>NC_057805.1:513884320-514253487 GCF_018294505.1 Triticum aestivum | reverse complement strand
TGCCACAGTCGGACGTCTGAGCGACATCACATAAAGGGCTTATATTGAAAGTAAAAGACAAACATGCCACAGTCGGACGTCTGAGCGACATCACATAAAGGGCTTATATTGAAAGTAAAAGACAAACATGCCACATTCGGATGTCTAAGCGACATCACATAAAGGGCTTATATTCATAACTTAGTAGCTCATGAATTTAAATCATATCAAGAGAATAATCAGGCATGAGGTAAACAACAGGGTTAGTTCATCCACAGGAATAATGTTTAACCAAGTTTACTGCTCAAGCTTATTTATCGGGGAAAGAGTATACCATGAGGATTTGACACAGACATGGATACACTGATCACGTTACTTGACCATGGATACGATGACTCGGAAGGATTTGACTCTGCAGAGTTTGTACTTAAACCACAGCCAACGGATTTCAGTAGTCACGGGGACTAGTTCCGTTTACGGTGTTTTGGGAGAAACACATCTAACCAGTACACACCCATTCAACATTCCGAAGCCAGGAATCACCCTCGGCAACGTTCAAGAAAAACCTTGAGACGGGGAGGCTACAACCTCGCGTAGCATGGGATCAAATTTATATACGCGCGCTCTAAGGGGTGCCCCCCTCTCGGTCCCAACCGGAAACACCCATGCCCCCTGACCGAATGACTGGCTTTAATCCAGGACCATGGAACCCTCATCCCGGCCCCTCTATTTGGTGTGTACACGGAAAGAGGTTACCAACTTACTAAACCGCATTCTGGCAGAAAACATGTGGTAGCACGGAAGGGGGAAAAACGATAACGTGACTCCGTCCACGTTAACGTCGGGGTTTATCGGATGACGTAAGGCTGGCATGCTACAACAGTACCACCTTACTGCCCTTCATGTCACCACATGACTAGGCCATCTCTCATCAGAGATCACAGTAACTTCGGAACACACGGGTTGTTGCCTCACATGCAACGAGATACTCACCGATGCTCATATGTCATGCACAACCTTTCACGCAAACATGCAAAACACCTATCATATCAAAGGTTCAAACATGCTTGCCTGGTTCGGAGAAGTCGGAGTCTAGCTCGGCGAAGTTCGCGGCTCCGTCACCTCTTCCGGAACCTACGGTATAGCGAAAATGCATACTAACGTGAAAACCAACGCGTGCATAAAAGTTGTCTCAAAAAATTTCCAAATAAATCCTATAAAAACCTAGACAAAAATATAAGACTGTCAGAAAAAGAATTACTCAAAAATCACTTTTTATTAAAAAGTTATAAGGGTTTTAGTCCAGGGACTAATCTGTGATGAAACAGAAAAGATCCAGGGACTTAACTGAGAAAACAGAAAACGGTTCGAAGAGAAACGCGCAAGCCCACAGAGAAAACGTACTTTGCCCGAAGGCGCCAACAGAAAATGATTCACGGGGAAAGAAAGAGAGGCTGACGTGGGGGGTCCACATGTCAGGTTTGAAAACCTCGCCGGCGCCCGAAGGCTGCGGTGGTCGCTGGCGTCGAACCACGGCGAGTCAGGGAGATCGGAGTGTACCAAGAGGTTCAGTGCGTCCTTCCGCGTCGATGGGTGGTGGACTTGGTCGTCGGAGAGCACCACGTCGACGGCGACACTTTCTCCGGCGGACGGCGGCTCGGGCGATGGTGGGGAACTCCGGTGGGTGCTGCAAACTCTGAATTGAAGCGCGGGTCAGGAGCGTGGATGCATTAGAGAGCTACTGGCAAGAGATGAGAGGCAGTGGTGCACGCACGGGAGCGAATCGAGTTGGATCCCGTGGCGGGTCGCGGCGGCCGGAGTTGAGGAAGAAGGCTCCCTCGGGGCTCTTCCAGTGGCTAGGCGGGGTGTTGGAGGTGTGCAGAGGTGGTGTGGGTTCGAGGTGGATCTCGGGGCCTCTATTTATAGGCGGCTCGAGGGGGTGGCCGTGAACGGGATCGCTCTGGCGAGCAATTACGGCGAGGCAGTGGCTTGGCAAGGAGTTTGAGTGGCCAGGCAGCATCAGTGAGGTGTACTGGTGCCGTTCCCCCGCTAATCCTGGTCGGTCTTGGCGTAATGGCGCCGGTCCACGGTGGGGTGGCCGTACGGGCACGGCGGCGGCAGAGAGCGTGCTCCGCGCCCAGCAGTTCACGACGAGTGTGGCAGCGCGCACTGGGGAGTGGAAGACCACGTGGCGGCCTCTGGTGGCTTGGGCGGCGCTGGACGGCGCCGTCTGCGCTGCGCCTCTCTCTGGCGGCCGCAAAGCCGCCGCTGGTGTCGGTCACGGGGCGGCGCACCTCCTCCTGCTCGTCGCCGATGCCCGCAACCTTCCAGGCGCTCGTGCGGTGCAGAGGACAAGGGGGAGGGGAGAGGAAACACGGCGACGCCGGGGCACTGGCGAGATCGACAACAGACACTGAAGAAACGACAGTAGTTTCAGACACTGTTAACTGAATTTGACTGAACATTACAGAACAGTGCCCAGCAGGTGTTTGATGAAATGATTTGGCAAGGAGAAAAAATTTCCTGGAGCTGGTACTTGGTGAGGTGACCTCTCAATGCTCCCAGAGGCTGCCTGATTTTTCTCAGATTTTTAGGAGAAGGATTTGAATGAATTTCATCATATTTGGCAAATCTGGTCCAAACTTGCAGCAAGTGTAGTTTGAAAATTTTGAACTGAAGACCAGTGGATCTTCATGGATCTTTGTTGAGGGTTCAAAGGACTAGCTAGGGAAATTGGTTTGGGGGCAAAATTCAAAGCAGAAAGAGTAGCTCCTTTGTAAACCTCCAAGGGCTAGAATAGAAGGCAGAAATTGTTTTTGATAAGAAATAAAAGGAAATAAATATATGGAGAGGTTCAACTTGCTGGATTTGAAGTACATCATGATCCAAAGATGAGGAAAGGTTTATGAGAGGGGATTTACACTTAGGTCATGGCAAGAGAGATTTTTGAAAGTGGAAAAGGATCATTCCAAAAGCCATAGGGCATTTTCAAAGAAATTTTCATAAGACATTTTTCCCAAGAGAAAAGCATTTTGGTTTGAGTTCAAATAAAAAGAAAGAACCTCCAAGACCAAAATCAAGTCTTGGGGTGAATCCAAAACAAAACACTTGTCATAAAAAAACTATTTTGAGAGGGAGAGTTCTTTAGGAGAAAAATTTAAATCACCTCCCTCAAACCAAATAAAAGTTTGAAAAAAGCCAAATAAAATTTTGGGTGTCACACCACCCCAAGGCCTAGTCCGAATTGGACTAGGGGGAGGGCCTGCGCCCCCTCCTTCCTTCTCTTTTCTCTCCCCTTTCCTTGACTCCTTCTCCTACTACTTGGAAAGGGGGGAATCCTACTCCCGGTGGGAGTAGGACTCCTCCTAGGGCGCGCCATAGCTAGGCCGGCCCTCCCCCTCCTCCACTCCTTTATATACGGGGAGAGGGGCACCCCTTGGAGACACAACAATTGATTTGATCTTTTAGCCGTGTGCGGTGCCCCCCTCCACCATAGTCCACCTCGATAATACTGTAGCGGTGCTTAGGCGAAGCCCTGCGTCGGTAGAACATCATCATCGTCACCACGCTGTCGTGCTGACGAAACTCTCCCTCAACACTCGGCTGGATCGGAGTTCGAGGGACGTCATCGGGCTGAACGTGTGCTGAACTCGGAGGTGCCTTGCGTTCGGTACTTGATCGGTCGGATCGTGAAGATGTACGACTACATCAACCGCGTTGTGCTAACGCTTCCGCTTTCGGTCTACGAGGGTACGTAGACAACACTCTCCCCTCTCGTTGCTATGCATCACCATGATCTTGTGTGTGCGTAGGAAATTTTTTGAAATTACTACGTTCCCCAACAGTGGCATCCGAGCCTGGTTTTATGCGTTGATGTTATATGGATGAGTAGAACACAAGTGAGTTGTGGGCGATACAAGTCATAATGCTTACCAGCATGTCACACTTTGGTTCGGCGGTATTGTTGGATGAAGCGGCCCGGACCGACATTACGCGTACGCTTACGCGAGACTGGTTCTACCGACGTGCTTTGCACACAGGTGGCTGGCGGGTGTCAGTTTCTCCAACTTTAGTTGAACCGAGTGTGGCTACGCCCGGTCCTTGAGAAGGTTAAAACAACACTAACTTGACAAACTATCGTTGTGGTTTTGATGCGTAGGTAAGAACGGTTCTTGCTCAGCCCGTAGCAGCCACGTAAAACTTGCAACAACAAAGTAGAGGACATCTAACTTGTTTTTGCAGGGCATGTTGTGATGTGATATGGTCAAGGCATGATGCTATATTTTATTGTATGAGATGATCATGTTTTGTAACCGAGTTATCGGCAACTGGCAGGAGCCATATGGTTGTCGCTTTATTGTATGCAATGCAATCACCCTGTAATTGCTTTACTTTATCACTAAGCGGTAGCGATAGTCGTAGAAGCAATAGTTGGCGAGACAACAACGATGCTACGATGGAGATCAAGGTGTCGCGCCGGTGACGATGGTGATCATGACGGTGCTTCGGAGATGGAGATCACAAGCACAATATGATGATGGCCATATCATATCACTTATTTCGATTGCATGTGATGTTTATCTTTTATGCATCTTATTTTGCTTTTGATTGACGGTAGCATTATAAGATGATCTCTCACTAAATTTCAAGATAAAATTGTTCTCCTTGAGTATGCACCGTTGCCAAAGTTCGTCGTGCCCAGACACCAAGTGATGATCGGGTGTGATAAGCTCTACGTCCATCTACAACGTGTGCAAGCCAGTTTTGCACACGCAGAATACTCAGGTTAAACTTGACGAGCCTAGCATATGCAGATATGGCCTCGGAACACTGAGACCGAAAGGTCGAGCGTGAATCATATAGTAGATATGATCAACATAGTGATGTTCACCATTGAAAACTACTCCATTTCACGTGATGATCAGTTATGGTTTAGTTGATTTGGATCACGTGATCACTTAGATGATTAGAGGGATGTCTGTCTAAGTGGGAGTTCTTAAGTAATATGATTAATTGATCTTTAATTTATCATGAACTTAGTCCTGGTAGTATTTGCATATCTATGTTGTAGATCAATAGCTCGCGATTTAGTTCCCCGTTTATTTTTGATATGTTCCTAGAGAAAACTAAGTTGAAAGATGATAGTAGCAATGATGCGGACTTAGTCCGTGATCTGAGGATTTTCCTCATTGCTGCACAGAAGAATTATGTCCTTGATGCAGCGCTAGGTGACAGACCTATTGCAGGAGCAGATGCAGACGTTATGAACGTTTGACAAAAGCTCGGTATGATGACTACTTGATAGTTTAGTGCACCATGCTTTACGGCTTAGAACCGGGACTTCAAAAATGTTTTGAAACGCCACGGAGCATATAAGATGTTCCAAGAGTTGAAATTGGTATTTCATACTCATGCCCATGTCGAGAGGTATTTGACCTCTAACAGTACTTTGCCTACAAGATGGAGGAGAATTGCTCAGCTAGTGAGCATGTGCTCAAAATGTCTGAGTGCTACAATCACTTGAATCAAGTGGGAGTTAATCTTCCAGATAAGATAGTGATTGACAGAGTTCTCTAGTCACTATCACCGAGTTACTAGAACTTCATGACGAACTATAATATGCAAGGGATAACGGAAATGATTCCCAAGCTCTTCGTGATGCTGAAATCGACGAAGGTAGAAATCAAGAAAATTATCAAGTGTTGATGGTTGACAAGACCACTAGTTTCAAGAAAAAGGGCAAAGGGAAGAAGGGGAACTTCAAAGAAGAACGGCAAGCAAGTTGCTGCTCAAGTGAAGAAACCCAAGTCTGGACCTAAGCCTGAGACTGAGTGCTTCTACTGCAAAGGGACTAGTCACTGGAAGCGGAACTGCCCCAAGTATTTGGCGGATAAGAAGGATGGCAAAGTGAACAAAGGTATATTTGATATACATGTTATTGATGTGTACTTTACTAGTGTTTATAGCAACCCCTCAGTATTTGATACTAGTTCAGGTGCTAAGATTAGTAACTCGAAACGGGAGTTGCAGAATAAACAGAGACTAGTTAAGGGTGAAGTGACGATGTGTGTTGGAAGTGGTTCCAAGATTAATATGATCATCATCGCACACTCCCTATACTTTCTGGATTTGTGTTGAACCTAAATAAGTGTTATTTGGTGTTTGCGTTGAGCATGAATATGATTTGATCATGTTTATTGCAATACGGTTATTCATTTAAGTTAGAGAACAATTGTTGTTCTGTTTACATGAATAAAACCTTCTGTGGTCATACACACCAACGAAAATGGTTTGTTGGATCTCGATCGTAGTGATACACATATTCATAATATTGAAGCCAAAAGATGCAAAGTTAATAATGATAGTGCAACTTATTTGTGGCACTGCCGTTTAGGTCATATTGGTGTAAAGCGCATGAAGAAACTCCATGCTGATGGGATTTTGGAATCACTTGGTTATGAATCACTTGATGCTAGCGAACCATGCCTTATGGGCAAGATGACTAAAACTCCGTTCTCCGGAACAATGGAGTGAGCAACTGACTTACTGGAAATAATACATACTGATGTATGCGGTCCGATGAGTGTTGAGGCTTGCGGCGGGTATCGTTATTTTCTGACCTTCACAGATGATTTGAGCAGATATGGGTATATCTACTTGATGAAATACAAGTCTGAAACATTTGAAAAGTTCAACGAATTTCAGAGTGAAGTGGAGAATCATCGTAACAAGAAAATAAAAGTTTCTACGATATGATCGCAGAAATAAAATATTTGAGTTAACGAGTTTGGCCTTCAGTTAAAACAATGTGAAATAGTTTCACTACTCACACCACCTGGAACACCACAGTGTAATGGTGTGTCCGAACATCATGACCGTACTTTATTAGATATGGTGCGATCTATGATGTCTCTTACCGATCTACCACTATCGTTTTGGGGTTATGCATTAGAGACAGCTACATTCACGTTAAATAGGGCACCATCTAAATCCGTGGAGATGACACCGTATGAACTGTGGTTTGGCGAGAAACCTAAGCTGTCATTTCTTAAAGTTTGGGACTGCGATGCTTATGTGAAAAGTTTCAACGTGATAAGCTCGAACCCAAATCGGAGAAGTAAATATTCATAGGATACCCAAAAGAAACTGTTGGGTACACCTTCTATCACAGATCCGAAGGCAAGATATTTGTTGCTGAGAATGGATCCTTTCTAGAGAAGGAGTTTCTCTCGAAAGAAGTGAGTGGGAGGAAAGTAGAACTTGATGAGGTAACTGTACCTGCTCCCTTATTGGAAAGTAGTTCATCACAGAAATGTGTTCCTGTGACTACTACACCAATTTGTGAGGAAGCTAATGATGATGATCATGTAACTTCAGATCAAGTTACTACCGAACCTCATAGGTAAACCAGAGTGAGGTCCGCACCAGAGTGGTATGGTAATCCTATTCTGGAGGTCATGTTACTTGACCATGATGAACCTACGAACTATGAGGAAGCGATGATGAGCCCAGATTCCGCGAAATGGCTCGAGGCCATGAAATCTGAGATGGGATCCATGTTTGAGAACAAAGTATGGACTTTGGTTGACTTGCCCGATGATCGGCAAGCTATAGAAAATAAATGGATCTTCAAGAGGAAGACGGACGCTGATAGTAGTGTTACTATCTACAAAGCTAGAATTGTCACAAAAGGTTTTCGACAAGTTCAAGGTGTTGACTACGATGAGAGGTTCTCAATCGTATCTATGCTTAAGTCTGTCCGAATCATGTTAGCAATTGCCGCATTTTATGAAATCTGGCAAATGGATAAACAAAACTGCATTCCTTAATGGATTTATTAAAGAAGAGTTGTATATGATGCAACCAAAAGGTTTTGTCAATCCTAGGTGCTAACAAAATATGCAAGCTCCAGCGATCCATCTATGGACTGGTGCAAGCATCTCGGAGTTGGAATATACGCTTTGATAAGTTGATCAAAGGATATAGTTTTATACAGACTTGTGGTGAAGCCTGTATTTACAAGAAAGTGAGTGGGAGCACTACAGCATTTCTGATAAATATATGTGAATGGAATATTGTTGATTGGAAATAATGTAGAATTATTCTGCAAAGCATAAAGGAGTGTTTGAAAGGAGTTCTTCAAAGAAAGACCTCGGTGAAGCTGCTTACATATTAAGCATCAAGATCTATAGAGATAGATCAAGACGCTTGATAATTTTTCAATGAGTACATACCTTGACAAGATTTTGAAGTAGTTCAAAATGGAACAGTCCAAGAAAGAGTTCTTGCCCATGTTACAAGGTGTGAAATTGAGTAAGACTCAAAGCCCGACCATGGCAGAAGATAGAAAGAGAATGAAAGTCATTCCCTATGCCTTAGCCATAGGTTCTATAAAGTATGCCATGCTGTTTACCAGATCTATTGTATACCCTACACTGATTTTAGCAAGGGAGTACAATAGTGATCTAGGACTAGATCACTGGACAGCGGTCAAAATTATCCTTAGTGGAATAAGGATATGTTTCTCGATTATGGAGGTGACAAAAAGGTTCGTCGTAAAGGGTTACGTCGATGCAAATTTTGACACTGATCCAGATGACTCTAAGTCTCAATCTGGATACATATTGAAAGTGGGAGCAATTAGCCAGAGTAGCTCCGTGCGGAGCATTGTTGACATAGAAATTTGCAAAATACATACAGATCTGAATGTGACAGACCCGTTGAAACTACTAGGGAAAAGCTTATACACAGACGCTTACTAGCAGCGCGGGTTTATACCCCTCGCTAGTGCTACTTACTAGTAGCGCGGGTTTTTAACCCTCGCTACTACTAAGTTGTTAGCAGTAGCGCTGGTTTTTAACCCTCGCTACTACTAAGTGGTCTCTACCGTGCCCCCCGGGACATGCCATAGTAGTAGCGCGGGTTTTTAACCCTCGCTACTACTAAGTTGATAGAAGTAGCGCTGGTTTTTAACCCTCGCTACTACTAAGCGGTCTCTACCGTGCCCCTGGGCCATGCCATATATAGTAGTAGCAAGGGTTATAAACCCGCGGTACTACTAAGTTTTTACCCCTCGCTACTACTAAGAGGTCTCAACCGTGCCCCTCCGGGACATGCCATAGTAGTAGCAAGGGGTAAAAGCCCTCGCTACTACTAAAGGTCCCATTTTGAAACTCTACCCCCCCCCTGGTGGATCGCCTTTTCAATTTTGTAAAAAGCAAAAGAAAATGATAAAAACTTCAAAAATTAAAATACTTCGAGATGTAGTTATGTTACTACATCTACTAGTTAGGAAAATTTAAAAACTTAAATTTGGACATGTTTTGCAAAAAGTGTAGGGAAAATGTAAAACGGCTATAACTTTTGCATACGATATCAGAAAAAAAAACGTATAATATATCAAAATGTTCAGCACGAAAATCCGCATCCGATGGAGACCGCCTACGGCCTGTTTGCAAATTTTTAGAATCCTCAAATTCTAAAAGGAAAAAAAGTTATGCTCAAATTTCAGTTTTTTTTATTTTGGTCAAATCTGGTCAAACTGTGGTCAAACTACTTATTCAAGAAGTATTAATGTTACTAAATAATTATTCAAGAATATTAGTGTTACTAAATAATTATTTTAGTTTTTTGGAATTTTGGTCAAATCTGGTGAAACTGTGGTCAAACTGTGGTCAAACTACTTATTCAAGAAATATTAGTGTTACTAAATAATTATTGTTTCTTAGAACAATAGTTTTTAAACTCAAACAGTGAAATGTGTGACTTCATGCTCAAGCTAAACTCCCGAGGGTTAATAGGATTGACATCTTACTATTGTCAGGAAAACAACAAGTGCAGACTTGGAATCGAGGGAGAATAGAACCCGGAAGTTAAGCGTGCTCAGGCTGGAGTAGTGAGAGGATGGGTGACCGTCCGGGAAGTTAGATGATTTGGAATGATGAGGGGTGATTAGAAATTAAATTGAGCAGCGATGAGGGGTGATTAGAGATTAGAGGTTAAAATAATTCAAAAATTTTGAAAATTCGGGAAAAAAATCAAAAAAAAATTCAAATTTTTTTCAAAGCACGGGTTAGTAGTAGCGCCGGTTTTTAACCACGCTACTACTAACGGACATAGTAGTAGCGCGGGTGGCACCCGCGCTACTGCTATACGTTAGCTGTAGCGCCGGCCCCCGCGCTACTAATAGGCCCAAAACCCGCGCTGCTGCTAGGCTTTTCCCTAGTAGTGTGACTAAACTTCTCTCACAAGCAAAACATGATCACACCTTAGTACTCTTTGGGTGTTAATCACATAACGATGTGAACTAGATTATTCACTCTAGTAAACCCTTTGGGTGTTGGCCACATGACGATGTGAACTATGGGTGTTAATCACATGGTGTGAACTATTGGTATTAAATCACATGGTGATGTGAACTAGATTATTGACTCTAGTGCAAGTGGGAGACTGAAGGAAATATGCCCTAGAGGCAATAATAAAGTTATTATTTATTTCCTTATATCATGATAAATGTTTATTATTCATGCTAGAATTGTATTAACCAGAAACATAATACATGTGTGAATACATAGACAAACAAAGTGTCACTAGTATGCCTCTACTTGACTAGCTCGTTAATTAAAGATGGTTATGTTTCCTAACCATAGACAGGAGTTGTCATTTGATTAACGAGATCACATCATTAGGAGAATGATGTGATTGACTTGACCCATTCCGTTAGCTTAGCACTTGATCGTTTAGTATGTTGCTATTGCTTTCTTCATGACTTATACATGTTCCTATGACTATGAGCTTATGCAACTCCCGTTTACCGGAGGAACACTTTGTGTGCTACCAAACGTCACAACGTAACTGGGTGATTATAAAAGTGCTCTACAGGTGTCTCCAAAGGTACTTGTTGGGTTGGCGTATTTCGAGATTAGGATTTGTCACTCCGATTGTCAGAGAGGTATCTCTGGGCCCACTCAGTAATGCACATCACTATAAGCCTTGCAAGCATTGTAACTAATGAGTTAGTTGCGGGATGATGTATTACGGAACGAGTAAAGAGACTTGCCGGTAACGGGATTGAACTAGGTATTGAGATACCGATAATCGAATATCGGGCAAGTAACATACCGATGACAAAGGGAACAACTTATGTTGTTATGCGATCTGACCAATAAGGATCTTCGTAGAATATGTGGGACCCAATATGAGCATCCAGGTTCCGCTATTGGTTATTGACCGGAGACGTGTCTCGGTCATGTCTACATTGTTCTCGAACCCGTAGGGTCCGCACGCTTAAAGTTCGATGACGGTTATATTAGAGTTTATGTGTTTTGTTGTACCGAAGGTAGTTCGGAGTCGCGGATGAGATCGGGGACATGACGAGGAGTCTCGAAATGGTCGAGATGTAAAGATCGATATATTGGACGACTATATTCGGACATCGGAAAGGTTTCGAGTGATTCGGGTATTTTTCGGAGTACCGGAGAGTTACGGGAATTCGCCGGGGAGTATATGGGCCTTATTGGGCTTTAGGGGAAAGAGAGAGAAGAGGCTGCGCCCCCCCAAGGCCTAGTCCGAATTGGACTAGGGGGAGGGGCTGCGCCCCCTCCTTCCTTCTCTTTTCTCTCCCCTTTCCTTGACTCCTACTCCTACTACTTGGAAGGGGGGAATCCTACTTGGAAGGGATAACCATTTGTGTGTTTGGTTGAGAGGATGAAAGAGTGGATGATTGTTACACTCACCATTTTGTTTGAGGTGGTGAGCTTACCCCTCCAATATGTAATTTCAGCAATATAGATATATCAAATCTGGGCTCAACTTTGATTTTGAAATTTATAAGTAAACTTTAACATCGCAGACCAACATAATATGTCAACACCAATAATTTCGAAAATAGCAGTGCAACTTCATAATCATAGTCCAACATCTTAGACAAGTAGCAACTATACATAATAAACTAGTAGTGCATGAGATGTAGATATGAAATATTACATCATCTCTAAGTTATACAACCCATAGTTGATAGTCTGGTTGCATCAAAAGTAAGTCATACAACCCAAAGTCCACAATGTTGGGTCATATCAAAAGAGGTCATGCAAATACCACACATGCCTTCAATCTTCAACTATCCATTGGAGGGAAGGTGTTCTTCACATACCTAGCAACCCAAATACTCTTTTGGTCCTCCTCCAAGAGTTGAAACGCCATTGCAATGTTTGGATTCTCAACCAAGTAGGCAAAATAATGGGCAAGGTAATCAATACCAAAAAAGGGAATATCTTTCATGCCCTCCCAAAGGCCCACCATGGAGTTGTTCGTAGAGATGCCCGCGGAGCTGTTGTCGGTGCTAACACTCCTCTCTATGGCAATAGCAAGCCTTTCACCCACTGTCATAAGGGTTGATTGCAGCCCCTCATCAACACTAGGCTTTGTTTTGGCCCTTTTGGGATTGGGAGCCACTGAATCGCCTCCATTGCTTGACTTTCTACCTTCTTCAAGTGGGGAAGCCTCATTATCTGAAATGTCATTCACCTCTATGCCCTCTGTGCCAAGGGGGTCATTTGAGCCTTTCGTATACTGACCCGTGGCCATAGTATTGCCATGAATGATAGCCATCTCATTATAGTGCTTGAGAGGCTTGTTCAGAAAAGGCTCATCCTCTTTGTGGTCCTAGAAAAAAGAAAACAACATCAACCAGTAGACATGCAGCAAGTATTTAGCATAAACAAATGAAATCCAGCAAGTATTTGACATAAAGAAACTCATTTCAGGTTATATTTTACATGTAGAAACAAATTCCAGCAAGTAAATGGCATATAGAAACTATATCCAGCAACTATTTAGCATAAACAAATGAAATCCAGCAAGTATTTGGCATAAAGAAACTCATTTCAGGTTATATTTTACATGTAGAAACAAATAAAGGAGAGGAAGAAAAGTATTAGACATATATATGGACAGAACATACAGGCTCCAAACAAACGAACAGAGAGGTTCCTCCCGTCGGCGCTCAAGCTTCAGTGAATCCAGCGACCAACCCTCCCGTTCCCCACTGCCAAACCCTCCCGTTCCCCACTGCCAAACCCTCCCATTTCAGTGAAACCAGCGACCCCCCTCCCCCGCACCGGATCTGCCCGTTCCCAGTGGCCGGATCCGTGCGTTTCTTCCCGGCAGCGCTCCACTCTCCCGCCCCGCCCTGGCCGTCCGATTCAACCAGGAGATGCATAGAACAGAGAGGATAGAGAGGGGAATGAGGACAAGGAGGATCTGTACCTCCGCTGCACCGGAATCCAAGATGAATCGCGCCGCCGCCTCGATCCAAATCGCTGCCGCCGCCTCTTCTATCGGGAGAGGGAGTTGTGATGCTAGGGTCTCGGGTGAGGGGTGAGATAAGAAGGAAACGAAATAGGTTCGCGGGCTGGGAGGCGACCAACGCGGGAAAAAGAGGCGCTCGCGCGCGGGTGGCTGCCATCGTCCGCCAGAATTTCGCGACTTTCCTCAGCCAGGTTTTGGGCGAATATTCGAGGGCATCTGGTTATCCATATCCCCGCTGGCTGGTCAACCAAACGGATGGCATCCCCAGAAAAATCGACGATCCCTGTCCCAGGGGTGGATAGCCATAGAACCAAATGCCACCTAGGTGTATACTACCCATTAGGTGTCTGTCAACGTGAAGTTGACTTGCATTTACTGATTCACAGGCCTTGATATCCTTGCTTGCGAGAAGCTGAATCCTGATGTACTTTTGCCATACATCTCCCCATGTTGCTTTGAACGGGGAGTGGAGTGGATTTTGTTGGTACCTCCTCTTTCAGGCGTACTTTTGCAGGATTGTAGGATTGTGTGACACCTTTATAGTCAGTAAATGAATCTGGCAGGTTATTTGCAATGTGTTGCAAATCTTCTGAACGCATGGTTCAGATCTTTGAGTACGTGGATTTGAGTCAGAAATGTGTTGAACATTCCACTAATTTCCTGGCATTCTTTATGGTAGTTGAATTCTCCCCCTAATGCCTAGAAATATTCCTCACTGAATCAACATACTGGCCTTGAATAACTCCCCATTCAAGAGGCTTGACGTATTGACGGAAATACAGTTATTCCTCACATAGATCCCAACTATATGTTGAGGGGCCAATGATGTATGTCGGGTGGTGATATTGGTATACAACCGAATTACCGCAGATAGGAAATACTTGGTAGATATCCACATATCAAAGATAGAGGAGTATAATATTATGCAGTTCTGTCATGAGCGTGTAAAACTGCATGACTCCAACGTAAAGTTGGTAAGTTGCAATTCCAAAGTAAAGATAATGCAATGAGCTTAATTCTTTGGATATAGGATTCTACCAAACCATCTTGAGTCTAGACATTAGGACAAATTGCTAAACTTCAATCCAAGGGCCATTGAGAAGGCACTCAAGGAGAATTCTGCAATGTTATCCATTCGATTTGCTTGAAATCGATGTCAGGATAATGAGCCAATAGTTTCGTGTGAATAAAGCACACACTTAAGACCATCATGTAGATATGTCTTTTAGAACCATGGAATACCTGAATAGTCTAGTCAATGGATCGGAAGAGCCACTTACCTCAACTTGATGCATTCAAGGAGTCTGAGTGGTTCAGCATAGACTTTAAGGTGTGCGAGCCTTACAATTAGCTTCCCCGTGTCACTTTTAGTGCACATAAAATCCAAATGTTGTTAGAATTTAGCATCATAATAATCATAAACTATTGGAATTGCTGATAGTTATGATCTCAACCCAATGTCTCAATGACCAAGGCGAGTATGCCAAGTTTGTCATGTACAAGACACTCTGGAAAACTATTTCGTACACAACATGTGCTACAGGTTGTGTCGTATGTGTAGTACAATCCAGATGATACACAGAGAATGTGCTTGCCATATCCGTTGCATATGGTAAAGAGAAGTTATTTCTCTTTGTTGTCATCAAAAGTTTCGCTATGGAAACTATTTTAACGGATACCTCCATAGTTTAGTAGGGTACGAGTTAAACCTGAGAAGCAATAAAGCATCCCGACGTTACTCGAGTACCGACAGGGATAGTAAATATGACTCGAGTTCAGCCAACAAATACCTCATCGCATTTAGCGATTTTAAAATATCTCCTTTCTCTCAATGAGAGTGGAAACATTGGACTTCCCTCAGTATAGAGTTTGTGGTGCATGTGTCCACAAGACACATATCATTTTTCATCGGATTGACTCCCGTAGAAATCTATATATAGACATGAAGATTCTCAATATGAAAATCACTGTCAGATATATAGACATACAAATGTATTTGTACCAATGTGTTGATACAATATATTGTGATATACAATATATGACGAAATACTTATGTTGTTGTTACAACATCGTAAATGTACATTAATTATATTGACCACTCAGGAGATTGAAAGACTATTCATAGTCTCCAAACATGTTGGTTGAGGCATATTCAACCATCACATTCTCCGTGCTCATAGGGTCCCGACAGCTGGTGATGTCGGATTGAAGGTTGAAGTAAGACTCAAACCTTTGCCCTTGAGGTTCATTGTATCCCAGGAATTGTTGATACAGAATAACCAGATGCCAAGATCTGAATCTAATGCCTTATGATTTATAAGACACCATTTTTCTGTTAGCGGTGTGATCCTGACCAAAGGTGAATCCGGAATTGCATACATTATCCCACGAGACACAAGAGTGATCATGATGTCCATGGCCCAGATAGGGCAGTGGTGGCCATTGAGGGCGAATGCCTCAAATTCTATAGCCATATGTTACCTCTATGGGTAAACCAGAGATAATTAATTTACAACTAGTAAATTAAGGACCATCATGGTTGATGTTGTAATGAACTAAGCAAAATCAATGGGTATTTCAAGAAGTTATCTTGAAACGATTAGCGTGAACCTCAAATTGCTCAATATGACACCTTGAAGATAATCTCCAAAATGGAGTAGATCTCGCAACACTAGAGAGTATAATCTGATGAAATCAGTAGATACTCACTCGTAATGTCTTATGTCATGACTTAGTAAAATGTGTGGGAGAGCACTTTGTAAAGCAATTATAATGCCAAAATGACAAAATATAGACTTTAACGTAGTCATTGATAATCTGCGAAGGCAGTAGATCTATATGACTACCTTGTGATCCCAATACATCAATTTGAAGAAATCACTTTGAATTTTGCATTCTTATTTGCAAGAAATTCAAAATCTCAATTGCAAATAGACGTATTAATCTCGACATGTAGCGAACATGGAGATACATACATTCCGGAACACATCGTACTCAACAGAAATACACCACTATTAAAATGAATAGTAATGATGTTGCAAACTTGATGTTCAAGTGAAAAACTTGAATTGTATAGACCTCAAATTAAATGAGATGATCTTGTATCAAGTTGCAAGATAATTCAGTTTGCGAGAGAAAATTAATCTCAATCACAATGAGATTGTTTTGCGAGAGATAAAATATTTTTTCTCAATCACAAAATCAATATTGTTATGCGAGAAAACTTAATCTCAATCGCAAAACAATGTTGTTGTGTCGGTAAAGAACATGTTGTAGGAATTGTTAGAGAGCAAATATATTGAACATGTCCTAATCCGTGAATCAGTAAAACGTCGATGGTAGAACTAAAAAACAACGAAGAGATAAGCCTCCATCGGCCTCCTCTATGCGTGGTTACGAATCGAAGGATTCGTTTTGCCTTTGTACACCACTACACCACCGTTGTGTGGGAACGGCGTCGAGTCGCCGGCATGGGAGGGCGGACCAGGCTGCCGCTATGGGAGGGGCTCTCCGCGCCGGGCTGTCCTTCGCCGCATCCAGCACCATAGGCAGCACGCTTTGGGTGGCCGTAGTGGTGAGCACCGTCACGCCGCCTTGCGCTACCATGGACGCTGCACTCTCGCCGCATACTGATACGTCTCCAACGTATCTATAATTTTTTATTGCTCCATGCTATATTATCTACTGTTTTGGACTATATTGGGCTTTATTTTCCACTTTTATATTACTTTTGGGACTAACCTATTAACTGGAGGCCCAGCCCAGAATTGCTGTTTTTGCCTATTTCAGTGTTTCAAAGAAACGGAATATCAAACGGAGTCCAAACGGAATGAAACCTTCAGGAACGCGATTTTCTCACCGAATATGATCCAGGAGACTTGGACCCTACGCCACGAAAGCCAGGAGGCGGTCACGAGGGTGGAGGGCGCCCCCACCCTAGGGTGCGCCCCTGCCTCGTGGGCCCCCCGAAGCTCCACCGACGTACTCCTTCCTCCTATATATACCCACGTACCCCGAAACGATCAGATACAGAGCCAAAAACATAATTCCACCACCGCAACTTTCTGTATCCACGAGATCCCATCTTGGGGCCTGTTCCGGAGCTCCGCCGGAAGGGGAATCCACCATGGAGGGCTTCTACATCATCATCATAGCCCCTCTAATGAAGTGTGAGTAGTTTACCTCAGACCTTCGGGTCCATAGTTAGTAGCTAGATGGCTTCTTCTCTCTTTTTGGATCTCAATGCAAGGTTCTCCCCCTCTCTCGTGGAGATCTATTCGATGTAATCTTCTTTTTGTGGTGTGTTTGTTGAGATCGACGAATTGTGGGTTTATGATCAAGATTATCTATGAGCAATATTTGAATCTTCTCTGAATTATTTTATGTATGATTGGTTATCTTGGCAAGTCTCTTCGAATTATCCGTTTGGTTTAGCCAACTAGATTGGTAGTTCTTGCAATGGGAGAAGTGCTTAGCTTTTTGCGGTGTCCTTTCCCAGTGACAGAAGGGGCAGCAAGGCACGTATTGTATTGTTGCCATCGAGGATAACAAGATGGGGGTTTTATCATATTGCATGAATTTATCCCTCTACATCATGTCACCTTGCTTAAGGCGTTACTCTGTTTCATTAACTTAATACTCTAGATGCATGCTGGATAGCGGTCGATGAGTGGAGTAATAGTAGTAGATGCAGGCAGGAGTCGGTCTACTTGTCTCGGACGTGATGCCTATATACATGATCATACCTAGATACTCTCATAACCATGCTCAATTCTGTCAATTGCTCAACAGTAATTCGTTCACCCACCGTAGAAATACTTATGCTCTTGAGAGAAGCCACTAGTGAAATCTATGGCCCCCGGGTTATTCTCATCATATTAATCTTCCATCACTTTATTATTGCTTTGCTTTTTTACTTTGCCTTTTACTTTACTTTGCATCTTTATATCAAAAAGTCAACATACCAAGTACCCATCACAATCCCTATCTCGCGCATTACATTATTTGCCATTTGCCTCTCGTTTTCCTCTCCCCCACTTCACCCTTGCCGTTTTATTTGCCCTCTCTTTTCCGTTTGCCTTTTTCTCGCCTGTTTTTTTGTTTGCTCGTGTGTTGGATCGCTTGCTTGTCACGATGGCTCAAGATAATACCAAATTATGTGACATTACCAATACCAATAATAATAATTTCCTTAGCACTCCGATTGCTCCTCTTGCCAATACTGAATCTTGTGAAATCAATACTGCTTTGTTGAATCTTGTTATGAAAGATCAATTCGCCGGCCTTCCTAGTGAAGATGCCGCTACTCATCTAAATAGCTTCGTTGATTTATGATATGCAAAAGAAGAGGGATATTGACAATGATGTGGTTAAATTGAAGCTATTTCCTTTTTTGCTTAGAGATCGTGCTAAAGCTTGATTTTCGTCTTTGCCTAAAAATAGTATTGATTCTTGGAACAAGTGCAAAGATGCTTTTATCTCTAAGTATTTTCCTCCCGCTAAGATCATCTCTCTTAGAAACAATATTATGAATTTTAAGCAACTTGATCATGAACATGTTGCACAAGCTTTGGAGAGAATGAAATTAATGATACGTTATTGTCCTACTCATGGTTTGAATTTGTGGATGATTATACAAAAAATTTATGTCGGATTGAATTTTGCTTCTAGAAATCTTTTAGATTCGGCCGCGGGAGGCACTTTTATGGAAATCACTTTAGGAGATGCTACTAAACTCCTAGATAATATTATGGTTAATTGTTCTCAATGGCACACTGAAAGATCTACTAATAAAAAAGTGCATGCGATAGAAGAAATCAATGTTTTGAGTGGAAAGATGGATGAATTATGAAATTATTTGCCACTAAGAGTATTTCTTCTGATCCTAATGATATGCCATTGTCTACTTTGATTGAGAATAATAATGAATCTATGGATGTGAATTTTGTTGGTAGGAATAATTTTGGTAATAACGCATATAGAGGGAATTTTAATCCTAGGCCTTATCCTAGTAATCCTTCTAATAATTATGGAAATTCCTACAACAATTCTTATGGAAATTTTAATAATATGCCCTCTGAATTTGAGACTAGTGTTAAAGAGTTTATGAATTCGAAAAAGAATTTCAATGCTTTGCTTGAAGAGAAATTGCTTAAAGTTGATGAATTGGCTAGGAACGTTGATAGAATTTCTCTTGATGTTGATTCTTTAAAGCTTAGATCTATTCCTCCTAAGCATGATATCAATGAGTCTCTCAAAGCCATGATAATTTCCATTGATGAGTGCAAGGAAAGAACCGCTAGGATGCGTGCTACAAAAGATGCCTTTATTAAAGCGTGTTCTTCCAATTCCTATGAAAATAAAGATGAAGATCTAAAAGTTATTGATGTGTCCCCTATTAAATCTTTGTTATGCAATATGAATCTTGGCAATGATGGGACTGAATATGATCCACCTTTACCTAGAAGGCGTTCCAAGAATTCGGAGTTTTTAGGTTATGATGCTAAAATTGATAAAAGTGGGATTGAAGAAATCAAAACCCTAGATGTTGCTAAACCCACTATTTATGATTTCAAGGAATTTAATTATGAAAATTTCTCTTTAATTGATTGTATTTCCTTGTTGCAATCCGCGCTAAATTCTCCTCACGCTTATAGTCAAAATAAAGCGTTTACTAAACATATCGTTGATGCCTTGATGCAATCTTATGAAGAAAAACTTGAGTTGGAAGTTTCTATCCCTAGAAAACTCTATGATGAGTGGGAACCAACTATTAAAATTAAGATTAAGGATCATGAATTTTATGCTTTATGTGATTTGGGTGCTGGTGTTTCCACTATTCCTAAAACTTTGTGTGATTTGCTAGATTTCCGCAATTTTGATGATTGCTCTGTAAACTTGCACCTTGCGGGTTCCACTATTAAGAAACCTATGGGAAGAATTAATGATGTTCTTATTGTTGCAAATAGGAATTATGTGCCCGTAGATTTTATCGTTCTTGATATAGATTGCAATCCTTCATGTCCTATTATTCTTGGTAGACCTTTCCTTAGAACGATCGGTGCAATTATTGATATGAAGGAATGGAATATTATATTCCAATTTCCATTAAGGAAAGGCATGGAACACTTCCTTAGAAAGAAAATAAAATTACCATACGAATCTATCAAGAGAGCCACCTATGGATTGCCTACCAAAGATGGCAATACCTAGATCTATCCTTGCTTTTATGCCTAGCTAAGGGCGTTAAACGATAGCGCTTGTTGGGAGGCAACCCAATTTTATTTTATTTTTTGCTTTTTTCTTCTGTTTAGGAATAAATAATTTTTCTAGCCTCTGGTTAGATTCGTTTTTGTGTTTTAATTAGTGTTTGTGCCAAGTAAAACCGCTAGGATAACCTACGGTCATAGTAATTTGATTCTGCTGCAGAAAACAGAAACTTTGTGCGCACGAGAATAATTTTCATAAATCACAGGAACGTGATTTTTATTTGATTCTTTTTGCTTTAGATCAATAAACAAATTATCTAGAACTTACTATCTTTGCTGAATTTTTCACGTTCCAGAAGTTTGCGTTAGTTACAGATTACTACAGACTGTTCTGTTTTTGACAGATTCTGTTTTTCGTGTATTGTTTGCTTATTTTGATGAATCTATGGCTAGTAAAATAGTTTATAATTCATAGAGAAGTTGGAATACAGTAGGTTTAACACCAATATAAATAAAGAATGAGTTCATTACAGTACCTTGAAGTGGTCTTTTGTTTTCTTTCGCTAACGGAGCTCATGAGATTTCTGTTGAGTTTTGTGTTCTGAAGTTTTCAAGTTTTGAGTGAAATCTTTTGATGGATTATGGAACAAGGAGTGGCAAGAGCCTAAGGTTGGGGATTCCCATGGCACACCCAAGATAATCCAAGGACACCAAAAAGTCAAAGCTTGGGGATGCCCCGGAAGGCATCCCCTCTTTCGTCTACTTCCATCGGTAACTTTACTTGGAGCTATATTTTTATTCACCACATGATATGTGTTTTGCTTGGAGCGTCTTGTATGATTTGAGTCTTTGCTTTTTAGTTTAACACAATCAACCTTGCTGTATACACCTTTTGAGAGAGCCATACATGAATTGGAATTTGTTAGAATATTCTATGTGCTTCACTTATATCTTTTGAGCCTTATAGTTTTGCTCTATGTGCTTCACTTATATCTTTTGAGCGTTGTAGTTTTTGCTCTAGTGCTTCACTTATATCTTTTAGAGCATGGTGGTGGATTTGTTTTAAAGAAACTATTGATATCTCATGCTTCACTTAGATTATTTTGAGAGTCTTAATAGCATGGTAATTTGCTTAAAAATCTTAATATGCTTGGTATGCAAGATTTGTAAAACTTTCTTTTGAGTGCGATGAATACTAAGAAAATCTTGATGCTTGATAATTTTTTTGAGATATGGAGGTAGTAATATTAGAGTCGTGCTAGTTGAGTAGTTGTGAATTTGATAAATACTTGTGTTAAAGTTTGTGATTCCCGTAGCATGCACGTATGGTGAACCGTTATGTGATGAAGTTGGAGCACGATATATTTATTGATTGTCTTCCTTATGTGTGGAGGTCGGGATCGCGCGATGGTTAACTCCTACCAACCCTTCCCCTAGGAGCATGCGCGTAATACTTTGCTTTGATGACTTCTAGATTTTTGCAATAAGTATATGAGTTCTTTATGACTAATGTTGAGTCCATGGATTATACGCACTTTTCTTCCTTCCACCATTGCTAGCCTCTCTAATACCGCGCACCTTTCGCCGGTATCATACACCCACCATATACCTCCCTCAAAACAGCCACCATACCTACCTATCATGGCATTTCCATAGCCATTCCGAGATATATTGCCATGTAACTTTCCACCGTTCTGTTTATTATGACACGCTCCATCATTGTCATATTGCTAGCATGATCATGTAGTTGACCTAGTATTTGTGGCAAAGCCACCGTTCATAATTCTTTCATACATGTCACTCATGAATCATTGCATATCCCGGTACACCACCGGAGGCATACACATAGAGTCATATTTGTTCTAAGTATCGAGTTGTAATTGTTGAGTTGTAAAGTAAATAGAAGTGCGATGATCTTCATTTTTAGAGCATTGTCCCAAGTGAGGAAAGGATGATGGAGACTATAATTCCCCCACAAGTCGGGATGAGGCTCCGGATGAAAAATAAGAAAAAAGAAAAAAAAGAGGCCATAAAAAAAGGGAAAAGGCCCAAATAAAAAAATGAGAGAAAAAGAGAGAAGGGACAATGTTACTATCCTTCTACCACACTTGTGCTTCAAAGTAGCACCATGATCTTCATGATAGAGAGTCTCTCGTTTTGTCACTTTCATATACTAGTGGGAATCTTTCATTATAGAACTTGGCATGTATATTCCAATGATGGGCTTCCTCAAAATTGCCCTAGGTCATCGTGAGCAAGCGAGTTGGATGCACACCCACTTAGTTTCTTTTGTTGAGCTTTCATATACTTATAGCTCTAGTGCATCCGTTGCATGGCAATCCCTACTCACTCACATTGATATCTATTGATGGGCATCTCCATAGCCCGTTGATACGCCTAGTTGATGTGAGACTATCTTCTCCCTTTTTGTCTTCTCCACAACCACCATTATATTCCACCTATAGTGCTATATCCATGGCTCACGCTCATGTATTGCGTGAAGATTGAAAATGTTTGAAAATTCTAAAGTGTGAAACAATTGCTTGGCTGAAACCGGGGTTGTGCATGATTTAAATATTTAGTGTGATGAAAATAGAGCATAGCCAGACTATATGATTTTGTAGGGATAGCTTTCTTTAGCCATGTTATTTTGAGAAGACATGATTGCTTTGTTAGTATGCTTGAAGTATTATTATTTTTATGTCAATATGAACTTTTGTCTTGAATCTTTCGGATCTGAATATTCATACCACAATTAAGAAGAGTTACATTGAAATTATGCCAAGTAGCACTCCGCATCAAAAATTCTTTTTTATCATTTACCTACTCGAGGACGAGCAGGAATTAAGCTTGGGGATGCCTGATACGTCTCCAACGTATCTATAATTTTTGATTGCTCCATGCTATATTATCTACTGTTTTGGACTATATTGGGCTTTATTTTCCACTTTTATATTACTTTTGGGACTAACCTATTAACCGGAGGCCCAGCCTAGAATTGCTGTTTTTTGCCTATTTCAGTGTTTCGAAGAAACGGAATATCAAACGGAGTCCAAACGGAATGAAACCTTCGGGAACGCGATTTTCTCACCGAATATGATCCAGGAGACTTGGACCCTACGCCACGAAAGCCAGGAGGCGGTCACGAGGGTGGAGGGCGCGCCCCCATGCCTCGTGGGCCCCCCGAAGCTCCACCGACGTACTCCTTCCTCCTGTATCACTACAAAAAATTACACTTCCGTGATGATACGTGTTTGTCACAGTAGGTCGCGTTTTTTGTCATGCATGTACATCCATGACAAATTTATGACAGAATCAAGATAGTCATACCTGTGCTGTCGTGGAAGTGTTCCATGACATTACCAAAATTATCATCACGGAAGTGTCCACTTCCATGACGATAAATCGCGCGTCACAGAAGTGCTTTCGTCAAGGGTGACCGACACGTGGCATCCACCGTAACGGAACGTCGTTAAGCTATCGGATCGGATTTTGGATCCGATAACCCGTTAACAGCCCCGACCAATTGGAAATTTCCACGTGTAAAATTCTGATTGGCCGTCAGCGGGCCAGATGTCGCCCGTCCATTGGAGGAGACATGCCTATGGTACGTCGACACGTGGCTGGGCCCAACAGAGGCCCATATAGGTTAAAAAGGCCGGCCCAGTCAAAGGCCCATAGAACTTAATCAGGTACTAGTGGGCCAGCCCAATAACAGCCTGCTTAATAAAGGCCCATTTACAGCCCGAAACCAGATCTGGCCCGTTAATTGTTCGCCCAATATTTGGTCCCATTTACGGCCCAAAGCCAGATCTGGCATGTTAATTGTTCGCCGAATATTCGGGCCCAACTACAGCCCAGTGACTTTCGGCCTGTTAGAGGCCTGATGTAGACATGGGCCCATTTCAGCCCGGTGTGACTTTCGGCCTGGGAATGGCCCGTGCTGCCCATGGGCCATATATGGTCCGACGGGACATTGGGCCCACTAACGGCATGTGCTAAAGGTGGCAACAGTTAAGCCCAACGTGACTTTGGGCCTGTTAAAGGCCTGTCGCGTAATTCAGCTCGTTGATGCCTGTACTAAGCTTTCGGCCTCTTAAAGGCCCATGATATCAGTGGGCCAACTAAGGCCCGTTGATGACTGGAATAATCTTGTTACACATTGGTCTTGCTAACAGTTTTCGTACAAGTGAGACATTAAGGCAAATGTAGAAATGTAGTTCAAATTGTGATGTGATATCATAGACAGTACCTTACGCTGCAGCCGAGACCATTGTGTAACAATATTATTCCAGTCACCGTCGGATAAATGTAGCACCGGAGACTTTACAGAAATTTCGTTCAGAGGCTTGCCATCGAAGTGCGCTTGCCTCAGATAGGAACGATACTTCATAACGAGTGCTTGAAAAGCGCAACCAACTCTTGCTCGTCATCACAATCCAGTTTGCTCCTCGCCTATTTAAAAGAATGAAATCTTGTGTCTTCTGTCAGCAGAAACATATGCAGTAATGACCATGAATAACATTAGTACATTACTTACGTGTAAGTTGCGGAGGAAGACTGGAAATTGTTCTGTGTCTGCGGTATAATCTTTCCATGAAGGAAAGATGCGCACAAAGTTCCTGACAACAACATAAGCTTCGTCTTCTAAACTGGGAAGAAATGGAACAGGGGTCCTATTTGCTGCAATTGGGGCTCTCTCTGGTTCGAAAAGGGATTTGGCAACTGGATTTGGTGTACTCTTTGCTGGAATGGGGGTTTTGCGTCGTACAGCTGGTGCTATGTCAACTGGCATAATCATACTGTTTGCTGCAGTTGGGTCTGCTGAGTTGGGGCATTAGAAATGACCAGTGTAGTAGGGCTAGAGTCTGCTAGAGTTGGGGTATTTTGTGGGTCAGGTGATATTGCAACTACACCTAATGGGTTATTTGATTTATCAGGTGCCACTACCTTTTCCAAATACTTTGCTTGTGCTCCTCCACGATCAGCAATCGCCCTCTTCCTTTTGAACGTCTGATACACAAGAACAGCATTTGAATGGATAAATATGGTATGATGACAGATGGAATATGTACTAAAAATGGATAGGCAGGGCGTATTCACATACACGATGTGTAAACTAAGCTAATGGCAGTTCAACAAAGTAGAAGCAATGCAAAGCATCAGTTGCAAGATATGTGCGAGCAATGTAACCTTGGAAAGTTAGAGCAAGTACCTTGATGGGTGAATAAGATAGGGCATCTTCCTCTGACTCCTCCACTAGGGAGCTACATTGACTTAGGTCTCCCTCTAGCTCAGAATCACTGTTAGGATCATATTCTAAGCATGAATCTGTAGGTGGAGAGCGTTTGCATTGCATTGCATCCAGACTTGATTTCAGTCCCTTAATGCCAAGTTTGATAGCCATGGCATTGTTCTGCTTTATTCTTTTCATGCGCGCAAGCTCATAATCATTATGATGCTGTTCAGAATCTGAGATTCATGAAAACATAAAAAGTAGTCAAATTATCTATGGAATGCATTGCGGATTCAACTCGGAGAGTGTCTCCCCATAAACCCCTGCATATGCAAAGTTCACCTCCCCAAGCGTGCTGACCAGACCACACACAGAAATACAAACCCCTTATGTCTCTATAACAGGCAGGCACACATTTCAAAACTGAAGTAGGAATATTAGAATCATATGAAATTCGTATTTGAACAAATAAACTAAGCAATTATGAGTGGCGTAATGTTTAGCTTCAAGGGTGGAGTGTTGGTAGTGCGACACAAAGCAAGTAGGCAGATTGTATTCCATGTAAAAGATCGAAACCTATGTAAAAGCTGGAAATGACACTTTCTTTCTATACAATGCAGTGTTCGTTACCCACACATGATGGAAGAGATCACATAGAGAAATACTATTCACTCAGGTCTACGGTTCCAGTATTTAGAAATAGGGTGGTCCACCCTAAAAGAATATTGACAACAACATGACAAGGCAAGCATAGATGTAGTGAATCAATCATTTACTTGTGAGCTTATTAGGACAAGTATGCAGAATTGTAACTGCAGTAAGAGACCGTCCAAAATCTGAATGGAGAAGTTTGTCTAGCACTTATTGTTTGCAACTAATCGACGTGAATAATTGGATATTATATCGAATGAGTAAGAAAGACAAGTAAAATTGTCAACAAACCTGGCTTGCAGTAGTAATCTGGGTCAATGTCACTACGACCAACAATCCAAAATGACTAGTTTCTGTTCCGAGGGCCGGAATTTTGAAAACCCTATGAACTTTAGAGGTACTAAAGATTACCGAAATACATCTGAACCATGAAGTGTAGGTAGCACTGAGCACACAACAAACCCTAATGACAGTCCTGCCTAATGAGTAATGAATCAATTAGAAAATGGGTGATGAGGAGTGGCTGCTGAGTGTTGAGGACGTATCTCAGGATAAATCGGGTTGGCTTGGTGGGTGCTGCACGCCTGAGCCCTAAACGGACTGGGAAGGTAGGCACGGCGGCGCGCCCGGGCAGCGGTGACGCTGTTGGGCGAGTGGCTCCTGGCCTCCTGTTAGTCCGGCGTCTCCTCCTAGAGTCATGCCATCCGGGGACGGCAAGTCGCCAGCGAGGCAGGCGGATGGGGGCGAGTAGAGATCGGAAGCGCGCAGCAGAACAGAGGGGAATCGGGGCCTGGGACGACCCAAAATCCCAGGATGGGCCGGCCCACCGTGGGCACCCTGTAGAGATACACACCCGAGCGGTGAACATGCATTTTCGAAACTAATTTAGGAACATTTAGCTGACCAATTAAACAACTCTGTTTTAATAATATCATATTCGTATTTGAACATCTAAGCTTGTTTAGCTTGATGCATGGAGCAGTGTTATTATGACACAAAGCACGTATTCTGATCGTATAGTGATCATAAAAGGGGGAAACTCTAAGCATATTTTTTTAGCAAAAGAGGGTTTTCCCTCCGATTTCTATTAAAGAAACCACCACGGAACCAACATGATCAATTAAACCCTAAGCATGATCAATTAAACCGTATTATGGCTGTGCCACGGCAGATTTGAAGCTGCAAACCAGAGAAATGATATTTAGCATCCATTGTTTGCTTCGAACTAAGAACTAAATTCTAAGAGCTGAAAAGAAAGTAGAGTAACCAAGTTAAGATCTATTTTCTGGTTGAGATCAAAAAGTTGAGGAGATATGAAGTACCACCTCTCTTGCGGCGCCGTGTAGGCATCGGGGGTGCGATGGCTGTCGGTGGCGTTGAAGCAGATCTGCGACGGTAGACGGGTGCATCGGGGGATAAGTCCCGTTGCGGTGGAAGAGAAGGTCGTGTGAGCGGCCCCGGCAAAGAGGACGACGACGCCGATGAAGCGAGAGGACGCGATGCAAGGCTATTGGTCCATCGTCGTGGATGAGAAACATCCATCTCTAGCAGTGGACGACGCGGTCTTGGTAGGCGCTCCGGCATGGTGGAGGACGGTGGCGGTGGATGTGGTGGAGGACGGCGGCGATGGATGGGGTGGCGGACGGAGGCTGGTGTGGGGATTGGGTGTTCTAGCGCGGACGGTGTATGAATGGGACAATGGAGGGAGAGGTACGGGGAACCATGTTTTTGGGACGCGCCTGTCTGAAATACGGGAAAGTTACGAACTTAGCCCCCGTTGAAAATTTGGACGTCTCGTCGGTTGGGGATAGGACGGTAATCTCGCATCTCGCCAATATTTGCCCAGAGCGATTTCGGGCGAGGAGAGGGTGGTTGGCGCCCATGGTTGGCGCCCACGGTGTATGAACGGGGCTGACGGGTAGGGCGGTTGTGTCACGTCTGAGTGAAGTTACAAACCTGCCCCTATTGAAAATATTTGCCTACATCGATTTCGGCCGAGTCGAGTTTGTTTTGCCGCCCACCGTGTATGAATGGGGAATGGAGGGAGAAACAGAGGTCTTTCGGACGAGCTTGAATCAAATGTGTTTTGCCGCCCATGTTTGACGCCCACCGTGTCGGAATGGGCTCAGAGGCGGTCGTGTCACATCTAATTGAAGTTACTAACCTACCCCTATTTAGAGCAGTGGAAATCGGGCCGATGGATTGTCCATGTAATGGGTAGACAGTAATTTCCATCTCCCAAACACTTGGCTTCGGGCAGCCGACGTGGGAGTGGACATTTTGCAGCTTCTTTCGAATTTTGGGACAATAAGCATCCACGTTTACCCTGGCAACTAAATTCGAATCCATTTTGTATTCCTATATGAATCTTTATAAATCGTTCTATGTGTTTTTATATATCTCCAAAAGGACGACAAAGATGTATTCCACTGTCATATATGAATATGGTTTACAAATGCCGATACTCAAATTCAGAAACTAGTATCCAGTTTAAGGTGAATTCGAATATTTGGAACACTTCATGTCCAACTCAAATGTCACACGCAGCATAATGTGTACTCCCATTTAGATATGTTCACAAGCGATGTATCAAGATTCAAATACCGAGTCAAGCAACCAAGAATGTACATAACTAACAAACATATAAACACTTATAGAGTATATGGATCAATAATATCAACTAACATACATAAGCCAGGTCGCTGTACTTTTTTTTGGCTACAACAACATCTTTTTTTAGCCAGCATCTTGGCCCTTTCCGATGCGTGCCACTTATGGTCCATCTATACTACTACTATTGCTGAATGCACATTCAGCTCGATTGGCATATTTGTAGGTCTGGCACAGCAATCCAAATGAAATGTCTCCGAGTCTTATCAATTAATACAGACTTGTGCTCAAATAAAATTACAAACCAAAAAACAAAAAAAAATTATTACATGATCTCTAAAACAAATGGTTTGATTGATTACATGAACAGACAACACAAAGGTTATTCAACTATGGAAAGAACATTTCACCTATGATTTACCAAGTAGGAATTTAATTTCCTTTTTTCCTTCGGGACCTTAACAATCTGGTCAGTCTCAGCTTGCTTCGTTTTGAAATCCACCAAATATTTAATGGTTGTCTTGAGTACTGCTTGTGATTGTGCTGTTTGCTTCCTCAACATGTCAACTTCATCTCTAAGTGCAGAAGCAGAATCTCTTTCTACCACTAGTTTAGCCTCTAGAGCATCAGCAGTTGGCAATTCATAATGCACGATTGGGCCGGTGCCACTGTTGTGGGATGATGCAACGTCCATGGGGACCTCACTCTTTGATCTTGGGCTAACCTGTTTTGCCATTAAAGTTCCAATTGGATTCAGAAAAGTTGAAGTTAGCAAAACATCTCAACTGGGAGTTATAACAGCAAACCAGTTAAACAAACAAGGAATTAAAGAGTTTCAATTGGATGCTGAAAAGTACTGTTATTAACATCATTGTAACCCGCTGTTGCAGCAGCAAAGCAGTTAAACAAACAAGTAGATATTTAAGTTAAGGCAAACAGGTAATTCTTAACAGTAAGTATCAAACACATAGATAGGCGCAGTCTACAATATGATTAACAGGCTGTGCCATTATGTAATCAGTAGCAAACTAAATTAAGCCAAGCAACGTAATTGAACAATTTTGCAATAAGTGGCTAACTAAAATTCCGAGAAGCAGGTAACTAAACTTACGCTAGTTCTTTGTACAGGCACACTGCAACTTCTTTTTCACTTACAAGGTTGTACAAAGGAGTCCATGGCATCAATTGCTTGGATACGCAGTCCCAATACTTCTTTCTTCCCACACTGCATGGGTAAGTCGAATGGTTAATCTGGTAAGATGATGCGTCCTTTATATGTTATATGAGGACGTGTAGTCAGACTAGTTGTAGCCAAACACATCACACTGGCTTTTACTGTATATTTCATGCGATTACTTTTGGCATATCGAGATCTAAGCAATCTACAATAGGATGAAAAGACTGACATCCTTCACATTATTGGCGAACTCAGTTCATAGAAACAAGCAATTCAACCATTCTGTGGGTAAATCAAAAGCGCCACTGGAATATTTTTCACTATCCAATCATACACGCAAAAAGGGGCGACGCCACCATAGGGGCTGGTATGGGCGGCCGCCTCGGGTGGCTGGAAAGTGTGCACCTAGTTTGAGTCGTCCAGGTTGGCCCACGCTAGTTTTGTTCGTCCCAACGCACGAGCAGGCAATTTAAAAAATGAAGAAACATGTTTCAATTTGGATGGGCCAATAACATAAGTGCAAGGCAGGCCCTATAGCAGGCTCGCGGCCCAAACGAGCGCCTCCCATATCGATCGACAGCAGGAAAAATCCCAATTTATTCGCTCCAGCCTCCAGTCTGGTTCGCTCCTAACCTAGTCGCCGCTGGACAGACCGACACAGCACTTCCTCGCGCCCTCGTTGGAGGGCGGTCGCCGGGCTTCAAGCGAACGGAAGGACAAGAAGATGAAGATCCAACCCTGGGTGTAGCCTGCGTGGGAGGCGGCGGCGGCAGCACGGGCATGGCATCGAGCTTGCGCAAACGGACAGTCGCAGCTTGCAAGAGTAGCATGCGCAACGAGCAGGTACATCACATCCCTGATTATATCTAATTCAACTCTTCAATTTCTGGCCAATAGTTAAACCTGACGGTGTTGTAAAACTGCTTGTATGTAGGGAATATATGAGAAAATGAAACCAATTTCTACTTATTTTATAACTCCCCCAATCAATACTGAACTGACTGAAACTGATGTATCTAATCAAGTTTCCAGTGCAAACATACAAGCTCATGTTGTTCTTGAGCCTGAAGTGTCTAATGAACAGACTGCTAATGAAGGATTTGATGCAAACATTTTACATGCTCCTGGTGATGAACATATAGTGTCTAATGAGGGATCTAATGCAAGCATTTTGCAAGCTCACTGAAGGATTTAGCGTCTAATGATGATCTACTATGTTGAGAGAGACAGAGATTTGCAGGCATTGTTGACAAGCAAATTATAGTGCATTTTCATAGCTTGAGGAAACGTCGAGGCCATCTACCAGAAAGTCCCCGTATCATGACAACATAGCATAAATACTTTTCTAATCCGTTGTTTGAAACTATTGGCATACTTGTGCAGGATAGATATATTGATATGCAGTTTGCGCACTGGTTATACGTGCAATTACACTTCAATATTTTCAGCCAGAGAACGAATAATTCAGGCAGGTATAGACCATGTTTGTAGTCCTTGTACACCATGTTGCATTTTTTGTTTTTTGGTGCTTGCATCATTTAGTGTTTATAATCTGAACTACTTTGGATCATTAGCTGGTTTTTAAAGTGCATGTAGCTTCACATTTCTCAAGTTATGTTGATTTCCGGAGTGCAAGTGCCTTCGTATTTTTTAAGTTAAACGTTCGCCCCTGGTAACTTGAATTCGTGGATCAGCCACTACACACAAATCATACACGAATGCCAGTACGAATTAAATGAAATGCAGGGACTTACGCTAGCTCGTTGTACAGGCATGCTGCAGCTCTGCTTGCGCTTGGGATGTTCCATGTACAAGTCCATGTTACCACTTGCTTGGATGTGTAGGCCTTGTGCTCCTTGCATCCCTCTCTGCATCTTTGACACGGCGAATGGTTGATCAAATAAGAGGAATCGACCTTGATGTTGTACCGGAGGACAGATACTTACAAGGTTATACGGGTGTGCAGGATGTGTACCAGATCCCGTAGCCCCGTCATGCTTCGCTAAAAAATGGATTTGCTTGTTTCAGATGATATCTCCAGAAGAAATAAGAGTTAAAGTCAGAGTTGCATAGGTGTGTAAGCTAAGAGAGCAGTGAAAGGATATCCAAACATCGTCGGAACAGTGCACAAGGGAGTGATGTGTGGATACCTAGTTCGGGCCGGCGTTTGGGCATGCTCGCCTAGCTAGAGTGCGGGTCACTTTAGAGCCGTTGAGGGTGATGCGCTCGCGTTGGCTGGCCGCGCACGGATGCAGATCTTGAGTGGCAGCGGAGCACTACGATGCGGTGGACGAGACCGTTGGTGAAGCCCCAACGACCTCGGGGGGCGGAGGTGCGACGATGTGCTCGGTGAAGTAGCCCCGGTGAGCTGGGAGACGGCGTCGGTGAAGCGCACCTGATGCGGTGGAACTCGGTGTCTGTGAGGCATGTCGGTTGCGGCGGCCGACGTTGTCGGTGGACCACCCGGTGCGGCGGACGAGGGCGTAGATGAGGCAGCTCCGGTGCGGTGGTGAAGCGCGACCGTCGTCTTCGTCGTCGTCGTCCGGCACAGAGGTGGGGAACGGTGGGGAAAGAGACGAGACGAGGGGCGATTCGAGGGATGGCGGCGAATTAGGGATTTGAGCAATCTGGGCGCGGAAGGGGACGGTGGAGAAGAGAGATTTTGCAGGGCTGGAATTGGGGCCGCCAGATATTTCAATCCGAAACGTGGAAGCGCGAACTTATATTGTCGTCGTCCTTTTTTGGGGGGAGGGGGGTGGGTGGCTGGGTGCTACGCGTCCGTCCGACACACGCGACCACCCCGACAGGACTACGCTTCGGTGCCTTAAGGCACCTGCCTTTGTGTCCATGACATGTGGGCCCAACAGGTGGCTGGCCCACATGTCAGTGACCCAAGGCAGTTGCCTTTAAGGCACCGAAGCAGCGTCCACCCCGACACGACCCTGGTCTGCCTGGTGCGCCTACATTTGAGAATGCAAACGAATCTTCTTTCATTTGCAAACGAATCTGTATGTATTACCATGCCCGTGTTTTCCTTGCAATAATTAGTCATTCGAAACGAGATACTCCATCCGTTCACTTTTGTAAGTCGTTTCAGACAACTTAAAATGAACTGTTTTGCACATTGTCTGAAATGTCTTCAAGGTCTTATAAAAGTGAACAGAGGGAGTACTATAAATTAATTAATGAGGAGTTATTTGAAAAAAAATCGAAACGGTACCCACGCTAACGTGGATTAGAGTGTGTGTCACATAATTAGTTATTTGAATTAGAGTGTGTGTCACGTAGTTAGTTATTTGAATTAGAGTGTGTGTCACGTAGCGATCTCCAATTCTAACGTGGATTTCGCATTTCACTGTATCCACGCTACTTTTTTAATACAAATTCATATGTATATGATGAACACCATGGTAGTGAGAAAACTTTTGGATGGATTCAAACATATGACCTACAAAATAGCACAACAAATTGAGTCAATGTCAACTTTTCGAAACTTAGTATGGCACGAATTCGAAATAATTACCCGTATGCCTGGTCCTCGGTTCAAATCTTACAATGTACACCGAATTGAAACATCGATATTAAGTCTCGTACTATGTACATTCAAATGTTGTTTTTAGCCCCCCCCCCCCCGCACAAACGCTACATACTTCCTGTATCGGTCAATCTTCCTCTCCTAACCACCTTAGGAAGCTATCGGTTTCCAACACACGTTCATTCTTTCTCTCCATGTTTCGATCTCTAAGTCTCTCAACTACACAACCCCTTTTTCCACTCTGTTACCAAATGTATTTACCTCACACACCCGCCATTGCACCCCATGCCGAGCTCTCTCTCTCTCCCCCTCTCCCTCTCACCCTCTCGCGCTAAATACATGCATTGCCTATCTAGCCCCCCCAACCTCTCGTGCGCACGCACGCACGTTGTATATCTAGGTCACTCCCTCGAGACTGTCTCACTCTTTCTTCCGCACGGCGGGCCACACTCGCTCAATCTCGCTCTCTTTATCTGAGTCTCGTTTAACCTCGTTTTCTTTCACACACAAATGATATATCTCCCTGTTCGGGCCTCGATCGACACACTCTATACTCTCTCACGCAGATTGTCTATCTAGGTCAGTCCATCCAAGCCGCCGCCACTCTTTCGACCTCATGGTGGGCCACGCTCACTCAATCTCTCTCTCTCTCTCTCTCTCTCTGTATGTCTCGATTGACCTCGCTCTTTCTCGGACAAAAACGATATATCACCATGTTTGAGCCCAATTCGACCTATTCACATTGTATACTCTCTCACGCACATCGTCTATCTAGGTCACTCTCTCCAACCCGTCTCACTCTTTCGATCGCACGGCGACCCTATGTGATCGGTTGACCTTGCTTCCTCCCACGCACAAAATATATCTACACGTCTGTGACTGGATCATCTCTCAAGCTCTATCTTACAGCCCTCACCCTTGCCAAAAGCTCAATCGGACAATATCTCTCCAGAGCATATATATTTGTTCAATGAATGTCGGACCACACTCACTTTGTCTCTCTATCTATATGTCTCTCGATTGACCTCGCTTTCTCACACCGTATCTTCCACGCGTTGAAGCTACTACCTCTCCATCCCTCGCAAAGCCGGAGCTATTTACATTGCGAGGGGCACTCCAACCTTGGATTAATTTGTGTAGGCATTTATTCCGGTCGGTTTAGATTATATTTTCGTAGCATTCGGCCCACAACTACTCCAAACACCGTTGCAACCCACGCAACTCCCCTAGTTGATTTCCCTCTGGCTCGGTCATCGCTCTCTCGCACGTCCTTTCTCGCCTTCAACGTCGCACCATGGTATTATTGAAAAAACTATGTTGTTCTCTTTAATTATTATAAATAAGCTACAAAACTACACACCGATAGTCCACTTGGAATGGAACAAATTTCGACCCACAAATTAAAGTGCTACAAACTACACACCGAGGGGCCCACATGTCATGAAACAAATTTGGACCCATATACAAATTAAAAAATAAAGGACGAGGATCGAACATGCGACCGGGCCTTCAAGCCGCACGTCAATAGGCAACATACGTAGAATAGCAATGTTTGTTGTACCCCCTTTGTTCACATAATGTTTTTATATTACCACAGCCTAATTAATGGATAACATGTAATATTATTTTTAGTACTATTCGCCTTCACTTACTGGTGGGTTCCATGTGTGCTCTCTCTCTCTCTCCTCCCCTTCTGCGTTTAGACGCACGGGCAAACAGGAAGAACTCGCGGGCGATGTTGCCGTTGACCATATCTGGACGCGTTCACAAGTCACGGCACCAGTTTCACGTACTAGCAGCACTAGTCAGTGTGTACGTGCAATGCACGTTAATTTGGAAGTATATTAAGTGCATGCGGATATTAACTACTAGGATATTATTTGCGTGTTGTCATGTGATTAGCACTATTTTTGGCATGAAATTAACTGCACGCTAAACGTGTTGAGCGCTCGACATTGAAGCAGTCTAGGTCGTTGGATGACAAGGAATACATGTGGCTTGATGACGTTTTATATTTAATTTGATACGGCTCTAGCAGAACATTCAATCGATCAAACCATACATTTCGTTCAGTCTGACTCCGACTTTAAATTATACGACGATCGATATAAAATAAACGGAAATGATAAACGTTCGGATTTTAAGCATGGCAATCCGAATGTTTTTCATGGCAAATTTAGATAACGCGGCGGCAGGGGCGTCTCGCGGTGGGAAGCGGCTCCTCTGCCGTGCTCTGTGTGTCGTCGGGCCACTGACCGACGGCGACGGCGGCGTCTTGCGCCGTTGTTGGCGTACTCCTGGACGTTGGCCTAGCTTCAAGGAAGGCCAAAATGTTCTGGACTTCGGAGCGAGTCAACTGGCGGGAGGAGGCGACTGGCATTGGTGCAAGGAAGCGGTCGACGGCGGCCATCCATGCCGCTGAGGGGGGCACTGGCACCCGCGCGGGGACAGGCGCTGTCAACGGCGCGGCGGAGACATTCGTGTGCACGGGCACCGGCACGGGCGTGCACGTCAGTGCACGCGCAGGCGCATGCGCTGGCAGGTGCACGGGCACCGGCACGGGCGTGCGCGTCAGTGCACGCGCAGGCGCATGCGCTGGCAGGTGCACGGGCGCGTGAAAGTTGGCGGGGACCTCGTGGAACCCCGTGGCATCAAGCTCGGCGACAATGTGCGGCTCCCAGCCCATCAATGCCACGGGGATGGGCGCTGGCGCAGTCGGGGCGACGGGAGCCGGAACGGGAGCGGGGACAGGCGCGGCGTCTTCCCGCAAGGCCAGTTCAAGCTCGTCCCAAAGCGCCTTATGTTCTTGAGACTCCGGCTGGGTGTCTTCCTCATGAAACTGGAACACTAAGGGCAGACCATCGTGATGCGGCATGGCGTACGTTTAGGTCAAGCTAGTTGGAGGTAGACGACAGGAGAATCGGAGAGGAAGAGAGAGGATTGTAGCGATACCGGGTAGTGCGGGGTTGATTTTAAACTGCGGCGCCGGCGACATTAAAAGTGGGAGCAGTTGGGACGACGGTGGGCGGCGGAGCCTGGTCAAAGGGCTCGCCTCCCGGTGAGCCTGCACAGCGGTCTGCTTTCGCACGCCTTCCGCTGACAGTCGGCACAGCGGTCTGCTCGCACGCCTTCCCGTCGAACTCACAACGCTTTGCTCGGACGGTACCTGCCGATGAGAAGCGGGGCTCGTGTGCGGCAACCGTAAACGCCCCACGGTGGTCAATAGTGAAAGCGTTCGCCTTACGTGACATGGTCTTTGTTCCAAATACCTTGGCTCTTCATTTCGTTGCCAACTTGTCATAAGCAGCTTGGCCTTCACGACATGCGTACAAAATTTATGCTCACGTTTCAATTAGTGTAAGCATCATGTTCAAGCCTTAACGTGACAGGTTCTTGTATCAACAATAACCTTGGCATTGCCTGAATATTAACTCAAGTACTAGGCACGAACAAACGGGCTCAATTCTGTGCTCATCCTGGTGTAGTAGTAGTAGTACTAGGCAATGCAGTTGACGGGTGACCTTGACGAGCCGCGAACGAGGGAATTGAACCGTGCTCGGCACGGTAGGTAACGTTGTCTAGTTACTAAAGCATCCCTCCGTTGTTCATCGGTAGTCATTATGGACCGGGGACATGAGGGGAATTTCCTAGGGCTGGAATTCTGGCCGCCAGATATTTCAACTTGAAACGCTGAGGCTCGACTGGTTGGGGTTGCCTAATGTGCGTACCACGCACGCCACCGAAGGACACGAGCCCGTTTTTTTTAGGATCAACACGAGCCAAGGTCTGGCTGGTACGCCGTTGGGTCCTACCATTTGAGAATACGAAAGGAACCTTTTAAATTGCCGAACGAATCTATGTGTATTACAATACCCGTATTTTCCTTGCAAATACTAATCTCAACGTGGTAATTGATTTATGACGAGTCGTTGAATTAGAGTGAATTTGTGATATAGTGATCTCAACGTGGATTTCACATTTCATGGTATCCCTAGTAAGTTTTCCAATGCAAATTCAAATTTAAAAGATGAACAATATGGAGGTGAGAAAACTTTGTATGTATCAAGCATATGACCACACACACACAGAGAGAGAGACACACACACACGCACGAACACAACAACAATCCAATAAGTATAGTGCATCTATTTTTCCAACCCATGCATGTATGACACGAGTTCAAAAATACTCCTTCTATTCCTAAATATTAGTCTTTTAGAGAGTTCAACAAGTGACTACATACGGAGCAAAATGAGTGAATCTAGACTCTAAAATATGTCTATATACATCCGTATGTGCCAGTCCATTTGAAGCCTCTAAAAAGACTAATATTTAGGAACGAAGGGAGTAAAATGTAAGACATCCATGGTCCTCAGTTCAATATTTAAAATGAACATGAAACTGAAACATGAATATTAAGTCTAGTACTACAGTACATGCAAATGTTGTGTTTAGGCGGAGCTATGATTGTCGGGGGTCAACCCCTCGACCTTAGATAAAATTGTGGAGCTCTGTTTAGGGTTGTTTAGATTATATTTGTCCCCACCCTCCCAACCACCGATTGGTTGTGCACCCCCCACCCCTCCTCCCCGGGAGAATATCATGTGCCCCCATACCTTACATGCTATATGCCGATATGAGTTGCTTGGAGCTTGTAGATCTGAGATATAGCAGCTCACATGATGTGTCTTAATTTTTTTGCAGGAAACCTTGATGAGTTTGAGAATTGCACACAATTTGTACAAAAACTACTTAGATGCCCTTTGATCCCATATCCAACGACCTCGAAGCTCGTATCACCGTAGCATCTAAGATGAAGGAGGACATCATATTCTCCTGTATGTAAGAATATCATGTGCCACCACACCTTAGATGCTTTGGTGATACAAGCTCTTCGGAGGCGTTGGATTTGTGACCCAACACCTCCTCGGTGGTTCGAATGGTTTTTTGCAGAAAAGCCCCAAAAGAGTTCGGCCACTGCTTACAAGCACAAAGACTGCTCAGATGCCATTGGATCTCAGATCAAACGACCTCCAAGCTCGTATCACCGTAGCATCCAAGCTGCGATAGCACCTTATGTTTTCTCGCACGGGAGAGTATGAGGTGCTCCCGCACCGTAGATTCTATGGTGATACGAGTTCACTGAGATCTAACGGCCCACAGTAGGAGGTTTGAATGTTTTTGCAATATACGGCTGATAGAGTTTGGGAAATGCGCAGAAAGTACAAGTACTATGCATGTGCCATCTGATCACTGATCATACGACCTAGATGCTCATATCACCGTAGCGGGTAATTAAGCTACGGGGAGCACCTAATATTAGCACCGGGGAGCCGTTGGATCGAAGATGCAGCGGCACACACGAGGCCTGAATGTTTTATTTGCAAAAAAAAACTTTGGAGAGTTTGGAAATTGCGCATAATTACAAAGACTACTCCCAAGCCATTGGATCTCACTTCCAACGGTGTAAAAACTCGTATCACCATAGTATCTAAGCTGCGGGGTGGATGTGATATTCTATGCCGCTGTCATTTTTGTTCGTAAACTTGCAAAATACGTGTAACTCGTGCCGTTACTTGTCTAACCGCGCAAAGTGTTTGTTCAAAAAAACCATCCTACACTGAAATATCGGAACAACACACGGGGGTCCCACTTGTCATTAATCAAATTTGGACCTAAAACTAACAAATCTGAAAGACGAGATTCGAACTGGCAACCTGGACTACAAAGCGTAAGTCGATAGCCTGAAAAAACGAACGGTTGTTGGCTTTGTCCCATAACTTGATTTTATACAGTACTTGCGTTGAGTAGAGTAGAGGGAGTGCCTCGTCAACACGTGCATGACCGTTGTCTCACTTACGGGTGGTCCCAGGTCTGCGATCTCAATCTCTCTTCTCTCCATCGTCTAACCTTTGCACGGGCACACACGAAGAGCGGCGCTAGCTTGCCGTGGTGTTATTACAACTAAAAAAAGCTTGGAAAATAGAAGAATCGCCTAGAACAAGAGACGTTGCGGCTGGTCGAGACGGAGCTAACCGTGCCACGTTTGCATGATGAAGCTGTGTGGCTAGTGGGGTGTTTTCGACCGACTGGCTGGGTCCCGAGGTCGAACCATAGGTACTACGTCTGATACAGTACATTTTTACACGCACATTTTCCCTCCGTGCCGAGACGTGGCACACCCTACCGCGCGGTTTCGGGGTCCTCCCAGGTGGTGCACGCATATATTCTTCCTGACATGGGACGCCCTACCGTGCGTTTTCTGGGTCCTCCTCGGTCGTAGTGCTGAAGCAAGTAAATGAGTCGTCAAATCACGAAAGACCACCTTTCCCGCCGAGTACATCAGTGAAGCACGGTGGCTAGCTAGTTGGGCTAGTTCGACCGATTAGCTAGGCCGCCGCCACATTTGTTTTTTCACCCCTTTTTTATCTACTTGCCGGCAGGTAAATTTAAATATCCACCGCGGCGTTGCTCTGGTGTTTGGGTGCGGCAGGATTTAAAAAAATTTGATTGACGGGAGCAGGCGGCAGGATTTTTAATTTTTTGATTGACGGGAGCAGGCGCGGTAGCAATTAGTCACGATGACTCCGCCTGTAAAAACCCACTGCTCCCTGATGTGAGAAGTCGTCGACTGGTGTTTTACCGTGGTGAAAACCAAAAGATTCCCCGCTCCTCGGCTGGCTCCCTCCGCCTTCCCGTAGATTGCATTGCCTTTCAGCAGTTTCGCCCCCTTTGCTTCCTCTCCCCATTGCTTCTACCTGGTGCCATGGCGGCGCAGCAGATCACGGAGTCCGAGGTGAGGCGCCTGACACAGGAGCTCCATGCCAAGGATGCGGAGCTCAGGGCCAAGGACGTGGAGCTCCATGAGCTCAAGGAGGAGAGGAGTGCCATGCTCCTCCGTTATGTGCGAGAGTTCACGGAGCTTCAAAAGCGGCAGGCGTCCACCACAAAGATGCTCGAGGCGTCGGCGGCGTTGCTGCAGAAAGCGGGAGATACGATAGGCCGTCAGGGGAGCCGGCTGGAGCACGAGCGAGCCGATCGTGACGAGGTCCAGGATCGCCTCAGCCACTTGGTGAACCAAGTTGCCACGCACGTGTTGCGGCTGCGCGATGCCTACCGTCGTGCCAGCGCGACGATGCCGGCCGTCGGGCTAAACCCGTTCGACCACCCGGTCGACTTCAACGAGCTGCGGCTTCCTGACCTGGTCTCCTTCTTCACCTATATCTCCGAGGAGCTGAGCCGTCTCCGCGCGATGGTGGGGGCTGAGCTGGACAAGGAGGGGTTGCGCGCTGCCGTCGCCGTTGCCGGGCGAATCCTTTCAGGGCTCTGTCACCGGAATCCATTCGTGCCATTGGACGCCGTCTTTGACAAGCTGGCTCCCGTCGACCGGGAGCGGGCTCTGTGGGCGGTTGCACCCTGCATCACCAACGTCGTGCGCCTCGAGAAGCAGAGGGACTTCGGTGGTGTTTAGGCGCCCTCTGCATGGGCATGTCCATGTCTCGGCGCAACATGACCGTTGGATCAAACGCAGACGGTGCAGATCCGTCACTGTAGCACAAAGCGTGTGGGTGTGTTTGGTTGCATTCTCATCTCAATATAGTTGTTTCCTCTTCGTGTATTTTTTTCAACCTACTAGTGTGGACTCATGCACCCTTCATGCACTCTGCCAAACACCCAAAAGTGGGTCGAGAAGGGACCTTTTGCTCCCATCCCGTGCACCCTTCATACACCCTGTCTAACACTATAGGATGTGCTTCATATGGTTCATGTTTCGTGGACTACTGTAGCACCGTACTCTCCGTGCGCTATGGACCTAGTTCTGTTAACATTGATCTCACCGTTCATTCTCGATCGGACAGTCGAAAAAGTGTTACTATGTTACATATAGGAGTAGTTGACATGTGCACAACACAGCAACAAGATTGTGTAGTACTGACGTATGAACCACTGCACATGCCTGGTAGTAGGAGCACTGTGTATGTTCAAGTGGCTGCCGTGTTTCGCACTCCTCCGTCGTAAGAGTGGAAACGCTTGCTGTAATCTTTTTTTTCTTTAGAATGAAAAACAGTGGACACGCTCTACCGTGCGGATCCTCCTCCAGCCATGCACTAAATTACTCACTTTCGCCGACGTGTGGGACAGCCAGCACCTGGGTCCACCAGCCATGCACTAAATTACTCCGTAGTAGAGTGACGGTAGACTACCCCGATCGAACCGCCGCAGTAATGCCCAATGAGCCGTCAAATCACAAAGCCCCCTCCTTTCCAGCAGTAAGTTGGACGGACGAAGCAACCATCATTTCACTCTTCTCTCTCAGCTTCCTCTCTTGAAGAAAACCCCCACTCGCTTCGCTTCTCCCTCATCTCGTTCCTCCTTTCACTCTTCTCTCTCAGCTTCCTCTCTTGGATGGACGCCGGAGCACCGGCCGACGTGATGTCTATGGCTCTGGCCAAAATCGTCGAGGCTCATGGTACGAAGAAGCGCAAGCACCCCGCCGAGACTACCGCAGACAAGCTCAAAGCCATCGCCCTGTCCAAGCCCCCCTCTCCGGGATCCCTCATTAAGCAAGTCCAGGTAATGTCTCTTGTTGACGATCTTTTTCTCGATCTTGATCGTGTTTTTTCATCTAACACGCAGTACTAGTACTGGTAGTACAACTTTCTGGGTGATCTTGCATGTGATTTTAGTGTGCCAAATGACGGTTCTAAATTCCTCTTTTGACCAAAACATGCGAGAGGTTGACACTGATTTCTTAAAGATTACTTTCAACTACTCCCTCTGTCCCAAATTTCTTGTCTTAGATTTGTCTAGATACGGATGTATCTAATACTAAAATGTGACTTGATACATCTGTATCTAGACAAATCTAAGACAAGAATTTTGGGACGGAGGGAGTACTTTATGAACATCAATGCTACCTTTTAAGAGGGTATATTTGCCTCAGTAACTTGTGTTATGGATATTGCATGTAATCCCTCTGCTCTCATGCCTTTGAAGACATGTTCTAGTGTCTTTGTTCACTCATTTCTGTGCGTATATGTAGTCATATATGGAGTATAATATCGAAAATCATCTTATATTTCTGAACGGAGGTAGTAATGAAATATGGTTTCTGTTTGAATTAGAACCAGGTCCGCGGTGGAGATGAAGTTCTCAAAGTCATGCCGTGTGAACTGGAAGACCTGATGATGAGTTCTACTGCTGAACTATCCAGCTGTTGTGTCCTTGTCGCCACGTGTCCTGAACTAGTGTTTTCCTGTAGCATTGTTGTCAGGCGTGTTCTCGAGGCTATACTTGACCACAACAATTTCCTGGTTGTGCCTTCGATTACGAAGGGTGTGGTTCTTGTAAAGCTTCCCAACAAATCTGATGCGGCATGTCTTCATCATCATGTTTATGAGTGGAAAGACCACTCTGTTAGGTTCTCCAAGGTTGACAAGATGGTGATGGTGCATGTAGACATCTCACGAAGTCCATGGCCTAGTCAGTTATGCAGGGTTCATCCCGTAGGTTGGTGGCAAGAAATAGTCTGCAGAGTTTAGTTAGTGCAACTTTGCTTGTCTGTAGTAAGTACTATTGTTCTTGATTTGTGTTTGTGAACCCTGTATTGTTTATTAGTACTGCCGCTTTTGGTGTGTGGTCAGTCCTGAGAACGGTCTATGTTAATGTCTGTCCACTCAATTCAGTCTGTACATTTTGAAGTATCCAGATCATATTTTTTGTGAGGACGGTTTATCAATTATGGTTACACTCCAATATCTGTATGCATCGCAGGGTTTATCGCACCCACCAGGATTTCCAGTCCCATGGATGTTCGGTCCATATGATTTGTCACGACCTTTGGACTGTGCTGCTTGTGGGAGTAGGCAGGGCCCCTGCATGCCACGCGTAGTTGGACGATCAATCTTCTGTTTAGTACTTCAACATAATGATTTCCTGGTAAGGATTCACTCGTGTCACATCAAGTAAATCTTATTGATTTACTGTCTAAATCTTATTGATTTCATGTCATGTTTTCTTTCTTTTCCCGCAATTTTACGATGCAGGTTTTGCCATGTGACATTCATCAGAGAATAAACCGTTTGGTTTGCTCTACGACGGCTATTTTTGCAGGTTTCACTTCTTATGTCGTGTCAGTAACGAAGGCACTATCCATCACTTATATTACTGGAAAAAATTGGATCAGTCTGTTGTCTGAGTACAAGCTGAATCCCTATGATGAACTGTAGTTTGGTTTAACAAAAACGCCACAATTAGTCCTTCTCGCGTTTAAAAGAAATGAAGAAAAAACTGGATCACGGTCATGGATCCTAGTCAAGTTAGAAAGCTGATCATAGCAGACCAGACACGATCACCGCTGTCTCGCACAGATCAAGCACCGGCAGTTGCTCTAGCACTAACAGCGGCAGCAGCTCAGTCTGATCCAGCTGAGGATTGGGCACCGACCGCGTCAGCGGATCAGTCTGATATACCGGAGGATCGGGCATCGACACCGGCACCAGCTCTACAAGGAGCACCATCTCCGGCAGCAGCGGCGGCTTCTGCACCTGCACCAACACTTGCACTTGCGTTTGGTCCGGCCCGTGCAGGTGCACCGGCAACAGACTGGGCTGCAGTTCGCACTTCATATACCAAAGTCCTTACAAAAACCAACATGTCCACCTTCTTGGTAAGCATTGGCCGCCCAAGTGCTTCGTTCTTTTTTCTTTCCATGTTGTTTCACATGATTCACTGTGTTGATCTAACTGTTTGGGTATGTCTTCACTAGTAGAAAAGGGGGCAATGGTCCAGGCCAGGTCAGCCCATTAGTCCCGGTTCGATCCAGAACCGGGACCCATGGGGGCATTGGACCCGGTTCGTGAGCCCCGGGGGCCGGCCGGGCCACGTGGGCCATTGGTCCCGGTTCGTCTGGACTTTTTGGTCCCGGTTGGTGGGATGAACCGGGACCAATGTCCCTCGCTCCTGGCCCACCACCATTGGTCCCGGTTGGTGGCCTGAACCGGGACCAAAGTCTGCCCTTTAGTCCCGGTTCGTGCCACGAACCGGGACCAATTAAATGCCTATATATACCCCTCGCCCGCGAGCAGAGCACTCCCACTGCTCTGTTTTTCCTGGCCAGCGAGGAGAGAGCTTTGTGGTGCTCTAGCTCACCTCCTATGCACACGAGGTGTTCGATGGAATTCCCAAGCCACACTACTTAAGCTTTCTCCTCTCCAAGCTCGACCTCCAAGCTCCATTTTCCTCAATATTTGTCTAGGTGTAGCGGTCTGTCACGTCCCGTCCCCATCTTCACCGCCGTCGATCGCCCGCGCCGATCTCGTCGCCGGCACCACCGTGGTGAGCCTCTTGTTCTTATCTTCTTTCTGAAAGGAAAAAAAATTCTTACTTGTATGTTTATATAGATACTTGTATAATTTTCTTACTTTTATTATTGCATCTTATATAGTGCGATGGTTTTGTTATCCGCCCCCGTCGGCCCTCGTCCTGTCTATGATTCGGATGTGGTATATATTATCTTTTCATAACTATTGGTTCATTTATTGTTTATGACAATTATGCCGACCAACGTGACATAGATTTTATTTATCTAGGAGGTTGTTGAACCGAAAATTCCAACCGACCCTATTGTCGAGAGGTTAAATTTAGTTGAAGAAGAAAACAATTTCTTGAAGGAAAAAATAAAAAAAATTGAGGAGGAGAAGATGATATTGGAGTTGCATGTTATGGATGTCGTCGATGATCACAAGATCAAGATGGATGCAATGCGCTTGAAGATTAGAAAGATTAGAAAATATGCCATTCATACCGAGGCTTGGTATCATTATGCCGTTGGATCAGTTGTTACATTGGTTGCGATTATGATCGCATTTGTTTTCGCATTGAAATGTTTTACATAGTTTCAATGTATGGTTTAATTAATTTAGATGCTCTGCAGAGATTTATGTTGTTAGATGAGAACTATGTATGTACTTTGGTTTTAATGTGATGATGAACTTCTATTAATTATATATAATGCACGCAGATGAACCGGCAATGGATGTACGGTTCAAGACACACCTCCGAGTACATTAAGGGTGTGCATGATTTTCTCAAAGTGGCTGAGGCAAACAAGCAGAATGGTTTTATGTGTTGTCCATGCCCTATATGTGGGAATACGAAGTCTTACTCTGACCGGAAAATCCTTCCCACCCACCTGCTATACAAGGGTTTCATGCCACACTATAATGTTTGGACAAGGCACGGAGAAATAGGGGTTATGATGGAAGACGGCAAAGAAGAAGAGTACGATGACAACTATATGCCCCCTGAATACGGTGATGCTACTGAACATCAAGAGGAACCAGACGATGTGCATGATGATGCTGCAACGGGCGAAGCTGCTGAAGATCAAGAGGAACCAGACGATGTGCCCGATGATGATGATCTCCGCCGGGTCATTGTCGATGCAAAGACGCAATGCGAAAGTCAAAAGGAGAAGCTGAAGTTCGATCGCATGTTAGAGGACCACAAAAAAGGGTTGTACCCCAATTGCGAAGATGGCAACACAAAGCTCGGTACCGTACTGGAATTGCTGCAGTGGAAGGCAGAGAATGCTGTGCCTGACAAAGGATTTGAGAAGCTACTGAAAATATTGAAGAAGAAGCTTCCAAAGGATAACGAATTGCCCGACAGTACATATGCAGCAAAGAAGGTCGTGTGCCCTCTAGGATTGGAGGTGCAGAAGATACATGCATGCCCTAATGACTGCATCCTCTACCGCGGTGCGTACAAGGATCTGAACGCATGCCCGGTATGCGGTGCATTACGGTATAAGATCAGACGAGATGACCCTGGTGATGTTGACGGCGAGCCCCCCAGGAAGAGGGTTCCTGCGAAGGTGATGTGGTATGAACCTATAATACCACGTTTGAAACGTCTGTTCAGAAACGGAGAGCATGCCAAGTTGATGCGATGGCACAGTGAGGACCGTAAGAAAGACGGGAAGTTGAGAGCACCCGTTGACGGGTCGCAGTGGAGAAAAGTCGAGAGAAAGTACTGGGATGATTTTGCAAGTGACCCAAGGAACGTATGGTTTGCTTTAAGCCCGGATGGCATTAATCCTTTCGGGGAGCAGAGCAGCAATCACAGCACCTGGCCCGTGACTCTATGTATGTATAACCTTCCTCCTTGGATGTGCATGAAGCGGAAGTTCATTATGATGCCAGTTCTCATCCAAGGCCCTAAGCAACCCGGCAACGACATTGATGTGTACCTAAGGCCATTAGTTGAAGAACTTTTACAGCTGTGGAATGGAAACGGTGTACGTACGTGGGATGAGCACAAACAGGAGGAATTTGACCTAAAGGCGTTGCTGTTCGTGACCATCAACGATTGGCCCGCTCTCAGTAACCTTTCAGGACAGACAAACAAGGGATACCACGCATGCACGCACTGTTTACTTGACACGGATAGTATATACCTGGGAAGCTGCAGGAAGAATGTGTACCTGGGCCATCGTCGATTTCTTCCGACCAACCATCCATGTCGAAAGAAAGGCAAGCATTTCAAAGGCGAGGCAGATCACCGGAAGAAGCCCGCCATGCGTACCGGTGATCACGTACTTGCTATGGTCAATGATTTACACGTAATCTTTGGAAATGGTCCCGGCGGACTAGCTGTTCCGAGTGACGCTGGGGGACACGCACCAATGTGGAAGAAGAAATCTATATTTTGGGACCTACCCGACTGGAAAGACCTAGAGGTCCGCTCTTCGATCGACGTGATGCACGTGACAAAGAACCTTTGCGTGAACCTGCTAGGCTTCTTGGGCGTGTATGGGAAGACAAAAGATACGGCTGAGGCACGGGAGGACCTGCAACGTTTGCACGAAAAAGACGGCATGCCTCCAAAGCAGTATGAAGGTCCTGCCAGCTACGCTCTTACTAAAGAAGAGAAGGAAATATTCTTTGAATGCCTGCTTAGTATGAAGGTCCCGACTGGCTTCTCGTCGAATATAAAGGGAATAATAAATATGCCAGAGAAAAAGTTCATCAACCTAAAGTCTCATGATTGCCACGTGATTATGACGCAACTGCTTCCGGTTGCATTGAGGGGGCTTCTACCGGAAAACGTCCGATTAGCCATTGTGAAGCTATGTGCATTCCTCAATGCAATCTCTCAGAAGGTGATCGATCCAGAAATCATACCAAGGCTAAGGAGTGATGTGGTGCAATGTCTTGTCAGTTTCGAGCTGGTGTTCCCACCATCCTTCTTCAATATCATGACGCACGTCCTAGTTCATCTAGTTGACGAGATTGTCATTCTGGGCCCCGTATTTCTACACAATATGTACCCCTTTGAGAGGTTCATGGGAGTCCTAAAGAAATATGTCCGTAACCGCGCTAGGCCAGAAGGAAGCATCTCCATGGGCCATCAAACAGAGGATGTTATCGGGTTTTGTGTTGACTTCATTCCTGGCCTTAAGAAGATAGGTCTCCCTAAATCGCGGTATGAGGGGAGACTGACTGAAAAGGCACGCTTGGAAGGGACTCAATAATATGCAGGGACGGATATTCTTGGTCTCAAGCACACTACACAGTTCTACAGAACTCTACCTTGGTGACCCCGTATGTCGATGAACACAAGAACAGTCTGCGCTCCAAACACCCGGAGCAGTGCGACGACTGGATTACATGTGAACACATCAGGACTTTCAACAGTTGGTTGGAAACATGTCTCAGAGGTGACAACACTGTTTGTGATGAGCTGTACTTGTTGTCCAGGGGACCATCTTTGACTGTTACGATTTGGAAAGGATACGAGATAAATGGGAATACATTTTACACGATTGACCAAGATCAAAAGAGCACCAACCAAAACAGCGGTGTCCGCTTTGATGCAACAACCGAGAGGGGAAAGGACACATATTATGGTTACATAATGGACATATGGGAACTTGACTACGGACATGATTTTAAGGTCCCTTTGTTTAAGTGCAAATGGGTCAATCTGTCAGGAGGCGGGGTACAGGTAGACCCACAGTACGGAATGACAACAGTGGATCTGAAAAATCTTGGGTACACTGACGAACCGTTCGTCCTAGCCAATGATGTGGCACAGGTTATCTATGTGAAGGACATGTCTACCAGAACGAGAAAAAGAAAAGATAAGGAAGCGAATACATCATACGATGAGCCAAAGCGCCACATAGTTCTTTCAGGAAAAAGGGACATCGTGGGAGTGGAGGGCAAGACAGACATGTCTGAAGATTATGAAAAGTTTCATGAAATTCCTCCCTTCAAAGTCAAGGCTGACCCCAGCATCCTGATAAACGATGAAGATTATCCATGGTTACGGCGCAATAAGCAAATGACACAAGCGAAGAAAAAGTGAAGACTTTCTCCCGCAACTATTATGATGATACCATGCCAACTTTGTAACAGACGAGTATGATACCATTGTCCGTTTTGTACATGCACATGCTATGTGGGTGAATTTATGATACCATGCCAACTTTCAACTTTTTCAGAGTTCATTTGAAATGCTTTAATATCTTATGGTTCGGCCCTCGTAATACCATCAATCCCGGTTCGCTCCTTGTCAACTATGTTCTCACCAAGAACACTCTCAACAGAAAGTTTATAATTTTTCTAAAACTAATAGCACTAACAGAAATTTTATAATTTTGCTGACCTAAAAGAAAAAAGAATTAAAAAATAAAGCAAAAAACAAAAGAAAATAAATAATGTAGAAAACAAAACAAAAAAACTGGCAAATAAATAAAAAGAGCAACAATAAGTATTTTGTTGTAAGTAGAAACAAAATAAAATAAATAAAGCAAGAAAGAAAACAAAAAACAAAAAAGTGTTTTCAAATTTGAAAACTAATAAAACATAAAAACTGGAAAAAAAATAAAAAAAAACTGCCACCTATTGGGCCACCACGGCCTGAATACGACTAGAAACCCAACCTGGGCCAGGATTCAGGCCCGCAGAGGGCCCAATAGGCCCACAGACAGCATAGTGTGAGATTAGGCCCGTAAGCCTACATTTGAGAGGAGATCGAGAGGGCAGCCGCAGTGGGGCTTATAAACCACTCCGAGCCCCTCTCAACTAGCGAGGTGGGACTAAACTTTTGGCCGCGACGCGGGCAGCAAGAGGCCTTTGGTACCGGTTCGTGAGGCCAACCGGGACCAATCCACCCCCTTTAGTCCCGGTTGGTGCCACCAACCGGGACCAAAGGCCTCTGCTTCCCGCCCTTTGGGCTGCTGAAAACTGGCCTTTGGTCCCGGTTGGTGAAACCAACCGGGACTAAAGGGGGGCATTGGTCCCGGTTGGTGCCACGAACCGGGACCAATGCTCTTGCTATATATACAACACTTAGCAGTTTCGACCAAATCCCCCACTTCTCCTCCGACGCCCCCTGCTCCTCCTCGTCGCCGTCGCCGCCCGACGCCCCTGCTCCACCTTGCCGTCGCCGCCGCCACCCACGCCGTCAGGCTGCTCGCCTTCGCCGTCGCCGCCGCCACCGACGCCGTCAGGCTGCTCGCCTTCGCCGTTGCCGCCGCCGCCCCCTGTGAGCACAGCCTGCTCTCGCGCCCCTCCCGTCCCGCGCCCCTGCGCAACCGCCGCGCTGCCGCCCCAGCCCTGCGCGGCCGCCGCGCGCCACCGTTGTCCTACGGGGCCGCCGCACCGCCGCCCCTGCCCTGCGCGGCCGTCGTGCGCCGCCGCCCCTGCCCTGCGCTGGCGCCGCGCGCCGCCCCGCCGCCCCTGCCCTGCATTTTTCATAGCATTTTTCATAGCATTTTCTTGTATTTTTTTGTGTATATGTGTTTGTATGTGTATATATGTGTACATGTTCAAAGTATTTTTTTTCATAAGTGTATTTTTTTTGTTCATTGCATTTTTTTCATATATATAATGTATATATGTATGTGGTAGCTATATGATGAATGGATGTGGCTATGTATGTATGAATATAATGTTCATAGCATTTTTTTGTTTATATATGTTTTTTCATATATGTATTAATTTTTTATTTAGGTTGTTAGTAGATATCGATTTTAGGTTAGTGCATTTTAGGTTAGTGTAGAGGAAAAAGTAAAATAAGAAGAGGAAGAAAGGAGAAGAAGAGGAGAGAAAGAAGAGGAGAAATAAATAAGAAGAGGAAAAAAGAAGAAAAAGAAGAGGAGAAGAAGAAAGGAATAGAGGAGAAGAAGAAAAAAATAGAAATTTTCTATTTTTTCTTCTTCTCCTCTATTCCTTTCTTCTTCTCCTCTTTTTTTTCTTCTTTTTTTCTTCTTCTTCTTCCTTCTTCCTTCTTCCTCTTTTCTTCCTTTTCCTTATTTTCCTTTCTCGATTGAGAAGAAGAAAAAGAAGAGGAGAAGAAGAAGAACGGAATAGAGGAGAAAGAAGAAACTTCAACACGAGGGGGGGTACCGATACCCCCTCCCCGATAACATGTATGTCGCGTCATTGTCGATATAACCCCCTCGAGATAACTTCAACATAAGGGGCGGTCGATATATATACCCCCTCTCGACCGTGATAACTTATACCACGGCAACACCCCCCTCGGCCCTCTCGCTCGACCAAAACTCTCGAGGACACCCAAACCCTAGAGAGAAAACGATGTTGGTCTCCTACCCCCTCCCGCCGCGCCCCTACCCGACAAATTAACTCTCTCGAGGCCACCCAAAATTACCAAGTTAAAAGAGCGTTGTCATCGAGGGGCCACCCCAAACCCTTGAAGCGTTGCATCGAGGCCACCCCAAACCCTAGAGAAGCAGCGTCGAGGCCACTAACATGATGCCTTATTGTGATTAGCTAGCTAGTTCTACGTTTGCCACTAATATATATCCATCTGTACCATGTTTGAATAATAATTGATATGTTGTAAATATTTGCAGAAACTATGGAGCACACCCGAGACGAAGCAACAGAAGAGATGTTGGGGGACATAATCTTACAAGGAAGTGATGTCGTTGCGTCATTTCTCAACGACACCGATGGTCAGGAAGGACTGGGTGAAGAAGAGGGCTATGTTCATGATGGCTCCGGCCCATTAATGCCGGTACAAGAAGAGGGCTATGTTCATGATGGCTCCGGTGACACAATGGAGGTACAAGAAGGAGACCGTGTTGTCTGCTCCGGTGACCGAACCGAGTCCGGCCAGGTATATATATATATTAGTTAAGCCCATGCTGACTAGCTAATTGATGCATTCATTGTTTTGGTATATGTACACATATTAATTAACTCTCGTCTTTCTTCCTTTTTCTAGCCCTCCGGATCGAGCACAACTTCGGTAAAGAGACGAGGCCCGAAGAAAAAGTTGAGCTCGGATGAAAGGTTTGAGATCAGAGAAATCGCGCCCGACGGCGAACCGATTGAACCCATCCGAACAAAGAACGCATTTTCTGCTCAGTGCGGGGTTCTTGTTAGGGACAAGATCCCGATCAGCATCCAACAATGGTATAAGCCTGCTAAGGAGGAAGACCCTGAGGTGTCTTATGTCAATGATATGCAGAAAGAAGATCTTTGGACTCAGCTGAAGGCAAATTTCACCCTACCGCCAGAGGAGGATCCGGAGAAGCCAGTTAAAGAGCAATTAATCAAGTCTTGTGCTCTTAAAAAGATGGCAGACCTATTCAGGAGGTGGAGGAAAGAGCTGAACAAGTTTGTCAACAAAGGAGAGACACCAGAATTCATCGGCAAATATGAGAAGATCAGAGATCACTGGCCCGCATTTGTGGCCTACAAGACATCGGAAAAGAGTAAGAAGATGTCGGCGACAAACAAGCAAAATGCTGCGAAGAAGAAGCTTCACCATCGCACGGGGTCAGGTGGCTACCTCAGAGCCCGGCCTAAGTGGTCCAAGGCTGAGAATGATCTGCTTGATAAAGGGATCGAACCAGAGACAATGAACTGGCCAGACCGTTGCGGGACTTGGTTCTTCGGGGCTGGCGGAACCCTGGACCCTGTAACAGGGAAGTGCCCTTGGACGGACGAGCAAATGAAAATACCAGTCAAGAGGCTTCGGCACTATATCGATGCAGCGCAGCGAGGGACGTTCGTTCCAGACAGGGAGAAGGACGAGCTCACAATGGCCCTCGGGAATCCTGAGCACCCTGGACGGACACAAGGCACGCCAGGCTCCATGCCGTGGAAGGTTGGTTTTCCGGACGCAGGGGGTTACAAAACCCACGAGAGGAGGAAGAAACTGGAGCAGAGCCAACTGCAGGCGCTGCATGAAAGGGTAATGGGGCTAGAGGAACGAGAAGCAGATCGCAGCAAACGACCTGCCGATGCTGCCCCCGAAGCTACCCCGCCATCTCAGCGGAGAAGCAGCGTGGCTTCCACCGAGCTGCTTCAGCCGGAGCATGTCTTGACGGCTCCTGCCAGCTATCCCGTGGACTCTATCACGGAGTCTCAAAATTGCCACATTATGGCGCGATGGATGAATATGAAGGTCAAGGCGGCTGTTGGCTCTGTTTATCCTACTGAACGCGGCGCAACCTACCACTGCCGGCCAATTCCAGAAGGATATGCTAGGGTGATGGTGGATGAAATAACGGAGGGATTTGAGGACCTCGAGCTTGACCACCCTACCGGTGAAGGGGAGACTAGGCTGGGTTCTGCTCTGAAGACTCCATGCCTATGGCGGAAGGAGCTCATCAACCTTCCGAGCTGGACGCCTCCGCCTCCTCCTCCTCCTCCGGCGAGTCAGGGCACTCCGCCTCCTCCACCACCTCCTCCTCCGGCGAGTGACAATCAGGGCACTCAGCCTCCTTCTCCGGCGCGTGGCGGCACTCCGCCTCCTTCTTCGCCTGCGCCGGCTGCTCCGGCGCGTGGCGGCACTCCGCCTCCTTCTCCGCCTGCGCCGGCTGCTCCGGCGCGTGGCGGCACTCCGCCACCTCCTTCTCCGCCTCGCCAGCAAGGGCGGAAGAGACCCGCCGCCGCCCCGGCTGCTACGGCACGTGGTAGTCCTTCTCCTCCGCCTCGTAAGCAAGCACGAAAGAAGACAGACGCCGCAGACGCTTCGTCTGCTCCGGCGTCTAGCAGTACAGCCAGAGGCGGGAGGCAATACAGATACAGTCCACCTCTCAAGCCTCTAGAGAAGTTACCGTACGAGAGGACCGAGGAGGAAAACACGAAGATCGTGCGGACCGAAGTCAAGGACTTCTTTGAAGGGCTGAAAGCAAAGAGACATCCACCTCCGGAGGAGAAGGTAGATCCGGTGAAAGCAAAGCGCACTATCGATGCCCTGAGGAAACCACCAAAGTCTCCGCCGAAAACCAACTATGAGCGCATTACTGAAAAGACATATGACGAAGCGAAGCGGTCGGGGAGTACAAAAAGTGATCAAAGGTTGAAAGAACGGCGAGCAACTCGGAAAAAAATTGCCCAGCTCGGCGAACAACCAAAGCAATCGTGCCCCCCGCTCAATGTGTCTAGCGGCGACATCGTCGCTAATGCTCCGGGGATGGTGGCCGGTTATGGCAATCTATCAGATTACCTGCCTGACGATCAACTTCCTGATTTCATGAAGGTGGACGAACACAGATACGAGTACGGGAAGCCTCTCGTCAAAGATGACAAATCTCTATCAACGATGATGCGAAGATTCCATAGTTGGTACATGAAAACCTGCAGAGAGTCTGGGGGGACGAGTGCTTTGTATCTGAGAATTGGAGAGGAGCACGACCTCGTTGGAACTAATTTGTTGACTGTTCCATTTGAGGAGTTCTTCGCGTTCTTCAATCAAAAGGCCCTCGATAAATTAACGGTCTTTCGCTACTGTCTGTAAGTACTATTTTTCTCATTAAGTCTCTATATATAGCTCAGCTCTTTCATTGCATGTATTTATAATTAATTATCCTCACTATATTATGCAGATTGAAGATCGTCGAGTGCAGAAAACAAGAAATATATGATATTGGGTTCATTAACACAAATATCATAGATGAATTTCTGGTTGAAAAGCACGCCGAAGAGGCCGAGGGCTGCTTGCTACAATCGTTGATCAAAAATCAAAACAAAGATACCGTACTCTTTCCTTACAACGGCAAGTGAGTGTTACTGTCGTGTGCATATTTGGTTTCCCTTATTACTCGAGCGAGGTTATAGTAATGTAATTGATGAGTTATGCATGCGTGCGCAGCTTCCACTATGTTCTTATGGAGATTAAGCTTGAGCGGGGAATAGTAACCGTCTTAGACTCAAGACGAAAAGCTCCCGAAATCTATGCGGACATCACTTAATTGCTCAACAAGTAAGTTCAATCGATCATTATCGCACCATATCGGCAACTTTTTGTTCATTTCCTGATATCTCAACAAGTAATAATTATTATTTTCTTTGTCTTGCAGGGTTTGGAAACAGTTCACCGCACAAGCTCCGGGACTACCGAAGGAGCTGCGATTTACATACCCGAAAGTAAGTACTACTAGCTAGCTAGTTGCGCGCATCTCCCGTTGATTCTATAGCTATACTTTCATCAATGCCATTTATAATGCTTCATTATCAGTTTGATTGACCTCTATTTCTCGTAAAGTGCTTGTGGTAGGAACAAGGAAATAATTACTGTGGATACAACATGTGCGAGTTCATCTACAACGCCACTTTGAAAAATAAGCGGGGCTACTCTAAAAACAATATGAAGTGCATAAGCAATAATATTCACAATTTCATTTTATTACACCATCATTTCTGTTGAGTTTCATTCATATATATGTATTAACCCCCTTCTTCAAATTAGACGTGGCAGATGCGGGATGAACTCCTACCACAAGATCGCATCAAAGCAATTCAAGAGGAATTGGCGGGATTCTTTCTTGACCACGTCATCAGTAAAGCCGGAGAATACCATGCGGAAGTTGATTTCAAATGCTAGCTAGGGGATTGTAATTAAGAGATCTTACATATTGTATATATATATGTAGCCAGTAGCGTCGGATAGATAATACGAAAACTTGTTGTTCGACCAATCTCTCGGAGAAGGAGAGGTCGATCGATCACTTCTCTCGGTATGCATGACGAACTTCTGTACTTAATGGTTCCCTTCATTTTCTTACTAGCTAGCGTGTCGAGGGCCTCTCTATGTATATTACATAGCGTCGACCGAGGACACTCTTCTCTCTATTAATTAGCTAGCTAACACAATAAATGAAACACCTAAATTAACCCCCCAAAACCCCCAACCCCCCCCCTTTAAAAAAAACAAAAACCCCAGCCACTGGAATGCTGACGCGTGGATGCCTTTTGGTCCCGGTTTGTGCCGCCAACCGGGACCAAAGGCCCCCCTGCCTGGGCTCGGCTCACCGGCCACGTGGAGGACCATCTGTCCCGGTCCGTGTTAGAACCGGGACTAAAGGTCTAGGGCATTAGTACCGACCCATTAGTCCCGGTTCAAGAACCGGGACAAAAGGCCCTTACCAACCGGGACAGATGGGGGTTTTTCTACTAGTGCTTCTTGTTTTCAAACAGAGAATTCCTAGAGCAACGAGGGAGTCATTCAACAATCCGGGCGACCGCGGCCAAGTTTCTCTTACCATGCGCAGCCTTGGTGTGAATGAACCTGCTCAATATACCATAAGTACAAAGGATGGTCGCATGATGATTGATGCTAAAGGATGGTCAAGGTTCAAATCTAAATCATATCTTGCGGTAGGGGATGATGTCAAAATCGAACTTTCTCGGCAAGGAGAGCTGGTCCAAATCAACTTTGAAATTCTTCAGTAGCAGCACGCAACTGCCGAACTGATCTATCCTCCGAGAGATTTTGATGTAATAATCTGGCATCGTGAAACAAGTGTCTTGTGTGTATAAGTAGTACGACAGTATTATTTATCACATGGTATATCGTTGATAGAATTGCAACTCTGATTGCTGGTTAGGAACTGTCGTTCGATTTCATTCCAACAGCTGTCGTGCTTTATTCAATTTTGTGTATTCACCTTGCGACAGCATCTAAAACCAGCGTAGTACCGATCGCTTGCAATAAGAAAAGCGCTGAGGTAGAACACATGGGCCCCCAAACATGCAGGGTTGGCCTGCGGCCCAAAGTCCAGAACTGTGAGCCTATCTGAGTATTATATTCTCAGCTGAACCCCCATAAAAAAAGCTGAACCCCCATAATGCCCGTGCGTTGCAGAGGGAGTATATTTCTCGGCAAGGTGAGCCTGTGATATAAAAGATTTGTATATTTCTTTACAGAGGGAGTATCTCTCTGTCAAAAATATATTTATGTGTAACTAGTTACTCCTGTCCTTCTACTTCCTTTCGCTGATATGTGGGGCAACCGGCAACGGGGTCCACGTGCCATATGCACAAATTAGAGTGCACAACTTCACGGTAGACACACCCCGGTCGTAGCGCCGCAGTAATGCCCAATGAGCCGTCAAATCACAACCCCCCCCCCTTCCAGCTTTAGCAGTAAGCTGGACGGACGAAGCGGCAATATTTCACTGGGCCTGAATCCCCTTCTCCCTCGTCTGCTTATTTAGAGAAAACCCCTGCTCGGCGATTGCATAGGGTTTTCTCATGGAGAACCAGGTACGAATTCTTCATCCATCCCCGATAAATCCAAGTCCCTTGGTCGCAGGTAATCCTAGGATGGCAGCCGCCGCCGTTGATGCATTTTTCTTCGTACTGAATCTAGTGTGTTTCAGTTGCAGTGCCCAAAGTGCGAGTACCCTACAGATTTCTGCGCCCACGGCGAGACGCCACACTTGTTCCTTCTCGTCCTACCACAGCATTTTGAAACGCGCACAGTATGTTCCTAGAATCCTCTTCTCTATCTGGGAGGGTGGGGTTTTTTTGAACATGTTGTGTTCTCATATTATTTTTCCTGCAGTGTATTATTTGCTCTGCCAGAACACATGTACTCAAGATGCTTGGCCTTGCCATAACTGAATACACTAGTTTAATGGTCACAGTGAAGACAATCCATGGATATTGCTTCCGAGTTGGGTTCATGAACCGAAGATCGCTGCTTTTTTTATGGCCGAACTTGGATAAACTTTCTCAAGTGTTACGGACTAAAAGTTGGCGCACGAATGTTGATGGAAATAGCAGAATTTGGTCTCATCTTCACTGCGATCTTCCACCCCGACGTCGTTCCAATTGTTCATCCATGTTAGCTTTGTATCTGGTTCTTGCTTGTTGCCTCGATTACTTCTTAATCCACCTATTCTGTCTAACTAATCACAATTTAACTTTAGAAGTAGCAACGAATCTCTCACGAAGATGCTACTTCTAACTAATATTGTCTTATAATTGGTGGCACGTGTAGGTTTTTCAGAGTTAAGCAGTCTGCTCATTTGTTACTCTGTAATAACTCGGCTGTTACTAATGGCACTGAAGTTGACTGGATCGACATCCACATGTTCCTACACTTTATTGATCGTCTTGAGGTCCTTGTGGGGTGTTTCAATGGTGGAAGGCCACGTGGGATATGTGTGCCACTGCTGCACTCGTTGAACAGGTCTAACTGTGTCGAGAAACTTATGGTACGAGCTGTTTTCTGTTATATATGTTGTTCATAAACTATTGCTTATACACAGTTTTACAGCTGTGATCTTCTTGAAACAGGAACTGCCGAGTTCTATTGTTCCTATATAGATGCCTGACCATGGTCGGGTCAAACTTGCGCTTGGTCACAACATGATGTTTATGTTGACCTACTCAATTCCCCTTGGAGGCGAAAAGATACTTATTTGTGGGTGGTCTCAGATAATGAAGGCCCGTCCATCTTCGAGAATAGGACACAAGATTATGTTCATGCTTTTCCATGGCTCTAAAGCGAATATCATGTTTATTGACCACGTTGCGAGATGAAGCCGATTTCAGAAGGTTGTGGATGCGCGGGGTGGCGCCTGGGCCTTGTCCTGGGGCTTGGCGGCCTCACCCTTGGTTAACTGTAGCCTGTAGGCAAAGTAGCACTGTTCGAGGCGTGCTTTGTACGGTTGAACCTGTATAAGTACTCATACTGCTTTCAGCTTTGGTTGTTAAGTGCCCCTGCTGGTTTCAGTTAAGGTTGTTAAGTACTCCTGCTGCTTTTATAGTCTGTCGTGTTTATTCAGTCCTGTCTTCCTCCAGTCGCCAAAACCAAACCAGCGCCGGCGGGGCCGCCTGCTTCTGCCTCCCACGGCTCGCTGCGCCTCAGCGCATGCATCGCCGCCCCACCGTCTCCTAAATCGTTAACGCCGACGTCCTCCGCGCGCTTTGGTGTGCTCGCCACGGCGCCGCCCTCTCGCGTTGTCAACATGGTCAACAAACAACAGGAATCGCAGAAGTACGTGGAGAGGATGACAGTAGGGGCCCACCACGTCAGCGTATGGAAAAATAAAATGCTTCCTCCTAGTGTTTTCCTGACATCTGGGACCCACGACATTGTGAGCGTATATAGTCAATAGACAAGAGAACAGCACAAGATCGGCTGACACCTGGGACGTAGCTACTCGAGCAATATTTTTTTTGTTTGGTATTGTTGAGACGGAGCAGGGTTTGAACTGGGTTGTGGCCCGTCTAGCCCAGGCTTATATTTTATGTTCACCATGTGACCAGTCCAGCTATTTTTTCTTTATGCAAATGAGCCCAGTTTATTTTTTCTAAAGAATACCCAATCCAGGCCTACTTATTTTTCTACGCCTTGAAAGTAATATGAAATGGGTTGTAAATATAAAAACAGATGACAAATTGGCAATTACTTTACAATTTCTGATTTTTTCACATTTTCATATTCCTATTTCACTGGGCATTAACCTAATTCAAATATATCTTCAAAGTACTTTAAATCTGGCTCGACATTTCGGTATTAAAAATAGTTTGAACCCACAGAAATATGTGAAATTGGCCCTGGCAAATCAAAAAAAATGACTGCAATAAATTGCAAAAGAAGTTGCCATGAGCTATATATAAATTATTAAAAAAAGAGGGAGTGGTCTGACTTGTGGGCCTGTTTAGTTGACGCGTATGCAAGATTTTTTTAGTTATTATATACTACGTCAACAAACGATTCTAGCAGACGTAACCGTTGGATGTCAATCCAACGGCCGTCGTGTTTCTTCAATCTCTGATCTTCTTGCTCCAGCCGCCAAAGCAGCGCCGGCGGGACCGCCTGCTCCCGCCTCCCGTGGCCGGCTGTGCTGCCGCGCAGGCCTCAGCGCCCCCTACTACTCCCAGCGCTGGCCAGGGCATCCCTCTACTCACCCACACCCCCTGTTATTCTGCGGCGACGGCAGCCTCACATCGCAGCCAAACCGGTGAACCCTCGTACTCCTCTCCGCGCGGGCTTCCACTGCCGCGTCTTCCCCAGCTCCGCGTCGTCCCCTTCCTAGGCCTTGCCATCGTCCACCGCCGTGGTGCTCTCGGCGCGGCGTGGTCAATGTGGTCAACGACCGACTTCCATCGGAAGAGTACTGTATGTGGAGAGGCTGACAGCTGGGTCCACGGCAGCCGCAAGGAAGTGCCTCCTTATTACGCGGAAAATAATTATTCCTCCACCTGACATCTGGGACCCACTGGATGGGCCACCAGTATTTCGCGAAAAAAACTTTCCCCCTGACTGCTGGGACCCACAGGTCGGGCCACCGTATTTCGCGAAAAAACGTTCCTCCTGCTGTCAGCTCGGACCCACCGGAAGTGCCTCCTTATTACGCACAAAAAAAATGAATACCCCCTACTAGCTGGGACCAACCTTGGTGGGAGGCTGACTTGTGGGCCTACTAAGGTGACTGGGACGGAGGCCTTTGTCAACTTTAGTCAATATATGAACGATTCTAGCTCCAGTGACCGTACGATGTCCATCCAACGGCCGTAGTGCTTCTTCAACCTCTGGTCTTCTTGCTCCAGCCGCCCAAAGCAGCGCCGGTCGTGCCGCCTGCTCCTGCCGCCCGTGGCCGGCTGTGATGCCGCGGAGGCCTCACCACCCCCTACTACTCCCACCGCTGCTAGGCCATCCCTCTACGCACCCACACCCCCTGTTATTCTGCGGCGACGGCAGCCTCACACCGCAGCCGAACGAGTGAACCCTCATACTCCTCTACGCGTGGGCATCCACTGCCGCGTCTTCCCCGGCTCCGTGTCGTCCCCTTCCTAGGCCTCGCCGTCGTCCACCACCCTGGTGCTCTCGGCGCGGCGTGGTCAACGTGGTCAAGGAATGGCTTCCATCGGACGTGGACTGTACGTGGAGAGGCTGACAGCTGGGTCCACGGCCGCAGCAAAGAAGTGCCTCCTTATTACGCGCAAAATAATTATTCCTCCACCTGACAGCGTGAACCCACCGGACGGGCCACCGTATTTCGTGAAAAAAACGTTTCCCCCTGTCTGCTGGGACCCACCAGCTACATCTTCGCACGCAAGGAAGTGCGTCCGAAAAAAAACGATTCGCCCCCTGACTGATGGGACCCACCAGCTATATCTCCGCACGCAAGGAAGTGCCTGACAGTCGGGACCCACCTGGTCGAAGCGTACGTAGCGTTGTCATTCTAGTCGCGAACGTGTACGTACATACTGGTCGATGTAGAGGCGCGCACGTGTCGTAGATGTAGAGGCGCGCATGTGTCATAGTAGAGGCGCGCACGTAGCATGTACACGTACGTACAGCGGCGAGGGTGCAAGAAAGAAAATACGGCCACGTACGTACATACGGGCAGGGTCTCTAGCGCCTATCGCGCATACGTACATGGCTGGGTCGGAACGGAGAAACAGCGTCGTCGTCGTGTTCATGGGGAGCCAACCGGCTGGGTCGGAACGGAATGCATGGTCGTGTTCATCGGGAGGGCTTGGACGGAACAGGCGATGGAAACGAGGCCTGGCGTACCGCACAACGGAGGAAACGGCCTTGTGTTCGACCGGCCACGTTCGAAACGGGGTCCTGTTGATCGGGAGGGGCCTGGCATACTGCAAAACGGAGAAAAAGGACCTCCTACGGTCGAAACGGGGGTCCTGTTGATTGGGAGGGGTGTGGCGTACCGCAAAACGGAGGAAATGGACCTCCTACGGTCGAAACGGGGGTCCTGTTGATCGGGAGGGGTGTGGCGTACCGCACAACGGACGAAACGGACTTGTGTTGGAGCACTACGGTCGAAACGGGGGGGAGAGGGGTGTTGCGTACCGCAAAACGGGACTCCACGGGATACTGTTCATCTCCACCGTCGACCTCCTCCAGCCTCCACGGGCTACCGTCGACCTCCTCCAGCCTCCACGGGCTCCTGTTCATCCAGCCTCCACCGCGCGCTACTCCACCGGCTACTGTTCAACCACCCCTCCACCGTCTACTGTTCATCCAGCCCTCCACACCACGGGGTCATGTTCAACTACCCCTCCACGGCCACCCCTCCACCGTCTACTGTTCATCCAGCCCTCCACACCACGGGTTCCTGTTCATCCAGAGGCAACGCCACCGCTCACTGTTCATCCAACCCCCCCCCCCCCCCGCGCAACGCTCACTGTTCATCCCAGAGGCAACATCGATCGGCTTCAGTTAGCAGCAGTAGCGAAGGAATCGCTCCATCGGGTTCAGTTAACAGCCATCGATCGATCGCTCGGGTTCAGTAACGCGTAGCCTGCAGTGCAATCGCTCGGGTTCAGTTAGAGCCAACGCCTCGCACACACGCGCGTATGTACGAGAGAAGCGCGCATCGCTCGGCCCCCGACCTCCCACCGTAACCGGCAACTCCCCGAAATTTTCCTCCCCCTCGCTTCTACCACGGTTTTTTCCGTCATGGACGGACCAAAGAATGTCATGCAGCTGCGTCTCCGGCCCGCCCAGGACGAAAAGCCCATTTTCTGTCATGATTTTTTGTCATAGAAGTAGGAGCCCACCACATCTATGATGATACCGGGTTTTGTCACAATTATCGTCATAGAAGTGTCATATGTATGACAGAAAAAAATTCGTTCGGCCCAAAATGTCATGGATGTGTCTTTTTTTTGTAGTGTATATACCTACGTACCCTGAAACGATCAGATACGGAGCCAAAAACCTAATTCCACCGTCGTAACTTTCTGTATCCACGAGATCCTATCTTGGGGCCTGTTCTGGAGCTCCGCCGGAAGGGGAATCCACCACGGAGGGCTACTACATCATCATCATAGCCCCTCCGATGAAGTGTGAGTAGTTTACCTCAGACCTTCGGGTCCATAGTTAGTAGCTAGATGGCTTCTTCTTTCTTTTTGGATCTCAATACAATGTTCTCCCCCTCTCTCGTGGAGATCTATTCGATGTAATCTTCTTTTTGCAGTGTGTTTGTTGAGACCGATGAATTGTGGGTTTATGATCAAGATTATCTATGAGCAATATTTGAATCTTCTCTGAATTCTTTTATGTATGATTGGTTATCTTTGCAAGTCTCTTCGAATTATCCGTTTGGTTTGGCCAACTAGATTGGTAGTTCTTGCAATGGGAGAAGTGCTTAGCTTTGGGTTCAATCTTGCGGTGTCCTTTCCCAGTGACAGAAGGGGCAGCAAGGCACGTATTGTATTGTTGCCATCGAGGATAACAAGATGGGGTTTTTATCATATTGCATGAATTTATCCCTCTACATCATGTCATCTTGCTTAAGGCGTTACTCTGTTTTCATTAACTTAATACTCTAGATGCATGCTGGATAGCGGTCGATGAGTGGAGTAATAGTAGTAGATGCAGGCAGGAGTCGGTCTACTTGTCTCGGACGTGATGCCTATATACATGATCATACCTAGATACTCTCATAACTATGCTCAATTCTGTCAATTGCTCAACAGTAATTCGTTCACCCATCGTAAAATACTTATGCTCTTGAGAGAAGCCACTAGTGAAATCTATGGCCCCCGGGTCTATTCTCTATCATATTAATCTTCCATCACTTTATTATCGCTTTGCTTTTTTACTTTGCCTTTTATTTTACTTTGCATCTTTATATCAAAAATACCAAAAATATTATCTATCAGATCTCACTTTCGTAAGTGACCGTGAAGGGATTGACAACCCCTAATCGCGTTGGTTGCGTTGAGCTATTTGTTTTGTGTAGGTACAAGGGACTCGCGCGTAGCCTCCTACTGGACCGATACCTTGGTTCTCAAAAACTGAGGGAAATACTTACGCTACTCTGCTACAACATCCTCTCCTCTTCGGGAAAATCCAACGCAAGCTCAAGAGGTAGCACATACCGGGGAGTGCCGCGCCGTTAGCAGGAGCCGACGATGCAACGCTGCGATGCCGTGCGCTGGATGGCACGGTTGTGTGCGCCGCCCGTGGCTGAGGTCGCGACGCCATCAACTACCGTGGGTCGGGGAAGCGGCGCTGAGGCCGAGTCCCGCCACGCGCAAGTGACGCCCCTTCGTGCTGAGATGCGGACGCCTTTGCACCGCGACGGTTCGTACGCCGGGCTGGCGACTGGCGAGCGACCGCGACGACTGTCCTAAGAGCAACTCTAGCAGACCCCGCAAAACGCCGGCCCGCAAAACACGTATGAAGTTCGTGCAAAACAGCTTTTGCGGGCCGGCGCGGGCTGGCACAGATGCAGACCCCCCAAACGGACCCGTAAAAAAGTATATTCGCGGAATATGCTTTTTTACGGGTCGGCTATGCGGGTTCTGCTCTTTGCGCCGCTGCATCCCCGCAAATCATCAGCCCGCAAATCTCAAATCCAACATAATTCAAAAATCAAAAACAAACTAAATTATTCAAATAAAACATAAAACAATAATCATCTGCATTACAAATAATTATTCAAATCACCGTAGCAAACTGAAAATAATGCAATACAAAACTTGTCCTGAATACAAATACAAATGAATACAAAAGTTAGTCACTGTCCAGCCCTTTGCCAATGGTGCTCAATGAGATCTTCCTGAAGTTGAAAGTGTGTGTCTGCATTTTCAATCTCCTTGTATGTCTGAAGAAAAGCTCTAATGCGGTTTGGGTCTCTAGCTGGTTTGACACGGCTACCCACATTATCGTAAAAGAATTCTAAGTCCATTCCCCTCTCATCTTCAAGAATCATATTGTGCAGGATAACACAGCAAGTCATGATGTTCTTCAGGGTTTTCTTATCCCAAAAACGAGCAAAAGAAGATTGCTCTCCGTTCTGAATCAAGTAAAAGTCAAAAATCACCACCGTCTTCTTTTATCTCTCAATCAAGTAAAAGTTCAATCCATTCTCGGTGATATCCTGTGATGCAAAAAGAAGATTGCTCTCCGTTCTGAAGAGACACGATGAGTGGATCGCTGATGCTAATCTCAAAATGAAAAACCAAATTGGCCTTCTCCTGATCGATTTTTTCAACGGATGCATGCATGCCTATGCATGCGACATGATGCGCCGGCGCGTACTGCGGCTGTAGCAAAGCCGCTGCGCGTTGCGCGCTCTAATTCGCCGATCTGGATCACGTTGCGGAAGGCTGCATCGCCTGGCCGTTGTGCCGTCTTGCTGTTGTAGCATGATGCCGCCGGCGACAGCAAAGGCTCGTGTGTGGGTTTTTTTTTTGTTCGAGGGGGAATCATGCCGCTTTATTAATTAAACGAAGTTCGGGATCTCGTCTGAAATTACATCAAGAACAAAATCTGGTGAAGAGTCCACCCACACTCTACTTATTTCATCTCCGACACCTACCCTAGCAAGCTTATGCGCGGCCTTATTCCCGGTACGACGAACCCACGACACTTTGTACTCCGCAAACGAGTTAAGCATCTCCTTGATCTCCTGAATCCACGGTCCAACGGCAGACAGGTTCCGAGTAGTTTGATTTATCATCTGCACCACCGACTTGCTGTCAAGCTCCACATGCACTCTCGGTATCTGTCTCTCCAACGCCATCTGAATCGCCTTCCTGCACGCCAAGACTTCCACCGCCTCTGGATCACTGATATGGGGGTAGAGCTGGCACGCCCACACTATGTAAGCCCCTTGGTGATCTCTCAGGACCACGCCGCCACCCCCCTTGTCGTTATGCCTGGATACCGCACCGTCGGCATTGAGCTTAATCCACCCATCCTCTGGTGGCTCCCATTTCTGTGTTACCACCTGCTCGGGGCCGATCTGCTCTTCTCATGCGCCATTCTCCACTCCTCTGTGTGCCTCTTCACCTCCTTCGCTATTTCATGTGGTGGCGCCATTCTCTTCTCCTCTCTCGCTTCATTTCTCGCTAGCCACAGACTGTAAACAGCCTGAATCATGACTTCCTTTTCTTCCTCGGCCGCCCCGGCGAACCAGCCCAAAAGCCACGAGACCACTGCACTCTTGGAGGTAATATGGCACGGCGGGGTCTCCACCGCAGCTCCCAATTCCGAGCACAACTCCTTCCAGACCTGGACTGAATGCTGGCATGTCCAAAAATGATGCATCACCGTCTCCTCTCGTCCACATGCTGCACAAAAAACACCCGGTTTGATCCGACGACGAAACAATTCCGACCCAACAGCTAAACCATTTCGAATGAGGCGCCACATATGGATCTTAGCTTTCCCAGGAGCACTTGTTTCCCACAATGCCATAAAGCCCCTATGTCTAAAGATAACGTGTATGGATCTTAGGCTCGTGTGTGGTTGAGTCTATGTGCTGATAACGTGTTTAGAATTGAGATAGAGAGAGGAACGAGAGACAAAACACAAAGATGTAAAAGTGAATATTGTTCTCATTGATGATGGGATTACACACACACATATATATATATAGTCCCCGAAGGGTGCGTCCGAAGGGACATGAGACAACAGCCTCAATTAGGAAAAGCAAGGATTAATAGGATTAATTAAATCCTAACAGCAATGCCCATCCATCCCACCTTCCGTGTCTTTTTCTTTAGCTTCTAAATTCAATTTACTATGTCTTTTGAACTGAAAATCCAAAGTAAGTTTCGTTTGCGTATTTATGTTCATCGCGACGAGAACTTTCGAACAAGAACAATTTTTGAATACATTTCGACAACTTTTTTAGAAAAAAATCTAAGCTTCTAATGTTGAAACTTGGTAATCGTAACATTAATTTTACCAAGGTTCATCAAGTTTTACCAAATTTCATATGCTTTTAGGGTTTTAAGGTTCTGGGCTTAGGGCTTCGGGTTTAGGATTTAAGTTATAGTTTTGAAACTTGCTAAATTTATAATCGTGTTCTATCAAGTTTTACTAGTTGGATCTTGCTCGACCACCTGATTTATCTCGTGATCCGCAGAGTCGCTGGATTCCGCACGAGGGCACACCAAATTTTAAGTTCCAGTTTCTGAAACATGTGATTTTGTCGTTCGCGCAAACCAAGTTTCAGCAGTTGAAACTAATAGATTTCAAAAACTCGCCAAAACATGTTTAAAATGGATCTTATTTGAAAGCCTTCGTCACAAGCAACATGATGGATCAACAATTCGATACCCGCGGCTAGCCTAGTCATTGGTATTATTATTTTTGACTAAAAAACGACCTAAACTTAATTCGCATGACTGCCCCCCCCCCCCCCCCCCTCCCGCGTAAATTTGATGTCTGGCCTCCCTAATACGTGTGTAACAATCAAGTGTCTAGCTTACACGTGAAGCCGCGGTATATCGAGGTTTATTTGACTAGCCCCGGTCCACGACCGTCCGTCCGCGTCACTAATGTGGCACCTCACTGTCAAGGGAGATGCCACTCTTCTTCGCAAAAAAAAGGAGGTGCCACTCTAGCGGCGCGACGGACGGCCGTGGACTGGGGCTGGTCAAAAACACATCGGGGTATGAGGGTTTCACGTGTAATTTAGCCGCCAGATTGTTCAGCAAGAATGTGGAGGGCCGGAAGCCGAAATAAGTTTTCTAGAGGGTCAATGGATAATAAATGATCAAGTTTCTTTCGAGTTCATTTAGTGTAAAAATAACACTAGGCCTTGTGCCACTAGCGCGCTGGCCACTACTAGACAAGCAGAGGAGTTGAGCAGAGCTCACTGCTGCGTGCAAAATATGGGAGCATGCCCACAACCACCAGGCCAAGCTTTGTTGCAACGCTTGCCGGAAGGAGAAGCCGCCTGCCATTATTTTCTAAAACAGAGACAAAATATTTGGCTTATCCATTAATTAAGCAGAAAAGAATTGTCTAGTTAATTAACGGAAAATCGGACAAAAACCGTCACAATCCGTTGAGCAGCATACATAATATACTCCATACACCCCTCTCTGAAGAGGGCCTCGTCGAGCTAGCACACACGCGTCATCGTCATCACTTCTCCTCAAGTGCCGTGATCGCCATCCGTAATCCCTAAACAAGCAACTCCGACTTCACCGTAGACGAGCATAAACCCAACCCACACCATAGAGGTCATGTGTGGAGACAAATAAAGATCAGCACCAGAACTCACCCACCCGCATCAAGGACAACGTTACTCCGACTCTGACGGTGAGCTACGAAGAAGAACCATGCATGGTTGGCGCCGTGAAAGACCACCTAACAAACCACCTGTTGTTCGTCATCGTTGCCACATGGGCACCACCACCGCAGCTCCGAGTTCACAGCAACAAACAGACCAAGGCAATCCCACGAGCACGCCAAAGAAGAGTCGACTAACAGAACCATTGTCGTGCCTCCAACCACGCTCACTGTCGCCATCGTTGCCACAGAAGCCTCGTCGCCAACTCAGCACACTGGCGCACCTGCCACTAGGCCCTTCAACTGACCCCCCCCCCTCCAAAAATGAAGCCCTCAAGAGGGGCACGACAGGACGCTGCCATCGTCCGATCCATGAATGCACGGACCTGAGGTTTCCCTCAGAGAAAGGGTCGGTAGAGAGATGAGCACTTCACCACGGCAACGCCTTCAAGAAGGTCACGATGCCCACGAGCGCCACCGTTACCGGCTCCGGTCATAACCAGAGTCAAGCTTTCGCCAAGTGTCATTGCACGGCGCCCTAACCAAATCAGCTGAACCTCCTGCAATGCATCCCCACCCACAGATCAGCCTGTCGTAGAAGAACGTGCTAGGACCGAGAGTATATTGACTAGAGGGAGGTGAATGGGAGATTCAAAAATTCTTTCAAATGTTTTGAACTGATCCCAAACACGGAAGTGGAATTAAAGATCGGTAGATAAGGGTGCAATCAAGCTCGCTACCGAGGAACAAGACCTTCAAGGTAAGATGTAATAATGATTCGAGCATAGGCTACAACACGCTTAATGATGACAATGGTAATACAACATGCCAACAGAACTAAGAACATAACGAAGAACTGGAGCAGAGGTGCGAAGGATAATTATAACGAACAATAACTCAGCCTACGAATGACAAAGAACTCTGCGAGAGATAAGTTGAAGGATAAGCAGCAGAGAGTAACAGATCAGATATCTATCATCATAGAGCACACATAATGACCGCTGAAAGTATTGCAGTGAAGAAAATGGAACCAGTGGTGCTCGATGACGACAGGAAGATTTGGTAGACCAGTTCACCCTTCTGCCGAAGGGCTACGTCTGGTTGGAGGGGATGTGACTTAACACGGAAGATAAACTATCTTCACCCTATTCTCCTTCAACGCAGAGTTGATCAGACTCAGGTTGATTTCACTCATGGTAGATCCTTGTCGGCAATCTCCACGCGACCGAAATCACTCTTGGTTGCTGAAGATCTGGCTCGGTGAAGACAACGACTCTTCAACACTCGAGCCAAACCCCATCCGTCTAGAGAGTACGCAACTCTCAAGAGTAATAGGTACAAGAACTCTTACTCAGAACTATTGTGATGCTAAACCACTGTCTAAGTTTGGGCTCTTGATTTTCTCTCGGTGGATCTTAAACTCAAATCACTCGGAGAGGGGTTGCTCAAATCAATCTTCTCAGAAATCTCAAGTGGAGCAGCAAACAGACAATGTTGGAGCGGGGTGGCTATTTATAGCCGCAGCCTTCCCAGATAGGAAATGACTGAATTAGACTTCGGGATCAGCAAATGGCCGAGTGACACGAGTCCAACGGTTGGATTTTAGCACAACGGTAACATTGCTTGCGGAGCAAGTAATGATAACTCCTCGGTCTGAGACAAATCTTTCGCAGCGAAGAAGATCACAGTCTCTTGCTGGCAAGTATTTGCTCGGAACACAAAGAGATTTCTCTCACAACTTCTCATAGGTTTTGGCTAAGCATCACAGCGGATCTAAGCATCGAGAATCTATACCCCTCTTAATAGTACGGAGATCCTATGGCTCAAAAGAATGAAAGAAGAACAACGAAATGAATACTAGGTCTTCACTTTATTTTCGACTTTCATCGCCGCAGTCAATTTTTTCGGACGACAATACCGAATCAAAAGCTTTGCTTCAGCAGTAAACTTTCGAGGGGTCGATTTCTTCACATAAATCTTCTCGACTATATGACTTTAACAAATATAGCTCGTTCTTCTCTGCAACGCAGATATACTTCGTTGAAGTTCCTCGAACTTAGCACCAGAGACAGCATTCTCTTCGTTTGTGTATGGTCTATTTCTCTCTGTATGCAAGAGCAAACAAATCAGTTCATACCTATTTCTGTCAACAATCTCCAAAACAGAACGGCTAGGAGCCACCGCAGCCAGCCGCACCGCGCGGAGGCCGCAAGCGTCCAGCCATCAAACCCGCCCGCCAAGCCAGATCCGACCAAGGCCGGCCGGATCCAAGGCCTCCTACCGCGGACTGAGTCACCGCGCCGTGCGCACCATGCTGACGTAGCTGATAAAGGAGCATCACTTGAAGCCAAATCCAGCCGCGCCGCAGCACGCACCTGCGCCAATGCGTCACCTACGGAGAATAGTGAGATCGATCCATCCGTGAGTGACTAGAGGGAAAAAAACCGGACGCGGGTTTTTTGGCTGAGCATATGCTCCCTAATGAACAGTAAAATCAATATAAATAGTAATATATTTTTAAAATTCTCATTCTTTTAGATGCTCATATTAGTGTAGCAAGTGTGCTTGAAAATTTCCATGCCATATGGGGTAGCAATGCTTAGTGTAAAATTTGACTTGTTTTTTCTACACGGGTCAAAATGATTAAAATAACTTCTTTAAAAATTTGCATGTACCATTTAGATTTTCTACACGGGTAGCAATGCTTTAGTAGGTGCACGTACGTACTACCGGTGGACCAAGCAAGGAATTCAAGGCCCTAGCTAGCTTGGTTCCTCACCTGTAGATACTACAAGATGCGACGATCCAGCATTCGAGAAGAAGGAAATGATGATCCTACATACGTTGGAGCTCCTCACCGTGTGCGCAGTGCAAGATCACGCAATCAATCGTGTGCCACTAGTAGCACTGTACGACCAATCTTGCCTCTGCTCTCGCGAGTGGGGTGAGGGCCAGCCCAGCCTCTCCTTCATTTTTTACAGCGAGCTAAAGAATCAGGGTAATGCTAACTCGCAAACGTTCGCTGGGAAAGAACTCCCAGCGAATGTCCTCGCAGTTGTTTGATTGAGATCAAACAATGCCGTTTTATAAAGAAAAATTGCCTTCTCTCTTTTATCCGAGTTGCCATGTCTTTTGCAGGGTACATGGCAACTGCCCTAGCGTGCTTGTAAGAAGATGGCAATTCTCTTTTACCCGAGTTGTCATGTGTTTTGCAGGGTACATGGCAACTGCCCTAATGTGCTTGTAAGCAGATGGCAACTCTCTCTTTACGCGAACATATTTTTTTGCCTTGCCTTTTTTGTAGTGCTACATGGCAACTGCCTATTGTTAGTAGGTGGCAACTCCTAAAGTTTGCAAATCATGGCAACTATAGTAGACCAGACCATACATGGCAACAACTGCAGTTGTCCAAAAGTGACATCTGGCACTTGACCTGAGATGGCAACTACAGTTGAGCAACCATGGCAACTGTAGTTGTGAGGCATGGCAACTGTAGTTTAGCAACATGGCAACTGCAGTTAAACGAACATGAAAGAGGGTACGGACCATGACAACTGCGGGGACGCGTGATGACTGTCACGCAGAGTGTGCGGGACCGTGAGTACGGGCGTGTAGGCGTTATCTATTTTGCCCACACGCATGCATGTGAGAGGAACCGCAAGGCAAAAGACCAGACGTATGGGCATTACTTGTTTTGCCCACACACAGACGTGTGGACTGGTTCTTTAGATACCACACAAGACGTGTGGCCAAATCCTTTAACGCCCACACGTGTGGGCGTTATCGGGACCTTTTTTTAAGGTATGCATGGTTCAGTTTTCTAAGCAACCCACACCGCAAACTATGTGTAACACTCTCATATTTTAACCAAAGATTATAATGGTCATAGAAACACATGAGTCAAAGTTTAACGTCTCTTGACTTCATTATCATTTTCTAAAATTCATAAACCTATGACATATACAAAAATATACTAGGGGTTGGTTGGTATTTCTGGACCAACGCTGATGACATCTATCATAATTCTCCATGGCGATGATTTTCTGCCAACGCCTCTTATACATTTTCTATGTCACCCCTCGTCGACGAAAGTTTGGGGAGAAGTTCCCCAAAGTCCACTACGCGCGTGCCTCCCACACAAATCCACTCCGCGACAGCTACCCCTCTCTCCTTCGTCGACGGAGGTTTTTCTTCTTTGTCTTGCATTTTTTTCAGGTTTTTTTAGCCTTTTCCCTTCTTTATTTTTCTGATTTGAAATTCAAAAAATATAATTCCCAATTTTTGAACATTGCTTTTAAATTCATGGACACTGGTTGATTTTGCGAACATTTTTTTTGAAATTCATGAACATTCTTGAAATGTGGGAAAAATTAATTTGTGATAGTTTTTCGAAATTCAAGAATACTGAACGTTTTTTAAATTGTTCGACCTTATTATTTCTGGAATTTTTTATACAATTTTGAGATTATTCTTAAATTAATGAACATTCTTTGTGATGCAAGAGTTAGGAAATTGTGAACATTATTTTATTTCATCAATATTTTTTATTTCTTGAAAAACTATTCTAGAAATAAAAAATATTCAAATTTAAATAAAAATTGGATAAATATTCAAATTTTCTTTTCATGAAATTTTTTAAATTCATGAATATGTTTCATAAAAATGATCATCTTTTGAAATCATGAATATGTTTTCCTTTCAAAAAAATATTTGGAATTCAAGAACAGTTTTTGAAGTTCGTACAAAAATTAAGTTCGTGAACATTGTTTGAAATAGGTTAACATTTTATTGAAATTTGATATTTTTCTGAATTTGTGACCTTTTTATTAAATGTGGGACATGTTTATACTTACAAATTAACAGTAGAAACAGAAAACAAAAGGGACATAGAAAAATGAAAAAAGAAATGTAAAATATTGTTGCCGGTGCCCGTAATTAGCAGGCCAATACTGAACAGGGTGTGTGTGTGTGTGTTTGTGTGTTGTTTGGCGTGTATCCTCGGCGCGTGGCTATGTGCGGCCTGCAGTGAGTTCAAAGAAGCCCTGACCTGCATCTCCACGTACATGGTCCAGGTGGATCACCGTTCGCAAGCAGTTGCAGGCGCGTGACGACTAATATCTAGCATTCAATGGTAGGATGTCTCGCTGAAACTTCTATAATAATCGGGTTGGTCCATCCGTGAAAAAGAGAAGGAAAAGGGAAGAACTCAGGGATCGATCCCTGGTCTCCAGGGAGTCAGGGACATGGCAGACACGGCTAGCCTCCCATTTCCCTTTCGTGGTAAGTAGTAGGGGCGCGACCTACTTGAGACGGTTTTCTCTGGGTTTTTTCTTTTCATTTTCTCTTACTTTTGTTTCTTTTCTGTTTTCTTCTCTAGTATTTTTCGTTCCTTTTGCATTTGTTTCTTCGGGGTTTTTCATATTCTTTTTTCTTTGGTTTACTTTTTTCTTTTTAATTTTAGTTTTTCATTTTCTTTGCTTCTTTCGGTTTTTCATTCTCCATTTTTGGATATGTCTTTTTTTTGCGGGAACATTCTTTGATATGTCAACGACATTTTTATTAATACATTTTTTTAGAAATTCAATACAAATTTTACATTTGTTTAATACATGGTCAACATTTTTTCAATACGCATTTTTTTCACATGCTTGATCAACATTTTTGAAAAACAAGATTAATATTTTTTAAATACATGGTCAATATTTTTTTTGTACACACTTTAACACTTTTTCAAATGCTTCATTAACATTTTCAAGTATAAACCTAACATTTTCTAATACATGGCCAACATTTTTTCCATGCCCATTGAACATTTTGCAAATTCTTGATGAACAATTTTAAATTCAATATCAACATTTTTTGAACAACTGGATAATATTTTTCTAAATACATTGAACATTTTTAAAATTGTTGATTCAAATATTTCAAATATTCGTACAATATTTTTTCAAATGCTGATAACAGTTTTATATACATGATAACTTTTTAATCATTTCTTAATACACGGTCCACATTTTTTCTATACACATTTAACAATTTTCAAATGCTTGATTAATATTTTCAAATACTTGTTACTTTTTACAATGCTTGATTAAAATTTTATATACATGATTAATTTTTTGATCTTTTTTTATAAAACGTGATCAACATTTTTTCTATACACATTTCACATCTTCCAAATGTTTGATTAACATTTTTGAAACACTTGTTAAACTTTTTTTCAAATGCTTGGTTAATTTTTTAAAATACACAATCAAATTGTTTCATACACGTTTCATTTTTTGCATGCATTTTTTGTATTCATAATTAATAAATATTTTCTCTATAAACATTTAACAGTTTTCAAAACCCTTGGTTAATATTTTTAAAATGTTTTATGGTAAGTGATCTTTGTAATATATTTCTTTAGGATATTTAATAGTATAAATAAAAGTAAAAAAACGAAAACAACAAACTATAAAAAAGAAGGTTGTTGTTCCCGCGCGCTTGTTCAGGCCCAAGCCGCGCCACCTTTTAGCGCGGGTTCCCACCATCTCGCTGAATGCGAGATATAGGGGCGCCCTAGCAGCCGTTAGTTCGGGAGCGTGCATCCTGGTTTTTCTTTTTCTTTTTTTCTTTTCTTTTATTCATTTTTCAAACAGAAAAATACTTAAAATAATAATAAAGTCCATGTATTCGAAAATATGTTGAACACATATTCAAAATATGGTCAAAAACTTGAAAAAATCATTAATCATGAATAAAAAATTAAACATGGATGGTAGGTATGATTTCCTCCTCCGACGTTTTAGTCATGCGGGGGTGCCAGATCTGGAGTTCGATGTTGTGTCCTTGGTGTTGCCCCGGCCTGATTCGTTCAACGGTAATGGTTTTGCCTTTGGTGAGCCACCTTGGAGGTCAACAAAGTTGCATATCAGTGATGGATCCGCTTTGAGCTCGGGTGAGAAGGTTATCCGTCATTTTTTTTTCATTTGGTGGTTGGTGTGTGGTGGTGCCAGAGGCGTTGGTGTCAAGCTTTGAGGATTCTTCAGTCTTGATTGTATTTTCCTTCCTTGATTGGTGTTCCTTTATGCAAAAGTTAGCTTTCTATTGTCTTTTCTGCTATGTTAGACCCGTTTTTATGGTGCTTGTACTATGAATTTTATGATATAAATAGGACACGTAATACCATGATAAAGAATGCATGGTACACATTGATGTGAACTTATCCGGTGGTAGGAGTACGTACGTACTACTAGCACAACCATAATGATACACACAGACACGTACAAAAGGGTATGTAGAAAAGGGTAGTTCGTCGTAGCTCGACGCATGCATGGCGCAGGCAACATGCACGGAGGATGGATGGATCATATGGTGGAGATGCCCTTGTCGTCCGACGTGTTGGGGTAGAGTAGCGTATGTGTAGGGGAATTAAGCAGGACACCAAAGAGGAGGGCGGGAAGAGAAGGACAACACCTCACAGTAGCGTACGTGCATCTTATTTTGCTTTTGATTGACGGTAGCATTATAAGATGATCTCTCACTAAATTTCAAGATAAAATTGTTCTCCCTGAGTATGCACCGTTGCCAAAGTTCGTCGTGCCCAGACACCAAGTGATGATCGGGTGTGATAAGCTCTACGTCCATCTACAACGGGTGCAAGCCAGTTTTGCACACGCAGAATACTCAGGTTAAACTTGACGAGCCTAGCATATGCAGATATGGCCTCGGAACACTGAGACCGAAAGGTCGAGCGTGAATCATATAGTAGATATGATCAACATAGTGATGTTCACCATTGAAAACTACTCCATTTCATGTGATGATCGGTTATCGTTTAGTTGATTTGGATCACGTGATCACTTAGATGATTAGAGGGATGTCTATCTAAGTGGGAGTTCTTAAGTAATATGATTAATTGAACTTTAATTTATCATGAACTTAGTCCTGGTAGTATTTGCATATCTATGTTGTAGATCAATAGCTCGCGATTTAGTTCCCCGTTTATTTTTGATATGTTCCTAAAGAAAACTAAGTTGAAAGATGATAGTAGCAATGATGCGGACTTCGTCCGTGATCTGAGGATTTTCCTCATTGCTGCACAGAAGAATTATGTCCTTGATGCAGCGCTAGGTGACAGACCTATTGCAGGAGCAGATGCAGACGTTATGAACGTTTGACAAAAGCTCGGTATGATGACTACTTGATAGTTTAGTGCACCATGCTTTACGGCTTAGAACCGGGACTTCAAAAATGTTTTGAAACGCCACGGAGCATATAAGATGTTCCAAGAGTTGAAATTGGTATTTCATACTCATGCCCATGTCGAGAGGTATTTGACCTCTAACAGTACTTTGCCTACAAGATGGAGGAGAATTGCTCAGCTAGTGAGCATGTGCTCAAAATGTCTGAGTGCTACAATCACTTGAATCAAGTGGGAGTTAATCTTCCAGATAAGATAGTGATTGACAGAGTTCTCTAGTCACTATCACCGAGTTACTAGAACTTCATGATGAACTATAATATGCAAGGGATAACGGAAATGATTCCCAAGCTCTTCGTGATGCTGAAATCGACGAAGGTAGAAATCAAGAAAAGTATCAAGTGTTGATGGTTGACAAGACCACTAGTTTCAAGAAAAAGGGCAAAGGGAAGAAGGGGAACTTCAAAGAAGAACGGCAAGCAAGTTGCTGCTCAAGTGAAGAAACCCAAGTCTGGACCTAAGCCTGAGACTGAGTGCTTCTACTGCAAAGGGACTAGTCACTGGAAGCGGAACTGCCCCAAGTATTTGGCGGATAAGAAGGATGGCAAAGTGAACAAAGGTATATTTGATATACATGTTATTGATGTGTACTTTACTAGTGTTTATAGCAACCCCTCAGTATTTGATACTAGTTCAGGTGCTAAGATTAGTAACTCGAAACGGGAGTTGCAGAATAAACAGAGACTAGTTAAGGGTGAAGTGACGATGTGTGTTGGAAGTGGTTCCAAGATTAATGTGATCATCATCGCACACTCCCTATACTTTCTGGATTTGTGTTGAACCTAAATAAGTGTTATTTGGTGTTTGCGTTGAGCATGAATATGATTTGATCATGTTTATTGCAATACGGTTATTCATTTAAGTTAGAGAACAATTGTTGTTCTGTTTACATGAATAAAACCTTCTGTGGTCATACACACCAACGAAAATGGTTTGTTGGATCTCGATCGTAGTGATACACATATTCATAATATTGAAGCCAAAAGATGCAAAGTTAATAATGATAGTGCAACTTATTTGTGGCACTGCCGTTTAGGTCATATTGGTGTAAAGCGCATGAAGAAACTCCATGCTGATGGGATTTTGGAATCACTTGGTTATGAATCACTTGATGCTAGCGAACCATGCCTTATGGGCAAGATGACTAAAACTCCGTTCTCCGGAACAATGGAGTGAGCAACTGACTTATTGGAAATAATACATACTGATGTATGCGGTCCGATGAGTGTTGAGGCTTGCGGCGGGTATCGTTATTTTCTGACCTTCACAGATGATTTGAGCAGATATGGGTATATCTACTTGATGAAATACAAGTCTGAAACATTTGAAAAGTTCAACGAATTTCAGAGTGAAGTGGAGAATCATCGTAACAAGTAAATAAAAGTTTCTACGATATGATCGCAGAAATAAAATATTTGAGTTAACGAGTTTGGCCTTCAGTTAAAACAATGTGAAATAGTTTCACTACTCACGCCACCTGGAACACCACAGTGTAATGGTGTGTCCGAACGTCATAACCGTACTTTATTAGATATGGTGCGATCTATGATGTCTCTTACCGATCTACCACTATCGTTTTGGGGTTATGCATTAGAGACAGCTACATTCATGTTAAATAGGGCACCATCTAAATCCGTGGAGATGACACCGTATGAACTGTGGTTTGGCGAGAAACCTAAGCTGTCATTTCTTAAAGTTTGGGACTGCGATGCTTATGTGAAAAAGTTTCAACATGATAAGCTCGAACCCAAATCGGAGAAGTAAATATTCATAGGATACCCAAAAGAAACTGTTGGGTACACCTTCTATCACAGATCCGAAGGCAAGATATTTGTTGCTGAGAATGGATCCTTTCTAGAGAAGGAGTTTCTCTCGAAAGAAGTGAGTGGGAGGAAAGTAGAACTTGATGAGGTAACTGTACCTGCTCCCTTATTGGAAAGTAGTTCATCACAGAAATCTGTTCCTGTGACTACTACACCAATTAATGAGGAAGCTAATGATGATGATCATGTAACTTCAGATCAAGTTACTACCGAACCTCGTAGGTAAACCAGAGTGAGGTCCGCACCAGAGTGGTACGGTAATCCTGTTCTGGAGGTCATGTTACTTGACCATGACGAACCTACGAACTATGAGGAAGCGATGATGAGCCCAGATTCCGCGAAATGGCTCGAGGCCATGAAATCTGAGATGGGATCCATGTTTGAGAACAAAGTATGGACTTTGGTTGACTTGCCCGATGATCGGCAAGCTATAGAAAATAAATGGATCTTCAAGAGGAAGACGGACGTTGATAGTAGTGTTACTATCTACAAAGCTAGAATTGTCGCAAAAGGTTTTCGACAAGTTCAAGGTGTTGACTACGATGAGAGTTTCTCAATCGTATCTATGCTTAAGTCTGTCCGAATCATGTTAGCAATTGCCGCATTTTATGAAATCTGGCAAATGGATAAACAAAACTGCATTCCTTAATGGATTTATTAAAGAAGAGTTGTATATGATGCAACCAAAAGGTTTTGTCAATCCTAAAGGTGCTAACAAAATATGCAAGCTCCAGCGATCCATCTATGGACTGGTGCAAGCATCTCGGAGTTGGAATATACGCTTTGATAAGTTGATCAAAGGATATAGTTTTATACAGACTTGTGGTGAAGCCTGTATTTACAAGAAAGTGAGTGGGAGCACTACAGCATTTCTGATAAATATATGTGAATGACATATTGTTGATTGGAAATAATGTAGAATTATTCTGCAAAGCATAAAGGAGTGTTTGAAAGGAGTTTTTCAAAGAAAGACCTCGGTGAAGCTGCTTACATATTAAGCATCAAGATCTATAGAGATAGATCAAGACGCTTGATAAGTTTTTCAATGAGTACATACCTTGACAAGATTTTGAAGTAGTTCAAAATGGAACAGTCAAAGAAAGAGTTCTTGCCTATGTTACAAGGTGTGAAATTGAGTAAGACTCAAAGCCCGACCACGGCAGAAGATAGAAAGAGAATGAAAGTCATTCCCTATGCCTTAGCCATAGGTTCTATAAAGTATGCCATGCTGTGTACCAGATCTATTGTATACCCTACACTGATTTTGGCAAGGGAGTACAATAGTGATCCAGGAGTAGATCATTGGATGGCGGTCAAAATTATCCTTAGTGAAATAAGGATATGTTTCTCGATTATGGAGGTGACAAAAAGGTTCGTCGTAAAGGGTTACGTCGATGCAAATTTTGACACTGATCCAGATGACTCTAAGTCTCAATCTGGATACATATTGAAAGTGGGAGCAATTAGCTAGAGTAGCTCCGTGCAGAGCATTATTGACATACAAATTTGCAAAATACATACGGATCTGAATGTGGCAGACCCGTTGACACTACTAGGGAAAAGCTTATACACAGACGCTTACTAGCAGCGCGGGTTTATACCCCTCGCTACTGCTACTTACTAGTAGCATGGGTTTTTAACCCTCGCTACTACTAAGTTGATAGCAGTAGCGCTGGTTTTTAACCCTCGCTACTACTAAGCGGTCTCTACCGTGCCCCCCGGGACATGCCATAGTAGTAGCGTGGGTTTTTAACCCTCGCTACTACTAAGCGGTCTCTACCGTGCCCCTGGGCCATGCCATAGTAGTAGCGAGGGTTATAAACCCGCGCTACTACTAAGTTTTTACCCCTCGCTACTACTAAGAGGTCTCAACCGTGCCCCTCCGGGACATGCCATAGTAGTAGCGAGGGGTAAAAACCCTCGCTACTACTAAAGGTCCCATTTTGAAACTCTACCCCCCCCCCCCCTGTGGATCGCCTTTTCGGTTTTGTAAAAAGCAAAAGAAAATGATAAAAACTTCAAAAATTAAAATCCTTTGAGATGTAGTTATGTTACTACATCTACTAGTTAGGAAAATTTAAAAACTTAAATTTGGACATGTTTTGCAAAAAGTGTAGGGAAAATGTAAAACGGCTATAACTTTTGCATACGATATCAGAAAAAATGTATAATATATCAAAATGTTCAGCACGAAAATCCGCATCCGATGGAGACCGCCTACGGCCTGTTTAAAAACTTTTAGAATCCTCAAATTCTAAAAGGAAAAAAAGTTATGCTCAAATTTCAGTTTTTTCATTTTGGTCAAATCTGGTCAAACTGTGGTCAAACTACTTATTCAAGAAGTATTAGTGTTACTAAATAATTATTCAAGAATATTAGTGTTACTAAATAATTATTTCAGTTTTTTGGAATTTTGGTCAAATCTGGTGAAACTGTGGTCAAACTGTGGTCAAAATGTGGTCAAACTACTTATTCAAGAAATATTAGTGTTACTAAATAATTATTGTTTTTAGAACAATAGTTTTTAAACTCAAACAGTGAAATGTGTGACTTCATGCTCAAGTTAAACTCCCGAGGGTTAATAGGATTGACATCTTACTATTGTTAGAAAAACAACAAGTGCAGACTTGGAATCGAGGGAGAATGGAACCCGGAAGTTAAGCGTGCTCAGGCTGGAGATGATTTGGAATGATGAGGGGTGATTAGAGATTAGAGGTTAAAATAATTCAGAAATTTGAAAATTCGGGCAAAAAAATCGAAAAAAAATCATTTTTATTCAAAGCACGGGTTAGTAGTAGCGCGGGTTTTTACCCACGCTACTACTAACGGACGTAGTAGTAGCGCGGGTGGCACCTGCGCTACTGCTATACGTTAGCTGTAGCGCCTTATTAGTAGCGCCGGCCCCCGCGCTACTAATAGGCCCAAAACCCGCGCTGCTGCTAGGCTTTTCCCTAGTAGTGTGACTAAACTTCTCTCACAAGCAAAACATGATCACACCTTAGTACTCTTTGGGTGTTAATCACATAGCGATGTGAACTAGATTATTCACTCTAGTAAACCCTTTGGGTGTTGGTCACATGACGTTGTGAACTATGGGTGTTAATCACATGGTGATGTGAACTATTGGTATTAAATCACATGGTGATGTGAACTAGATTATTGACTCTAGTGCAAGTGGGAGACTGAAGGAAATATGCCCTAGAGGCAATAATAAAGTTATTATTTATTTCCTTATATCATGATAAATGTTTATTATTCATGCTAGAATTGTATTAACCGGAAACATAATACATGTGTGAATACATAGACAAACAAAGTGTCACTAGTATGCCTCTACTTGACTAGCTCATTAATTAAAGATGGTTATGTTTCCTAACCATAGACATGAGTTGTCATTTGATTAACGAGATCACATCATTAGGAGAATGATGTGATTGACTTGACCCATTCCGTTAGCTTAGCACTTGATCGTTTAGTATGTTGTTATTGCTTTCTTCATGACTTATACATGTTCCTATGACTATGAGATTATGCAACTCCCGTTTACCGGAGGAACACTTTGTGTGCTACCAAACGTCACAACGTAACTGGGTGATTATAAAGGTGCTCTACAGGTGTCTTCGAAGGTACTTGTTGGGTTGGCGTATTTCGAGATTAGGATTTGTCACTCCGATTGTCAGAGAGGTATCTCTGGGCCCACTCAGTAATGCACATCACTATAAGCCTTGCAAGCATTGTAACTAATGAGTTAGTTGCGGGATGATGTATTACGGAACGAGTAAAGAGACTTGCCGGTAACGGGATTGAACTAGGTATTGAGATACCGACAATCGAATATCGGGCAAGTAACATACCGATGACAAAGGGAACAACGTATGTTGTTATGCGGTCTGACCGATAAAGATCTTCGTAGAATATGTGGGACCCAATATGAGCATCCAGGTTCCGCTATTGGTTATTGACCGGAGACGTGTCTCGGTCATGTCTACATTGTTCTCGAACCCATAGGGTCCGCACGCTTAAAGTTCGATGACGGTTATATTATGAGTTTATGTGTTTTGATGTACCGAAGGTAGTTCGAGTCCCGGATGAGATCGGGGACATGACGAGGAGTCTTGAAATGGTCGAGACGTAAAGATCGATATATTGGACGACTATATTCGGACATCGGAAAGGTTCCGAGTGATTCGGGTATTTTTGGAGTACCGGAGAGTTACGGGAATTCGCCGGGGAGTATATGGGCCTTATTGGGCTTAGGGGAAAGAGAGAGAAGAGGCTGCGCCCCCCCCCCCCCAAGGCCTAGTCCGAATTGGACTAGGGGGAGGGGCTGCGCCCCCTCCTTCCTTCTCTTTTCTCTCCCCTTTCCTTGACTCCTACTCCTACTACTTGGAAGGGGGGAATCCTACTTGGAAGGGATAACCATTTGTGTGTTTGGTTGAGAGGATGAAAGAGTGGATGATTGTTACACTCACCATTTTGTTTGAGGTGGTGAGCTTACCCCTCCAATATGTAATTTCAGCAATATAGATATATCAAATCTGGGCTCAACTTTGATTTTGAAATTTATAAGTAAACTTTAACATCGCAGACCAACATAACATGTCAACACCAATAATTTCGAAAATAGAAGTGCAACTTCATAATCATAGTCCAACATCTTAGACAAGTAGCAACTATACATAATAAACTAGTAGTGCATGAGATGTAGATATGAAATATTACATCATCTCTAAGTTATACAACCTATAGTTCATAGTCTGGTTGCATCAAAAGTAAGTCATACAACCCAAAGTCCACAATGTTGGGTCATATCAAAAGAGGTCATGCAAATACCACACATGCCTTCAATCTTCAACTATCCATTGGAGGGAAGGTGTTCTTCACATACCTAGCAACCAAAATACTCTTTTGGTCCTTCTCCAAGAGTTGAAACGCCATTGCAATGTTTGGATTCTCAACCAAGTAGGCAAAATAATGGGCAAGGTAATCAATACCGAAAAAGGGAATATCTTTCATGCCCTCCCAAAGGCCCACCATGGAGTTGTTCGTAGAGTTGTTCATAGAGATGCTCGCGGAGCTGTTGTCGGTGCTAACACTCCTCTCTATGGCAATAGCAAGCCTTTCACTCACTGCCATAAGGGTTGATTGCAGCCCCTCATCAACACTAGACTTTGTTTTGGCCCTTTTGGGATTGGGAGCCACTGAATCGCCTCCATTGCTTGACTTGCTACCTTCTTCAAGTGGGGAAGCCTCATTATCTGAAATGTCATTCACCTCTATGCCCTCTGTGCCAAGGGGGTCATTTGAGCCTTTCGTATACTGACCCGTAGCCATAGTATTGCCATGAATGATAGCCATCTCATTATAGTGCTTGAGAGGCTTGTTCAGAAAAGGCTCATCCTCTTTGTGGTCCTAGAAAAAAGAAAACAACATCAACCAGTAGACATGCAGCAAGTATTTAGCATAAACAAATGAAATCCAGCAAGTATTTGACATAAAGAAACTCATTTCAGGTTATATTTTACATGTAGAAACAAATTCCAGCAAGTAAATGGCATATAGAAACTATATCCAGCAACTATTTAGCATAAACAAATGAAATCCAGCAAGTATTTGGCATAAAGAAACTCATTTCAGGTTATATTTTACATGTAGAAACAAATAAAGGAGAGGAAGAAAAGTATTAGACATATATATGGACAGAACATACAGGCTCCAAACAAACGAACAGAGAGGTTCCTCCCGTCGGCGCTCAAGCTTCAGTGAATCCAGCGACCAACCCTCCCGTTCCCCACTGCCAAACCCTCCCGTTCCCCACTGCCAAACCCTCCCATTTCAATGAAACCAGTGACCCCCCCTCCCCCGCGCTGGATCTGCCCGTTCCCGGTGGCCGGATCCGTGCGTTTCTTCCCGGCAGCGCTCCACTCTCCCAGCCCGCCCTGGCCGTCCGATTCAACCAGGAGATGCATAGAACAGAGAGGATAGAGAGGGGAATGAGGACAAGGAGGATCTGTACCTCCGCTGCACCAGAATCCAAGATGAATCGCGCCGCCGCCTCGATCCAAATCGCCGCCGCTGCCTCTTCTATCGGGAGAGGGAGTTGTGATGCTAGGGTCTCGGCTGAGGGGTGAGATAAGAAGGAAACGAAATAGGTTCGCGGGCTGGGAGGCGACCGACGCGGGAAAAAGAGGCGCTCCGCGCGGGTGGCTGCCATCGTCCGCCGGAATTTCGCGACTTTCCTCAGCCAGGTTTTGGGCGAATATTCGAGGGCATCTGGTTATCCATATCCCCGCTGGCTGGTCAACCAAACAGGTGGCATCCCTAGAAAAATCGACGATCCCTGTCCCAGGGGTGGATGGCCACAGAACGAAATGCCACCTAGGTGTATACTACCCATTAGGTGTCTGTCAACGTGAAGTTGACTTGCATTTACTGATTCACAGGCCTTGATATCCTTGCTTGCGAGAAGCTGAATCCTGATGTACTTTTGCCATACATCTCCCCCTGTTGCTTTGAACGGGGAGTGGAGTGGATTTTGTTGGTACCTCCTCTTTCAGGCGTACTTTTGCAGGATTGTAGGATTGTGTGACACCTTTATAGTCAGTAAATGAATCTGGCAGGTTATTTGCAATGTGTTGCAAATCTTCTGAACGCATGGTTCAGATCTTTGAGTATGTGGATTTGAGGCAGAAATGTGTTGAACATTCCACTAATTTCCTGGCATTCTTTATGGTACTTGAATTCTCCCCCTAATGACTGGAAATATTCCTCACTGAATCAACATACTGGCCTTGAATAACTCCCCATTCAAGAGGCTTGACGTATTGACGGAAATACAGTTATTCCTCACATAGATCCCAACTATATGTTGAGGGGCCAATGATGTATGTCGGGTGGTGATCAACCGAATTACCGCAGATAGGAAATACTTGGTAGATATCCACATATCAAAGATAGAGGAGTATAATATTATGCAGTTCTGTCATGAGCGTGTAAAACTGCATGACTCCAATGTAAAGTTGGTAAGTTGCAATTCCAAAGTAAAGATAATGCAATGAGCTTAATTCTTTGGATATAGGATTCTACCAAACCATCTTGAGTCTAGACATTAGGACAAATTGCTAAACTTCAATCCAAGGGCCATTGAGAAGGCACTCAAGGAGAATTCTGCAATGTTATCCATTCGATTTGCTTGAAATCGATGTCAAGATAATGAGCCAATAGTTTCGTGTGAATAAAGCACACACTTAAGACCATCATGTAGATATGTCTTTTAGAACCATGGAATACCTAAATAGTCTAGTCAATGGATCGGAAGAGCCACTTACCTCAACTTGATGCATTCAAGGAGTCTGAGTGGTTCAGCATAGACTTTAAGGTGTGCGAGCCTTAAAATTAGCTTCCCCGTGTCACTTTTAGCGCACATAAAATCCAAATGTTGTTAGAATTTAGCATCATAATAATCATAAACTATTGGAATTGCTGATAGTTATGATCTCAACCCAATGTCTCGATGACCAAGGCGAGTATGCCAAGTTTGTCATGTACAAGACACTCTGGAAAACTATTTCGTACACAACATGTGCTACAGGTTGTGTCGCATGTGTAGTACAATCCAAATGATACACAGAGAATGTGCTTGCCATATCCGTTGCATATGGTAAAGAGAAGTTATTTCTCTTTGTTGTCATCATAAGTTTCGCTATGGAAACTATTTTAACGGATACCTCCATAGTTTAGTAGGGTACGAGTTAAACCTGAGAAGCAATAAAGCATCCCGATGTTACTCGAGTACCCACAGGGATAGTAAATATGACTCGAGTTGAGCCAACAAATACCTCATCGCGTCTAGCGATTTTAAAATATCTCCTTTCTCTCAATGAGAGTGGAAACATTGGACTTCCCTCAGTATAGAGTTTGTGGTGCATGTGTCCACAAGACACATATCATTTTTCATCGGATTGACTCCCGTAGAAATCTATATATAGACATGAAGATTCTCAATATGAAAATCACTGTCAGATATATAGACATACAAATGTATTTGTACCAAAGTGCTGGTACAATATATTGTGATATACAATATATGACGAAATACTTATGTTGTTGTTACAACATCGTAAATGTACATTAATTATATTGACCACTCAGGAGATTGAAAGACTATTCATAGTCTCCAAACATGTTGGTTGAGGCATATTCAACCATCACATTCTCCGTGCTCATAGGGTCCCGACAGCTGGGGATGTCGGATTGAAGGTTGAAGTAAGACTCAAACCTTTGCCCTTGAGGTTCATTGTATTCCAGGAATTTCTGATACAGAATAACCAGATGCCAAGATCTGAATCTAATGCCTTATGATTTATAAGACACCATTTTTCTGTTAGCGGTGTGATCCTGACCAAAGGTGAATCCGGAATTGCATACATTATCCCACGAGACACAAGAGTGATCATGATGTCCATGGCCCAGATAGGGCAGTGGTGGCCATTGAGGGCGAATGCCTCAAATTCTATAGCCATATGTTACCTCTATGGGTAAACCAGAGATAATTAATTTACAACCAATAAATTAAGGACCATCATGGTTGATGTTGTAATGAACTAAGCAAAATCAATGGGTATTTCAAGAAGTTATCTTGAAACGATTAGCGTGAACCTCAAATTGCTAAATATGACACCTTGAAGATAATCTCCAAAATGGAGTAGATCTCGCAACACTAGAGAGTATAATCTGATGAAATCAGTAGATACTCACTCGTAATGTCTTATGTCATGACTTAGTAAAATGTGTGGGAGAGCACTTTGTAAAGCAATTATAATGCCAAAATGACAAAATATAGACTTTAACGTAGTCATTGATAATCTGCGAAGGCAGTAGATCTATATGACTACCTTGTGATCCCAATACATCAATTTGAAGAAATCACTTTGAATTTTGCATTCTTATTTGCAAGAAATTCAAAATCTCAATTGCAAATAGACGTATTAATCTCGACATGTAGCGAACATGGAGATACATACATTCCGGAACACATCGTACTCAACAGAAATACACCACTATTAAAATGAATAGTAATGATGTTGCAAACTTGATGTTCAAGTGAAAAACTTGAATTGTATAGACCTCAAATTAAATGAGATGATCTTGTATCAAGTTGCAAGATAATTCAGTTTGCGAGAGAAAATTAATCTCAATCACAATGAGATTGTTTTGCGAGAGATAAAATATTTTTTCTCAATCACAAAATCAATATTGTTATGCGAGAAAACTTAATCTCAATCGCAAAACAATGTTGTTGTGTCGGTAAAGAACATGTTGTAGGAATTGTTAGAGAGCAAATATATTGAACATGTCCTAATCCGTGAATCAGTAAAACGTCGATGGTAGAACTAAAAAACAACGAAGATATAAGCCTCCATCGGCCTTCTCTATGCATGGTTACGAATCGAAGGATTCGTTTTGCCTTTGTACACCACTACACCACCGTTGTGTGGGAACGGCGTCGAGTCGCCGGCATGGGAGGGCGGACCAGGCTGCCGCTATGGGAGGGGCTCTCCGCGCCGGGCTATCCTTCGCCGCATCCTGCACCATAGGCAGCACGCTTTGGGTGGCCGTGGTGGTGGGCACCGTCACGCCGCCTTGCGCTACCATGGACGCTGCACTCTCGCCGCATACTGAAACGTCTCCGACATATCTATAATTTTTGATTGCTCCATGCTATATTATCTACTGTTTTGGACTATATTGGGCTTTATTTTCCACTTTTATATTACTTTTGGGACTAACCTATTAACCGGAGGCCCAGCCCAGAATTGTTGTTTTTTGCCTATTTCAGTGTTTCAAAGAAACGGAATGAAACCTTCGGGAACGCGATTTTCTCACCGAATATGATCCAGGAGACTTGGACCCTATGACACGAAAGCCAGGAGGCAGTCACAAGGGTGGAGGGCGCCCCCACCCTAGGGCGCGCCCCCTGCCTCGTGGGCCCCCCGAAGCTCCACCGACGTACTCCTTCCTCCTATATATACCTATGTACCCCGAAACGATCAGATACGGAGCCACAAACCTAATTCCACCGCCGTAACTTTTTGTATCCACGAGATCCCATCTTGGGGCCTGTTTCGGAGCTCCGCCGGAAGGGGAATCCACCATGGAGGGCTTCTACATCATCATCATAGCCCCCCCCCCCCCCGATGAAGTGTGAGTAGTTTACCTCAGACCTTCGGGTCCATAGTTAGTAGCTAGATGGCTTCTTCTCTCTTTTTGGATCTCAATACAAGGTTCTCCCCCTCTCTCGTGGAGATCTATTCGATGTAATCTTCTTTTTGCGGTGTGTTTGTTGAGACCGATGAATTGTGGGTTTATGGTCAAGATTATCTATGAGCAATATTTGAATCTTCTCTGAATTATTTTATGTATGATTGGTTATCTTTGCAAGTCTCTTTGAATTATCCGTTTGGTTTGGCCAACTAGATTGGTAGTTCTTGCAATGGGAGAAGTGCTTAGCTTTTTGCGGTGTCCTTTCCCAGTGACAGAAGGGGCAGCAAGGCACGTATTGTATTGTTGCCATCGAGGATAACAAGATGGGGTTTTTATCATATTGCATGAATTTATCCCTCTACATCATGTCATCTTGCTTAAGGCGTTACTCTGTTTTCATTAACTTAATACTCTAGATGCATGCTGGATAGCGGTCGATGAGTGGAGTAATAGTAGTAGATGCAGGCAGGAGTCGGTCTACTTGTCTCGGACGTGATGCCTATATACATGATCATACCTAGATACTCTCATAACTATGCTCAATTCTGTCAATTGCTCAACAGTAATTTGTTCACCCACCGTAGAAATACTTATGCTCTTGAGAGAAGCCACTAGTGAAATCTATGGCCCCCGGGTCTATTCTCATCATATTAATCTTCCATCACTTTATTATTGCTTTGCTTTTTTACTCTGCCTTTTACTTTACTTTGCATCTTTATATCAAAAATACCAAAAATATTATCTATCAGATCTCACTTTCGTAAGTGACCGTGAAGGGATTGACAACCCCTAATCGCGTTGGTTGCGTTGAGCTATTGTTTTGTGTAGGTACGAGGGACTCGCGCGTAGCCTCCTACTGGATTGATACCTTGGTTCTCAAAAACTGAGGGAAATACTTACGCTACTCTGCTGCATCATCCTCTCCTCTTCGGGGAAATCCAACGCAAGCTCAAGAGGTAGCAAGAAGAATTTCTGGCGCCGTTGCCGGGGAGGTCTTCGCAAAAGTCAACATACCAAGTACCCATCACAATCCCTATCTCTCGCATTACATTATTTGCCATTTGCCTCTCGTTTTCCTCTCCCCCACTTCACCCTTGCCGTTTTATTCGCCCTCTCTTTTCCGTTTGCCTTTTTCTCGCTTGCTTTTTGTTTGCTCGTGTGTTGGATTGCTTGCTTGTCACGATGGCTCAAGATAATACCAAATTGTGTGACTTTACCAATACCAATAATAATGATTTCCTTAGCACTCCGATTGCTCCTCTTGCCAATACTGAATCTTGTGAAATCAATACTGCTTTGTTGAATCTTGTTATGAAAGATCAATCCGCCGGCCTTCCTAGTGAAGATGCCGCTACTCATCTAAATAGCTTCGTTGATTTATGTGATATGCAAAAGAAGAGGGATGTTGACAATGATGTGGTTAAATTGAAGCTATTTCCTTTTTCGCTTAGAGATCGTGCTAAAGCTTGGTTTTCGTCTTTGCCTAAAAATAGTATTGATTCTTGGAACAAGTGCAAAGATGCTTTTATCTCTAAGTATTTTCCTCCCGCTAAGATCATCTCTCTTAGAAACGATATTATGAATTTTAAGCAACTTGATCATGAACATGTTGCACAAGCTTGGGAGAGAATGAAATTAATGATACGTAATTGTCCTACTCATGGTTTGAATTTGTGGATGATTATACAAAAAAATTATGCCGGATTGAATTTTGCTTCTAGAGATCTTTTAGATTCGGCCGCGGGAGGCACTTTTATGGAAATCACTTTAGGAGATGCTACTAAACTCCTAGATAATATTATGGTTAATTATTCTCAATGGCACACTGAAAGATCTACTAATAAAAAAGTGCATGCGATAGAAGAAATCAATGTTTTGAGTGGAAAGATGGATGAACTTATGAAATTATTTGCTACTAAGAGTGTTTCTTCTGATCCTAATGATATGCCTTTGTCTACTTTGATTGAGAATAATAATGAATCTATGGATATGAATTTTGTTGGTAGGAATAATTTTGGTAACAACGCGTATAGAGGGAATTTTAATCCTAGGCCTTATCCTAGTAATCCTTCTAATAATTATGGAAATTCCTACAACAATTCTTATGGAAATTTTAATAAGATGCCCTCTGAATTTGAGACTAGTGTTAAAGAGTTTATGAATTCGCAAAAGAATTTCAATGCTTTGCTTGAAGAGAAATTGCTTAAAGTTGATGAATTGGCTAGGAACGTTGATAGAATTTCTCTTGATGTTGATTCTTTAAAGCTTAGATCTATTCCTCCTAAGCATGATATCAATGAGTCTCTCAAAGCCATGATAATTTCCATTGATGAGTGCAAGGAAAGAACCGCTAGGATGCGTGCTACGAAAGATGCCTTTATTAAAGCGTGTTCTTCCAATTCCTATGAAAATAAAGATGAAGATCTAAAAGTTATTGATGTGTCCCCTATTAAATCTTTGTTTTGCAATATGAATCTTGACAATGATGGGACTGAATATGATCCACCTTTACCTAGAAGGCGTTCCAAGAATTTGGAGTTTTTAGGTTATGATGCTAAAATTCATAAAAGTGGGATTGAAGAAATCAAAACCCTAGATGTTGCTAAACCCACTATTTATGATTTCAAGGAATTTAATTATGATGCTCTTTAATTGATTGTATTTCCTTGTTGCAATCCGCGCTAAATTCTCCTCATGCTTATAGTCAAAATAAAGCGTTTACTAAACATATCGTTGATGCCTTGATGCAATCTTATGAAGAAAAACTTGAGTTGGAAGTTTCTATCCCTAGAAAACTCTATGATGAGTGGGAACCAACTATTAAAATTAAGATTAAGGATCATGAATTTTATGCTTTATGTGATTTGGGTGCTAGTGTTTCCACTATTCCCAAAACTTTGTGTGATTTGCTAGATTTCCGCGATTTTGATGATTGCTCTCTAAACTTGCACCTTGCGGATTCCACTATTAAGAAACCTATGGGAAGAATTAATGATGTTCTTATTGTTGCAAATAGGAATTATGTGCCCGTAGATTTTATCGTTCTTGATATAGATTGCAATCCTTCATGTCCTATTATTCTTGGTAGACCTTTCCTTAGAACGATTGGTGCAATTATTGATATGAAGGAAGGGAATATTAGATTCCAATTTCCATTAAGGAAAGGCATGGAACACTTCCCTAGAAAGAAAATAAAATTACCATATGAATCTATCATGAGAGCCACCTATGGATTGCCTACCAAAGATGGCAATACCTAGATCTATCCTCGCTTTTATGCCTAGCTAAGGGCGTTAAACGATAGCGCTTGTTGGGAGGCAACCCAATTTTATTTTAGTTTTTTGCTTTATGCTTCTGTTTAGGAATAAATAATTTTTCTAGCCTCTGGTTAGATTCGTTTTTGTCTTTTAATTAGTGTTTGTGCCAAGTAAAACCGCTAGGATAACCTACGGTAATAGTAATTTGATTCTGCTGCAGAAAACAGAAACTTTGTGCGCACGAGAATAATTTTTATAAATCACAGGAACGTGCTTTTTAGTTGATTCTTTTTGCTGTAGATCAATAAACAAATTATCTATAACTTACTATCTTTTCTGAATTTTTCACGTTCCAGAAGTTTGCGTTAGTTACAGATTACTACAGACTGTTCTGTTTTTGACAAATTCTGTTTTTCGTGTGTTGTTTGCTTATTTTGATGAATCTATGGCTAGTAAAATAGTTTATAATTCATAGAGAAGTTGGAATACAGTAGGTTTAACACCAATATAAATAAAGAATGAGTTCATTACAGTACCTTGAAGTGGTGTTTTGTTTTCTTTCGCTAACGGAGCTCATGAGATTTCTATTGAGTTTTGTGTTGTGAAGTTTTCAAGTTTTGAGTGAAATCTTTTGATGGATTATGGAACAAGGAGTGGCAAGAGCCTAAGCTTGGGGATGCCCATGGCACCCCAAGATAATCCAAGGACACCAAAAAGTCAAAGCTTGGGGATGCCCCGGAAGGCATCCCCTCTTTCGTCTACTTCCATCGGTAACTTTACTTGGAGCTATATTTTTATTCACCACATGATATGTGTTTTGCTTGGAGCGTCTTGTATCATTTGAGTCTTTGCTTTTTAGTTTACCACAATCATCTTTGCTTTACACACCTTTTGAGAGAGCCATACATGAATTGGAATTTGTTAGAATACTCTATGTGCTTCACTTATATCTTTTGAGCCTTATAATTTTGCTCTATGTGCTTCACTTATATCTTTTGAGCGTTGTAGTTTTTGCTCTAGTGCTTCACTTATATCTTTTAGAGCACGGTGGTGGATTTGTTTTAAAGAAATTATTGATCTCTCATGCTTCACTTAGATTATTTTGAGAGTCTTAATAGCATGGTAATTTGCTTAAAAATCTTAATATGCTTGGTATGCAAGATTTGTAAAACTTTCTTTTGAGTGCGTTGAATACTAAGAAAAGTTTGATGCTTGATAATTGTTTTGAGATATGGAGGTAGTAATATTAGAGTCATGCTAGTTGAGTAGTTGTGAATTTGAGAAATACTTGTGTTAAAGTTTGTGATTCCCGTAGCATGCACGTATGGTGAACCGTTATGTGATGAAGTTGGAGCACGATATATTTATTGATTGTCTTCCTTATGTGTGGAGGTCGGGATCGCGCGATGGTTAACTCCTACCAACCCTTCCCCTAGGAGCATGCGCGTAATACTTTGCTTTGATGACTTCTAGATTTTTGCAATAAGTATATGAGTTCTTTATGACTAATGTTGAGTCCATGGATTATACGCACTTTTCTTCCTTCCACCATTGCTAGCCTCTCTAATACCGCGCACCTTTCGCCGGTATCATACACCCACCATATACCTCCCTCAAAACAGCCACCATACCTACCTATCATGGCATTTCCATAGCCATTCCGAGATATATTGCCATGCAACTTTCCACCGTTCCGTTTATTATGACACGCTCCATCATTGTCATATTGCTAGCATGATCATGTAGTTGACATAGTATTTGTGGCAAAGCCACCGTTCATAATTCTTTCATACATGTCACTCATGAATCATTGCATATCCCGGTACACCGCCGGAGGCATACACATAGAGTCATATTTGTTCTAAGTATTGAGTTGTAATTGTTGAGTTGTAAAGTAAATAGAAGTGTGATGATCTTCATTTTTAGAGCATTGTCCCAAGTGAGGAAAGGATGATGGAGACTATGATTCCCCCACAAGTCGGGATGAGGCTCCGGACGAAAATAAAAAAAGAAAAAAAGGCCATAAAAAAAGAAAAGGCCCAAATAAAAAAATGAGAGAAAAAGAGAGAAGGGACAATGTTACTATCCTTTTACCACACTTGTGCTTCAAAGTAGCACCATGATCTTCATGATAGAGAGTCTCTCATTTTGTCACTTTCATATACTAGTGGGAATTTTTCATTATAGAACTTGGCTTGTATATTCCAATGATGGGCTTCCTCAAATTGCCCTAGGTCTTCGTGAGCAAGCGAGTTGGATGCACACCCACTTAGTTTCTTTTGTTGAGCTTTCATATACTTATAGCTCTAGTGCATCCGTTGCATGGCAATCCCTACTCACTCACATTGATATCTATTGATGGGCATCTCCATAGCCCGTTGATACGCCTAGTTGATGTGAGACTATCTTCTCCCTTTTTGTCTTCTCCACAACCACCATTCTATTCCACATATAGTGCTATGTCCATGGCTCACGCTCATGTATTGCGTGAAGATTGAAAAAGTTTGAAAATTCTAAAGTATGAAACAATTGCTTGGCTGAAACCGGGGTTGTGCATGATTTAAATATTTTGTGTGATGAAGATAGAGCATAGCCAGACTATATGATTTTGTAGGGATAGCTTTCTTTGGCCATGTTATTTTGAGAAGACATAATTGCTTTGTTAGTATGCTTGAAGTATTATTATTTTTATGTCAATATGAACTTTTGTCTTGAATCTTTCGGATCTGAATATTCATACCACAATTAAGAAGAATTACATTGAAATTATGCCAAGTAGCACTCCGCATCAAAAATTCTTTTTTATCATTTACCTACTCGAGGACGAGCAGGAATTAAGCTTGGGGATGCCTGATACGTCTCCAACGTATCTATAATTTTTGATTGCTCCATGCTATATTATCTACTGTTTTGGACTATATTGGGCTTTATTTTCCACTTTTATATTACTTTTGGGACTAACCTATTAACCGGAGGCCCAGCCCAGAATTGCTGTTTTTTTGCCTATTTCAGTGTTTCGAAGAAACGGAATATCAAACGGAGTCCAAACGGAATGAAACCTTCGGGAACGCGATTTTCTCACCGAATATGATCCAGGAGACTTGGACCCTACGCCACGAAAGCCAGGAGGCGGTCACGAGGGTGGAGGGCGCCCCCCTAGGGCGTGCCCCCCTGCCTTGTGGGTCCCCCGAAGCTCCACCGACGTACTCCTTCCTCCTATATATACCTACGTACCCCGAAACGATCAGATACGGAGCCAAAAACCTAATTCCACCGTCGTAACTTTCTGTATCCATGAGATCCCATCTTGGGGCCTGTTCCGGAGCTCCGCCGGAAGGGGAATCCACCACGGAGGGCTTCTACATCATCATCATAGCCCCTCCGATGAAGTGTGAGTAGTTTACCTCAGACCTTCGGGTCCATAGTTAGTAGCCAGATGGCTTCTTCTCTCTTTTTGGATCTCAATACAATGTTCTCCCCCTCTCTCGTGGAGATCTATTCGATGTAATCTTCTTTTTGCGGTGTGTTTGTTGAGACCGATGAATTGTGGGTTTATGGTCAAGATTATCTATGAGCAATATTTGAATCTTCTCTGAATTCTTTTATGTATGATTGGTTATCTTTGCAAGTCTCTTCGAATTATCCGTTTGGTTTGGCCAACTAGATTGGTAGTTCTTGCAATGGGAGAAGTGCTTAGCTTTGGGTTCAATCTTGCGGTGTCCTTTCCCAGTGACAGAAGGGGCAGCAAGGCACGTATTGTATTGTTGCCATCGAGGATAACAAGATGGGGTTTTTATCATATTGCATGAATTTATCCCTCTACATCATGTCATCTTGCTTAAGGCGTTACTCTGTTTTCATTAACTTAATACTCTAGATGCATGCTGGATAGCGGTCGATGAGTGGAGTAATAGTAGTAGATGCAGGCAGGAGTCGGTCTACTTGTCTCGGACGTGATGCCTATATACATGATCATACCTAGATACTCTCATAACTATGCTCAATTCTGTCAATTGCTCAACAGTAATTCGTTCACCCACCGTAAAATACTTATGCTCTTGAGAGAAGCCACTAGTGAAATCTATGGCCCCCGGGTCTATTCTCTATCATATTAATCTTCCATCACTTTATTATCGCTTTGCTTTTTTACTTTGCCTTTTATTTTACTTTGCATCTTTATATCAAAAATACCAAAAATATTATCTATCAGATCTCACTTTCGTAAGTGACCGTGAAGGGATTGACAACCCCTAATCGCGTTGGTTGCGTTGAGCTATTTGTTTTGTGTAGGTACAAGGGACTCGCGCGTAGCCTCCTACTGGATTGATACCTTGGTTCTCAAAAACTGAGGGAAATACTTACGCTACTCTGCTGCATCATCCTCTCCTCTTCGGGGAAATCCAACGCAAGCTCAAGAGGTAGCACATACCGGGGAGTGCCGCGCCGTTAGCAGGAGCCGACGATGCAACGCTGCCATGCCGTGCGCTGGATGGCACGGTTGTGTGCGCCGCCCGTGGCTGAGGTCGCGACGCCATCAACTACCGCGGGTCGGGGAAGCGGCGCTGAGGCCGAGTCCCGCCACGCGCAAGTGACGCCCCTTCGTGCTGAGATGCGGACGCCTTTGCACCGCGACGGTTCGTACGCCGGGCTAGCAACTGGCGAGCGACAGCGACGACTGTCCTAAGAGCAACTCTAGCAGACCCCGCAAAACGCGTCTGCAGTTCATGCAAAACAGCTTTTGCGGGCCGGCGCGGGCTGGCACAGATGTAGACCCCCCAAACGGACCCGTAAAAAAGTATATTCGCAGAATATGCTTTTTTACGGGTCGGCTATGCGGGTTCTGCTCTTTGCGCTGCTGCATCCCCGCAAATCATCAGCCCGCAAATCTCAAATCCAACATAATTCAAAAATCGAAAACAAACTAAATTATTCAAATAAAACATAAAACAATAATCATCCGCATTACAAATAATTATTCAAATCACCGTAGCAAACTGAAAATAATGCAATACAAAACTTGTCCTGAATACAAATACAAATGAATACAAAAATTAGTCACTGTCCAGCCCTTTGCCAATGGTGCTCAATGAGATCTTCCTGAAGTTGAAAGTGTGTGTCTGCATTTTCAATCTCCTTGTATGTCTAAAGAAAAGCTCTAATGCGGTTTGGGTCTCTAGCTGGTTTGACACGGCTACCCACATTATTGTAAAAGAATTCTAAGTCCATTCCTCTCTCATCTTCAAGAATCATATTGTGCAGGATAACACAGCAAGTCATGATGTTCTTCAGGGTTTTCTTATCCCAAAAATGAGCAGGACCTCAGACAATGGCAAACCTAGATTGCAAAACACCGAATGCTCTTTCAATGTCTTTTCGGGCTGCCTCTTGCACCCTTGCAAATTCATATTTTTTTGTTTTGGGTTCTTTGATGCTCTTGACAAATGTGCACCAAGGAGGATATATACCATCTGCAAGATAGTATCCCTTTGTGTATTCATGCCCATTGATAGTGTAGTTGCAAGCAGGAGCATCACCACTAGCAAGCCTAGCAAACAAATGAGAGCGTTGCAACACATTGATATCATTGAGTGTGCCGGGCATACCAAAAAAGCAATGCCAAATCCATAAATCCTCGGATGCTACGGCCTCTAGCACAATTGTTGCATCACGAGACTTGCCACAATACATTCCTTGCCAAGCCTTGGGGCAATTTTTCCAATTCCAATGCATACAATCAATGCTACCTAGCATCCCAGACCAACCTCTCCTCTCATTAGCTGCCATCAATTTCTTTGTGTCATCTTCATTTGGTGCCTGAAGATACTCGGGACCAAAGACACGGACGATCACTTTCGCAAATCTATGCACAGACTCAATTGTGCTATCTTCACCAATGCGAAGATACTCATCGGCATAGTCATCCAGAACGCCATATGCAATCACCCGCATAGCTGCGGAGATTTTTTGATATGCACTAAATCCCTTTAAGCCGGCGGCATTCCTTCTCTGAGTGAAATACCAGCAATTTGCCTCGCAAGCTTCAACAATTTTCACAAAAAGGGATCGGCGCATTCGGTACCTTCTGCGGAAGAGGTGTGCAGGATATGTAGGATTCTCCGAAAAATAATCTTGCATCAACATCTCGTTTCCAAGATGGCGATTCCGCGGAATGCACAAACGCCCAATAGTAGATCCTCGCCTCCTCTTTCGGTACTCGTCTTCATGCTCCTTCACGGCAAGCGCCATGACCAATGTTTGTTGCCGAAAGGTCGCAAGCATGGTCTCCACATCCGAGTCGTCTGAATCAGACGAATCGGATAGCAAGAACTTCTCGCACGGGGTCAACTCCATCTACACGCACGCCGGCGCGTCAATCTACTAACCGGTGGCGAGTGATCCTGGGGTGGTGACGAGGGTGCTGCGCTCGGCGGTGGTCGATCCCAGCGGCGGCGACTGGGGGCGGCTCTTCTCGCCGGATCCGGAGGGGCGGTGCAGCGGCTCGGCGCGGGAGGGTGAAGGGCGGCCCCGCGGAGCGAGTCCGCCCGCAGATATGGCCGGAATCGCCGGCGGCAGGCGGGCGGAAGCAAGGGCGGGCGGAGGCGGAAGGAAGGGGGAAAAGAGCGCGGGCTGAAATGTCCCTCCCGCCAACTGCTTCTCTGTGATGCAGGGCACCGCAGCCGCGAGGGGGGAACCCGCGTTTTCCCGGGTTGGGGCCGGAAATTTGCCACGCCCCCTAAAAATTTTTACGGGCCGGGGAGGGATGCGGGGTCTGGTCGGGTAGGCTTTTTGGCCCGCACCACATTTTGGCGGTTATTTTGCGGGTCGAGGGCGGATGCGGGGTCTGCTATAGTTGCTCTTAGTGGGCTGCCAACGGCAGCCCCTCCTCGGTGAGGCCCCTCCACGGCAGGACGCGGCGGTTGCATGTGCGAGGCGGTTGCCCGGCATGATGTCGACCGCATAGCAACTTGCGGCGGCGGTTAGATCGGGACTCGACCTCAATCAAGCGGAGAGTAAATCGGGATAAACTAACGGAAAGACCGAGGAAAGATCAAGGAAAGCGAGATTCTTTTGCCGGGAGGAGGTGCCTCACTGTCAAGGGAGATGCCACTCTTCTTCGCAAAAAAAAAGGAGGTGCCGCTCTAGCGGCGCGACGGACGGCCGTGGACTGGGGCTGGCCAAAAACACATCGGGGTTTGACGGTTTCACGTGTAATTTAGCCGCCTGATTGTTCAGCATGAATGTGGAGGGCCGGAAGCTGAAATAAGTTTTCTAGAGGGTAAATGGATAATAAATGATCAACTTTCTTTCGAGTTCATTTAGTGTAAAAATAACACTAGGCCTTGTGCCACTAGCGCGCTGGCCACTACTAGACAAGCAGAGGAGTTGAGCAGAGCTCACTGCTGCGTGCAAAATATGGGAGCATGCCCACAACAACCAGGCCAAGCTTTGTTGCAACGCTTGCCGGAAGGAGAAGGCGCCTGCCATTATTTTCTAAAACAGAGACAAAATATTTGGCTTATCCATTAATTAAGCAGAAAAGAATTGTCCAGTTAATTAACGGAAAATCGGACGAAAACTGTCGCAATCCGTTGAGCGGCATACATAATATACTCCATACACCCCTCTCTGAAGAGGGCCTCGTCGAGCTAGCACACAAGCGTCATCGTCATCACTTCTCCTCAAGTGCCGTGATCGCCATCCGTAATCCCTAAACAAGCGACTCCGACTTCACCGTAGACAAGCATGAACCCAACCCACACCATAGAGGTCATGTGTGGAGACAAATAAAGATCCGCACCAGAACTCACCCACCCGCATCGAGGACAACGTTAGTCCGACTCTGACGGAGAGCTATGAAGAAGAACCATGCATGGTTGGCGCCGTGAAAGACCACCTAACAAACCACATGTTGTTCGTCATCGTTGCCACAGGGGCACCGCCACCGCCGCTCTGAGTTCACAGCAACAAACAGACCAAGGCAATCCCACGAGCACGCCGAAGAAGAGTCGACTAACAGAAACATTGTCGTGCCTCCAACCTCGCTCACTGTCGCCATCGTTGCCACAGAAGCCTCGTCGCCAACTCAGCACACTGGCGCACCTGCCACTAGGCCCTTCAACTGACACCCCCCCCCCCTCCAAAATGAAGCCCTCAAGAGGAGCACGACAGGACGCTGCCATCGTCGATCCATGAATGCACGGATCTGAGGTTTCCCTCAGAGAAAGGGTCGGTAGAGAGATGAGCACTTCACCACGGCAACGCCTTCAAGAAGGTCATGATGCCCACGAGCGCCACCGTTACCGGCTCCGGTCATAACCAGATTCAAGCTATCGCCAAGTGTCGTTGCACGGCGCCCTAACCAAACCAGCTGAACCTCCTGCAATGCATCCCCACCCACAGATCAGCCTGTCGTAGAAGAACTTGTTAGGACCGAGAGTATATCGACTAGAGGGGGGTGAATGGGAGATTCGAAAATTCTTTCAAATGTTTTGAACTGATCCCAAACACGGCAGTGGAATTAAAGATCGGTAGATAAGGGTGCAATCAAGCTCGCTACCGAGGAACAAGACCTTCAAGGTAAGATGCAATAATGATTCGAGCATAGGCTACAACACGCATAATGATGACAATGGTAATACAACATGCCAACAGAACTAAGAACATAACGAAGAACTGGAGCAGAGGTGCGAAGGATAATTATAACGAACAATAACTCAGCCTACGAATGACAAAGAACTCTGCGAGAGATAAGTTGAAGGATAAGCAGCAGAGAGTAACAGATCAGATATCTATCATCATAGAGCGCACATAATGACCGCTGAAAGTATTGCAGTGAAGAAAATGGAACCAGTGGTGCTCGATGACGACAGGAAGATTTGGTAGACCAGTTCACCCTTCTGCCGAAGGGCTACGTCTGGTTGGAGGGGATGTGACTTAACACGGAAGATAAACTATCTTCACCCTATTCTCCTTCAACGCAGAGCTGATCAGACTCAGGTTGATTTCACTCATGGTAGATCCTTGTCGGCAATCTCCACGCGACCGAAATCACTCTTGGTTGCTGAAAATCTGGCTCGGTGAAGACAACGACTCTTCAACACTCGAGCCAAACCCCATCCGTCTAGAGAGTGTGCAACTCTCAAGAGTAATAGGTACAAGAACTCTTACTCGGAACTATTGTGATGCTAAACCACTGTCTAAGTTTGGGCTCTTGATTTTCTCTCGGTGGATCTTAAACTCAAATCACTCGGAGAGGGGTTGCTCAAATCAATCTTCTCAGAAATCTCAAGTGGAGCAGCAAACAGACAATGTTGGAGCGGGGTGGCTATTTATAGCCGCAGCCTTCCCAGATAGGAAATGACTGAATTAGACTTCGGGATCAGCAAATGGCCGAGTGACACGAGTCCAACGGTTGGATTTTAGCACAACGGTAACATTGCTTGCGGAGCAAGTAATGATAACTCCTCGGTCTGAGACAAATCTTTCGCAGCGAAGAAGATCACAGTCTCTTGCTGGCAAGTATTTGCTCGGAACACAAAGAGATTTCTCTCACAACTTCTCATAGGTTTTGGCTAAGCATCACAGCGGATCTAAGCATCGAGAATCTATACCCCTCTTAATAGTACGGAGATCCTATGGCTCAAAAGAATGAAAGAAGAACAACGAAATGAATACTAGGTCTTCACTTTATTTTCGACTTTCATCGCCGCAGTCAATTTTTTCGGACGACAATACCGAATCAAAAGCTTTGCTTCAGCAGTAAACCTTCGAGGGGTCGATTTCTTCACATAAATCTTCTCGACTATATGACTTTAACAAATATAGCTCGTTCTTCTCTGCAACGCAGATATACTTCGTTGAAGTTCCTCGAACTTAGCACCAGAGACAGCATTCTCTTCGTTTGTGTATGGTCTATTTCTCTCTGTATGCAAGAGCAAACAAATCAGTTCATACCTATTTCTGTCAACAATCTCCAAAACAGAACGGCTAGGAGCCACCGCAGCCAGCCGCACCGCGCGGAGGCCGCAAGCGTCTAGCCATCAAATCCGCCCGCCAAGCCAGATCCGACCAAGGCCGGCCGGATCCAAGGCATCCTACCGCGGACTCAGCCACCGCGCCGTGCGCACCATGCTGACGTAGCTGATAAAGGAGCATCGCTTGAAGCCAAATCCAGCCGCGCCGCAGCACGCACCTGCGCCAATGCGTCACCTACGGAGAATAGTGAGATCGATCCATCCGTGAGTGACTAGAGGGAAAAAACGGACGCGGGTTTTTTGGCTCTCGGAGCATATGCTCCCTAATGAACAGTAAAATCAATATAAGTAGTAATATATTTTTAAAATTCTCATTTTTTTTAGATGCTCATATTAGTGTAGCAAGTGTGCTTGAAAATTTCCATGCCATATGGGGTAGCAATGCTTAGTGTAAAATTCGACTTGTTTTTTCTACACGGGTCAAAATGATTAAAATAACTTCTTTAAAAATTTGCATGTACCATTTAGATTTTCTACACGGGTAGCAATGCTTTAGTAGGTGCACGTACGTACTACTGGTGGACCAAGCAAGGGATTCAAGGACCTAGCTAGCTTGGTTCCTCACCTGTAGATACTACAAGATGCGACGATCCAGCATTCGAGAAGAAGGAAATGATGATCCTAGATACGTTGGACCTCCTCACCGTGTGCGCAGTGCAAGATCACGCAATCAATCGTCTGCCACTAGTAGCACTGTACGACCAATCTTGCCTCTGCTCTCGCGAGTGGGGTGAGGGCCAGCCCAGCCTCTCCTTCATTTTTTACAGCGAGCTAAAGAATCAGGGTAATGCTAACTCGCAAACGTTCGCTGGGAAAGAACTCCCAGCGAATGTCCTCGCAGTTGTTTGATTGAGATCAAACAATGCCGTTTTAAAAAAGAAAAATTGCCTTCTCTCTTTTATCCGAGTTGCCATGTCTTTTGCAGGGTACATGGCAACTGCCCTAGCGTGCTTGTAAGAAGATGGCAATTCTCTTTTACCCGAGTTGTCATGTGTTTTGCAGAGTACATGGCAACTGCCCTAACGTGCTTGTAAGCAGATGGCAACTCTCTCTTTACGCGAACATATTTTTTGCCATGCCTTTTTTGTAGTGCTACATGGCAACTGCCTATTGTTAGTAGGTGGCAACTTCTAAAGTTTGCAAATCATGGCAACTATAGTAGACCAGACCATACATGGCAACAACTGCAGTTGTCCAAAAGTGACATCTGGCACTTGACCTGAGCTGGCAACTACAGTTGAGCAACCATGGCAACTGTAGTTGTGAGGCATGGCAACTGTAGTTTAGCAACATGGCAACTGCAGTTAAACGAACATGAAAGAGGGTCCGGACCATGACAACTGCGGGGACGCGTGATGACTGTCACGCGGAGTGTGCGGGACCGTGAGTACGGGCGTGTGGGCGTTATCTATTTTGCCCACACGCATGCATGTGAGAGGGACCGCAAGGCAAAAGACCAGACGTATGGGCATTACTTGTTTTGCCCATACACAGACGTGTGGACTGGTTCTTTAGATACCACACAAGACGTGTGGCCAAATCCTTTAACGCCCACACGTGTGGGCGTTATCGGGACCTTTTTTAAGGTATGCATGGATCAGTTTTCCAAGCAACCCACACCGCAAACTATGTGTAACACTCCCATAATTTAACCAAAGATTATAATGGTCATAGAAACACATGAGTCAAAGTTTAACGTCTCTTGACTTCATTATCATTTTCTAAAATTCATAAACCTATGACATATACAAAAATATACTAGGGGTTGGTTGGTATTTCTGGGCCAACGCTGATGACATCTATCATAATTCTCCATGGCGATGATTTTCTGCCAACGCCTCTGATACATTTTCTATGTCACCCCTCGTCGACGAAAGTTTGGGGAAAAGTTCCCCAAAGTCCACTACGCGCGTGCCTCCCACACAAATCCACTCCGCGACAGCTACCCCTCTCTCCTTCGTCACGGAGGTTTTTCTTCTTTGTCTTGCATTTTTTTTCAGGTTTGTTTAGCCTTTTCCCTTCTTTATTTTTCTGATTTGAAATTCAAAAAGTATAATTCCAAATTTTTGAACATTGTTTTGAAATTCATGGACACTGGTTGATTTTGCGAACATTTTTTTTGAAATTCATGAACATTCTTGAAATGTAGGAAAAATTAATTTGTGATAGTTTTTCGAAATTCAAGAATACTGAACGTTTTTTAAATTGTTCGACCTTATTATTCCTGGAATTTTTTATGCAATTTTGAGATTATTTTTAAACTAATGAACATTCTTTGTGATGCAAGAGTTAGGAAATTGTGAACATTATTTTATTTCATCAATATTTTTTATTTCTTGAAAAACTATTCTAGAAATAAAAAATAAAAAATTTAAATAAAAAATGGATAAATATTCAAATTTTCTTTTCATGAAATTTTTTAAATTCATGAATATGTTTCAGAAAAATGATCATCTTTTGAAATCATGAATATGTTTTCCTTTCAAAAAATATTTGGAATTCAAGAACAGTTTTTGAAGTTCGTACAAAAATTAAATTCGTGAACACTGTTTGAAATAGGTTAACATTTTATTGAAATTTGATATTTTTCTGAAATTGTGACCTTTTTATTAAATGTGGGACATGTTTATATTTACAAATTAACAGTAGAAACAGAAAACAAAAGGGACATAGAAAAATGAAAAAAGAAATGTAAAATATTGTTGCCGGTGCCCGTAATTAGCAGGCCAATACTGAACAGGGTGTGTGTGTGTGTGTGTGTGTGTTGTTTGGCGTGTATCCTCGGCGCGTGGCTATGTGCGGCCTGCAGTGAGTTCAAAGAAGCCCTGACCTGCATCTCCACATACATGGGCCAGGTGGATCACCGTTCGCAAGCAGTTGCAGGCGCGTGACGACTAATATCTAGCATTCAATGGTAGGATGTCTCGCTGAAACTTCTATAATAATCGGGCTGGTCCATCCGTGAAAAAGAGAAGGAAAAGGGAAGAACTCAGGGATCGATCCCTGGTCTCCAGGGAGTCAGGGACATGGCAGACACAGCTAGCCTCCCATTTCCCTTTCGTGGTAAGTAGTAGGGGCGCGACCTACTTGAGACGATTCGAGACGGTTTTCTCTGGGTTTTTTCTTTTCATTTTCTCTTACTTTTGTTTCTTTTCTGTTTTCTTCTCTAGTATTTTTCGTTCCTTTTGCATTTGTTTCTTCGGGGTTTTTCATATTCTTTTTTCTTTGGTTTACTTTTTTCTTTTTAACTTTAGTTTTTCATTTTCTTTGCTTCTTTTGGTTTTTCATTCTCCATTTTTGGATATGTCGCTTTTTTTGCGGGAACATTTTTTGATATGTCAACGACATTTTTATTAATACATGTTTTTAGAAATTCAATACAAATTTTACATTTGCTTAATACATGGTCAACATTTATTCAATACACATTTTTTTCACATGCTTGATCAACATTTTTGAAAAACAAGATTAATATTTTTTAAATACATGGTCAATATTTTTTTTGTACACACTTTAACACTTTTTCAAATGCTTCATTAACATTTTCAAGTATAAACCTAACATTTTCTAATACATGGCCAACATTTTTTCCATGCCCATTGAACATTTTGCAAATTCTTGATGAATAATTTTAAATTCAATATCAACATTTTTTGAACAATTGGATAATATTTTTCTAAATACATTGAACATTTTTAAAATTGTTGATTAAAATATTTCAAATATTCGTACAATATTTTTTTCAAATGCTGATAACAGTTTTATATACATGATAATTTTTTAATCATTTCTTAATACACGGTCCACATTTTTTCTATACACATTTAACAATTTTCAAATGCTTGATTAATATTTTCAAATACTTGTTACTTTTTAAAATGCTTGATTAAAATTTTCTATACATAATTTATTTTTTGATCATTTTTTATAAAACCTGATCAACATTTTTTCTATACACATTTCACATTTTCCAAATGTTTGATTAACATTTTTTAAACACTTGTTAAACTTTTTTTCAAATGCTTGGTTAATTTTTTTAAATACACAATCAAATTGTTTCATACACGTTTCATTTTTTGCATGCATTTTTTATATTCATAATAAACATTTTCTCTATAAACATTTAACAGTTTTCAAACCCTTGGTTAATATTTTTTAAATGTTTTATGGTAAGTGGTCTTTGTAATATATTTCTTTAGCATATTTAATAGTATAAATAAAAGTAAAAAAACGAAAACAACAAACTATAAAAAAGAAGGTTGTTGTTCCCGCGCGCTTGTTCAGGCCCAAGCCGCGCCACCTTTTAGCGCGGGTTCCTACCATCTCGCTGAATACGAGATATAGGGGCGCCCTAGCAGCCGTTAGTTCGGGAGCGTGCATCCTGGTTTTTCTTTTTCTTTTTTTTCTTTTCTTTTATTCATTTTTGAAATAGAAAATTACTTAAAAATAATAATAAAGTCCATGTATTCGAAAATATGTTGAACACATATTCAAAATATGGTCAAAAACTTGAAAAAATCATTAATCATGAATAAAAAATTTAAACATGGATGGTAGGTATGATTTCCTCCTCTGACGTCTTAGTCATGCGGGGGTGCCAGATCTGGAGTTCGATGTTGTGTCCTTGGTGTTGCCCCGGCCTGATTCGTTCAACGGTAATGGTTTTGCCTTTGGTGAGCCACCTTGGAGGTCAGCAAAGTTGCATATCAGTGATGGAGCCGCTTCGAGCTCGGGTGAGAAGGTTATCCGTCATTTTTTTCATTTGGTGGTTGGTGTGTGGTGGTGCCAGAGGCGTTGGTGTCAAGCTTTGAGGATTCTTCAGTCTTGATTGTATTTTCCTTCCTTGATTGGTGTTCCTTTATGCAAAAGTTAGCTTTCTGTTGTCTTTTCTGCTATGTTAGACCCATTTTTACGGTGCTTGTACTATGAATTTTATGACATAAATAGGACACGTAATACCATGATAAAGAATGCATGGTACACATTGATGTGAACTTATTCGGTGGTAGGAGTACGTACGTACTACTAGCACAACCATACTGATACACACATACACATACAGAAGGGTACGTAGAGAAGGGTAGTTCGTCGTAGCTCAACGCATGCATGGCGCAGGCAACATGCACGGAGGATGGATGGATCATATGGTGGAGATGCCCTTGTCGTCCAACGTGTTGGGGTAGAGTAGCATACGTGTAGGGGAATTAAGCAGGACACCAAAGAGGAGGGCGGGAAGAGAAGGACAACACCTCACAGTAGCGTACGTGCATCTTATTTTGCTTTTGATTGACGGTAGCATTATAAGATGATCTCTCACTAAATTTCAAGATAAAATTGTTCTCCCTGAGTATGCACCGTTGCCAAAGTTCGTCGTGCCCAGACACCAAGTGATGATCGGGTGTGATAAGCTCTACGTCCATCTACAACGGGTGCAAGCCAGTTTTGCACACGCAGAATACTCAGGTTAAACTTGACGAGCCTAGCATATGTAGATATGGCCTCGGAACACTGAGACCGAAAGGTCGAGCGTGAATCATATAGTAGATATGATCAACATAGTGATGTTCACCATTGAAAACTACTCCATTTTATGTGATGATCGGTTATGGTTTAGTTGATTTGGATCACGTGATCACTTAGATGATTAGAGGGATGTCTATCTAAGTGGGAGTTCTTAAGTAATATGATTAATTGAACTTTAATTTATCATGAACTTAGTCCTAGTAGTATTTGCATATCTATGTTGTAGATCAATAGCTCGCGATTTAGTTCCCCGTTTATTTTTGATATGCTCCTAGAGAAAACTAAGTTGAAAGATGATAGTAGCCATGATGTGGACTTAGTCCGTGATCTGAGGATTTTCCTCATTGCCGCACAGAAGAATTATGTCCTTGATGCAGCGCTAGGTGACAGACCTATTGCAGGAGCAGATGCAGACGTTATGAACGTTTGACAAAAGCTCGGTATGATGACTACTTGATAGTTTAGTGCACCATGCTTTACGGCTTAGAACCGGGACTTCAAAAATGTTTTGAAACGCCACGGAGCATATAAGATGTTCCAAGAGTTGAAATTGGTATTTCATACTCATGCCCATGTCGAGAGGTATTTGACCTCTGACAGTACTTTGCCTACAAGATGGAGGAGAATTGCTCAGCTAGTGAGCATGTGCTCAGAATGTCTGAGTACTAAAATCACTTGAATCAAGTGGGAGTTAATCTTCCAGATAAGATAGTGATTGACAGAGTTCTCTAGTCACTATCACCAAGTTACTAGAACTTCATGATGAACTATAATATGCAAGGGATAACGGAAATGATTCCCAAGCTCTTCGTGATGTTGAAATCGACGAAGGTAGAAATCAAGAAAAGCATCAAGTGTTGATGGTTGACAAGACCACTAGTTTCAAGAAAAAGGGCAAAGGGAAGAAGGGGAACTTCAAAGAAGAACGGCAAGCAAGTTGCTGCTCAAGGGAAGAAACCCAAGTCTGGACCTAAGCCTGAGACTAAGTGCTTCTAGTGCAAAGGGACTGGTCACTGGAAGCGGAACTGCCCCAAGTATTTGGCGGATAAGAAGGATGGCAAAGTGAACAAAGGTATATTTGATATACATGTTATTGATGTGTACTTTACTAGTGTTTATAGCAACCCGTCAGTATTTGATACTAGTTCAGTTGCTAAGATTAGTAACTCGAAACGGGAGTTGCAGAATAAACGGAGACTAGTTAAGGGTGAAGTGACGATGTGTGTTGGAAGTGGTTCCAAGATTGATATGATCATCATCGCACACTCCCTATACTTTCTGGATTTGTGTTGAACCTAAATAAGTGTTATTTGGTGTTTGCGTTGAGCATGAATATGATTTGATCATGTTTATTGCAATACAGTTATTCATTTAAGTTAGAGAACAATTGTTGTTCTGTTTACATGAATAAAACCTTCTATGGTCATACACACCAACGAAAATGGTTTGTTGGATCTCGATCGTAGTGATACACATATTCATAATATTGAAGCCAAAAGATGCAAAGTTAATAATGATAGTGCAACTTATTTGTGGCACTGCCGTTTAGGTCATATTGGTGTAAAGCGCATGAAGAAACTCCATGCTGATGGGATTTTGGAATCACTTGGTTACGAATCACTTGATGCTAGCGAACCATGCCTTATGGGCAAGATGACTAAAACTCCGTTCTCCGGAACAATGGAGTGAGCAACTGACTTATTGGAAATAATACATACTGATGTATGCGGTCCGATGAGTGTTGAGGCTCGCGGCAGGTATCGTTATTTTCTGACCTTCACAGATGATTTGAGCAGATATGGGTATATCTACTTGATGAAATACAAGTCTGAAACATTTGAAAAGTTCAACGAATTTCAGAGTGAAGTGGAGAATCATCATAACAAGAAAATAAGAGTTTCTACGATATGATCACAGAAATAAAATATTTGAGTTAACGAGTTTGGCCTTCAGTTAAAACAATGTGAAATAGTTTCACTACTCACGCCACCTGGAACACCACAGTGTAATGGTGTGTCCGAACGTCATAACCGTACTTTATTAGATATGGTGCGATCTATGATGTCTCTTACCGATCTACCACTATCGTTTTGGGGTTATGCATTAGAGACAGCTACATTCACGTTAAATAGGACACCATCTAAATCCGTGGAGATTACACCGTATGAACTGTGGTTTGGCGAGAAACCTAAGCTGTCATTTCTTAAAGTTTGGGACTGCGATGCTTATGTGAAAAAGTTTCAACATGATAAGCTCGAACCCAAATCGGAGAAGTAAATATTCATAGGATACCCAAAAGAAACTGTTGGGTACACCTTCTATCACAGATCCGAAGGCAAGATATTTGTTGCTGAGAATGGATCCTTTCTAGAGAAGGAGTTTCTCTCGAAAGAAGTGAGTGGGAGGAAAGTAGAACTTGATGAGGTAACTGTACCTGCTCCCTTATTGGAAAGTAGTTCATCACAGAAATCTGTTCCTGTGACTACTACACCAATTAGTGAGGAAGCTAATGATGATGATCATGTAACTTCAGATCAAGTTACTACCGAACCTCGTAGGTAAACCAGAGTGAGGTCTGCACCAGAGTGGTACGGTAATCCTGTTCTGGAGGTCATGTTACTTGACCATGACGAACCTATGAACTATGAGGAAGCGATGATGAGCCCAGATTCCGTGAAATGGCTCGAGGCCATGAAATCTGAGATGGGATCCATGTTTGAGAACAAAGTATGGACTTTGGTTGACTTGCCCGATGTCGGCAAGCTATAGAAAATAAATGGATCTTCAAGAGGAAGACGGACGCTGATAGTAGTGTTACTATCTACAAAGCTAGAATTGTCGCAAAAGGTTTTCGACAAGTGCAAGGTGTTGACTACGATGAGAGTTTCTCAATCGTATCTATGCTTAAGTCTGTCCGAATCATGTTAGCAATTGCCGCATTTTATGAAATCTGGCAAATGGATAAACAAAACTGCATTCCTTAATGGATTTATTAAAGAAGAGTTGTATATGATGCAACCAAAAGGTTTTGTCAATCCTAAAGGTGCTAACAAAATATGCAAGCTCCAGCGATCCATCTATGGACTGGTGCAAGCATCTCGGAGTTGGAATATACGCTTTGATAAGTTGATCAAAGGATATAGTTTTATACAGACTTGTGGTGAAGCCTGTATTTACAAGAAAGTGAGTGGGAGCACTACAACATTTCTGATAAATATATGTGAATGACATATTGTTGATCGGAAATAATGTTGAATTATTCTGCAAAGCATAAAGGAGTGTTTGAAAGGAGTTTTTCAAAGAAAGACCTCGGTGAAGCTGCTTACATATTAAGCATCAAGATCTATAGAGATAGATCAAGACGCTTGATAAGTTTTTCAATGAGTACATACCTTGACAAGATTTTGAAGTAGTTCAAAATGGAACAGTCAAAGAAAGAGTTCTTGCCTATGTTACAAGGTGTGAAATTGAGTAAGACTCAAAGCCCGACCACGGCAGAAGATATAAAGAGAATGAAAGTCATTCCCTATGCCTTAGCCATAGGTTCTATAAAGTATGCCATGCTGTGTACCAGATCTATTGTATACCCTACACTGATTTTGGCAAGGGAGTACAATAGTGATCTAGGAGTAGATCACAGGAAGGCGGTCAAAATTATCCTTAGTGGAATAAGGATATGTTTCTCGATTATGGAGGTGACAAAAAGGTTCGTCGTAAAGGGTTACGTCGATGCAAATTTTGACACTGATCCAGATGACTCTAAGTCTCAATCTGGATACATATTGAAAGTGGGAGCAATTAGCTAGAGTAGCTCCGTGCAGAGCATTGTTGACATAGAAATTTGCAAAATACATACGGATCTGAATGTGACAGACCCGTTGACACTACTAGCGAAAAGCTTATACACAGACGCTTACTAGCAGCGCGGGTTTATACCCCTCGCTACTGCTACTTACTAGTAGCGCGGGTTTTTAACCCTCGCTACTACTAAGTTGATAGCAGTAGCGCTGGTTTTTAACCCTCGCTACTACTAAGCGGTCTCTACCGTGCCCCCCGGGACATGCCATAGTAGTAGCGCAGGTTTTTAACCCTCGCTACTACTTTAAACATGAGAAATTTTACTACTTTAAACATGAATTGGTTACTACTTTAAACATGAGAAATTTTACAAGAAAGAGTTGTTGTCATGATGCTAGGAGAAGTGATTGAAATTATCATTGATCAAACTTATGCACTTTGCTAGCATTCACACTTCATAAATTATTTCTTTTATCATTTGATGTTGATACGTCTCCAACGTATCTATAATTTATGAACTATTCATGCTGATATATTATCATTCTTGGATGTTTTACAATCATTTTATAGCAACTTTATATCATTTTTTGGGACTAACCTATTGACCTAGTGCCTAGTGCCAGTTGCTGCTTTTTGCTTGTTTTTTACATCGCAGGAAATCAATATCAAACGGAGTCCAAACACCGCGAAACTTTTTGTGGACCAGAGAAGGACCTGGGGGTGCCCCGAGGGGGGCACAACCCACCAGGGTGCGCCTGGGGGGGCAGGCGCTCCCAGGTGGGTTGTGCCCACCTCGGTGGCCTCCCGCACCCCCCCCCCCTTTGCCCTATAAAATCCTAAATATTCAAAAAAACTCGGGGTGAACCTAGATCGGAAGTTCCGCCGCCGCAAGCCTCTGTATTCATGAAAACCAATCTAGACCCCGTTCCGGCACCCTGCCGGAGGGGGAGTGTAGGGTAACGCGACAGAAAACAAAAAAATTTCCGACCTACGCACCAGCCCAGGACCACTATGGAGACTACATACATGGTTTGATCTTTTTCGTTACCGACTCGTAGCGCAGCGGGAAGTAGAGTCGATGACGATCGGCGGTGCAGATCCCCGCAGCTAGGATTTACAACCTCCCAACCACGAGGATGTATACCCTCATCTGCTCCTCAGACAGCCCTCCGGGAGGCGGTCGAACAGCCCCCCGGACGGTGTCGCGGACAGCCCTTCGGGAGGACCTTCGAAACTCGAACGGTCACTCGGACAGCCCTTCGGGAGGACCTTCGAAACTCGGACGGTCACACGGACAGCCCTTCGGGAGGCACTCACGAACTAAGACCGAAACTACGATCTCTCTACAGAGTTGCACACATACGGTGTCATCTATCCGGCAGGGCTTCGCCGTCCAGAACTAGTTCCCACCGGAACCCAGACAGCCTTTTGGCTCTACGAAACTGTTTCGCTGGGAGGGAGAGAGAAGCCAGATCATGCATGGCACTTGTATGTGAGAAGGGATGAGTGTGGAGGGCTGCCCCTCCACCTCTATTTATAGGAAATCCCAAGGGGTAGGGTAGTTTCACACAAAAACCCAAAATGCACATGAATGAAGTCCTTCCACAAGGACCTAGGAGTGAAACCAATGAACAAGAGGGTCCCCAAGGGGGGATACCCCATGTGGCCGGCCAAACCCCCATGAGGGGCCCAAAAAATGGCTCCTATCCATCCATGTCATCCCCAAGATCTTTTGGAGCAAAGCCCCAAAAGGTGGCTTTCCATAAAGTAACCATAAAGCTGATTTTCACTATTCACGACGACATTTTCCAGCGTCTGATCGAACTGAAAATATTTATGTGGGCTAAGAACATTTCCAGTACCCACTAAAATGATTTTCAATGCGTTCCGAAACAATTCCGGTTTTAGTGATTTTCATCTGCGAAACGCATCTGAAGTGGCTCCGGCAGCTCCGGAACATTTCCGGTTTTTATCTCAGAAAATTCCAAAAAGCTTCCAGAATGATTCTGGCATCCTCCAAGAATTATCAGGCATGTGCCGAAACCAATTTGACTTAATGGTGTATCCCGAAACAACTTTTTGGTATCATCGAAACTTATCCGATGACCTCTCTCTGCGGTACGATTCCGCTGTCCGAAACTTTTTCGGTGATTTTCTCTCAGACTCCCTGTCTAGTATTCAGCAGATAGATGACCCTTAAGCGTGTGACCCTATAGGTTCGGTGAAGCATAGACATGACCCAGAACCCCTTCCGATCAATGATCAACATCGGAGCCGTGGACACCCATATTGACCCCTATACCCACACGAATAAATATTCGAGTGAACCTCCAGTTGCCGTGTGCTATTCCTGTTGCTTCGTGATATGTTACAAATACCCGAGGTGAGACATGTTGGCATTCCCGTGGATCAACAACTTGTCCACTATGCTAGTTACCTCGTTACCGGTTTTGTTCTCTTTTCTCGTTTCGTGTTTCGGCATCCCCGTGATCAAATCACAAAGTGTCTGGCCAGACGATGATGGACACCGTAACACCGAGAGGGCCCGAGTATATCTCTCCATCATCGGAGGAGCAAATCCCAATCTCGAGCTATCAAGTTACTTAACATACTTTCCCATGAACCCGTAAGCCGCCGTAATAGCCATCCAATTACAGATGACGTTTAACAAACCCCAAAGTTCATGAAGCAAGCATGAAGAAACTCGATACTCTCATGGTCTAAGGAATTATGCAAACATTAACTATCTCTGTGTTATAAACCATTAACTTGTGACGAAAGTATCTCATAGCATAACATCAATCCGGGTCGATTCAACATAAATGTTCTCTTAACATTGTGCCCTCAAAGTTGCTGGCATTGACATGCCCATGATCAGGAAAACAGAACCATCATGCAACACTTGAGCTAGTCTTAGAGGCCAGACTAAGAATACTTCTTACCGTTTATTATTCCACACGTGCATATGAGTCTTCCTCCGAGCCTCGTGTTATTGCAGACTCGAGAACCATAGCAGTTATAGCATGGAACATAAAACATAATTATGAACTTGGAGATAAATAATATCATTTATTATTGCCTCTAGGGCATATCTCCTACAGACTCCCACTTGCACTAGAGTCAATAATCTAGTTAATGCTAATGCACTTCACACCTGTGGCACACCGGTGTAAATATGCTTCGTTTGTGGTATAGCCTGATGTCCAACGGATCTGATGACTTCAGCTCCGTGTGTATCTTTGCATGTCCTCGCGTTTTCACGTTTTCACGTTTTCACAAAATTCATATTTTGTGTGGACTTGGCTTTGTATGTATGTGAATCACAGGTCGAACCTGGATTCCTCAGACTGAGTTATGGAGCAACTACCTGCAGTAGTGTCCCATTGTCAAAAGCCATCTTGGAACCATACTAAGTTCATGAATGAACTATATGATTCAACATCTTCTTTGTCGCTTCTAAAGCGTCAACATACTTAGCCCTTGTTATAGAATTCGCCACAGTAACTAGTTTGAACAAATTCCAACTAACTGTGCCACCACATTGTGTGTTACACAAAACCCTTAATTTAAATCGAAAATCGCATGGAGAAAAGATGAAGACTGTATTGATGTAACATTTTACAATGAACTCTTCATGATCTCTGCTTGCGAGAAAACCATGTCATCAGTACTTACTCTAGTACTCTGTGACATCTTTCACTGTTGTCCCATGATCAGTAATTTGATCACTTTGGTATCCATACTCGCAACACCTTGGGAGTATCGGACATATCTGGTTGTTTTACATACCATGGAATACATGATTAATCCAAACACAAAAGTGTGTGGAATCTGCATCATGTATTTTGCTCATCAGTGTTTTGGGACACCGAGTCTTGCAAAAAACTCTTCCATGTGACTCCGGCAAGAATCACTCCCTGGCGGTTTTAAATGCTAAAAGGTTTTAGCACCTTGTCAATATGTATTCATTGCTTAGCCCTATTAGGTAAATCTATCTCCATAGATCATTATGCCTAATATTGAGGCTATTTAGCCTAAGCACTTCATCAAAAAACTATTTTCAAATGAAGTCCTAATTCGTGTCAAGAAATTTATTTCCAATTAACAATGTGTCAAGCACACAAGGTTTTTAGAAATATTATTACGCTCCCACTTACTTTCTTGAATTACAAGCATCTTCGTTACCCATTGATGAAGTCAAACCCCTTTGACCATTTCATCAAAGCACGAAGATTCCAACTCCATTTTGCTCTCTTCTATCCATCGCTGGAACTCTGAAGTTTGCACCCTTACTAGCATCCTCTGGATAGACAAAATGCTTTGGACTGTAACACATGCAAGTCCTTGGTTTCATTTCCATCATATGGAAATCCTATTGTCATCCATGTTTCATATCTCATGATTGAAATATGTATTAATTGCTAGTTCAACCCGAACCGACTTTAAGCATCGCTACGATGAAACCAACCTCATCGTAGTCAACTCTTGAACTTGTCATTTCAACAAGTCGAGCTTTATGGATAAAACATTTTTATCCGTATCAGTTTTAAGTTCCATAAATATTCGTTAGACTCTAAGTCTTCCGAAAGGTGTATCAAGGTTTTAATCTTGAATCACTTATATGGAAACTAACTCGGGTTGTATCGGCATTTAGCCAATTCCGGAGTCAGGGCCCATCAACACTTCCTTGTGTATCGTAGGTATAATGTTGTCTAACAACAATATCTCGTTTGCGCACCTGAGAGGTTTGCACGAGCCTTGCCTACGTGGTTCAGCTGCAAGTTCGACCGAAGTTCATACATTTTATTGTAGAGACTTCCGTATCAGTCGTAGTAGGAAACCCTATAATTACTTCCAAGGTCTCTTTCCTTTGATCTGATGAAGATACTGTTTATCTCGTCGAGTTGCACTATTCTCCCACTCACCTTTTAGAAAGAACCATTCTCTTTTAAAGCATACCGTTCTTTGTGGCAAACCTATTTGCCTCGGTATATTGAGGGAGGAATACCCAATGACTTGGGATAACCTACAAAGTAGCACTTGTCTGATTTGGAATAGGTTTGTAACCTTTTACACAAGCCCCATATTCCAAATGTTAAGAAAAGATACAACATGGTTGGGCGTACCATACCATGGCTTCATTTCAACAGACCTGATGAAGCTCTTTTCAGTGTAAAAGTCGTAGTCTCTAAAGCATCACTCTTTAAAAGGGATAATGGCAAATTTATTTATGTCATCTTTGATCTTACCATGTCATAAATGGTTCGATTACATCTTCACGGACTTTCCACTTGAAGTGGTGTTCCGGGAGGTGCAATTTTATGAAACCCCTTTCACAACTCATTAGACATTCGCTAAACTTGTAACTCAAACTTTCCTTTCTGCAATCGAATTGTAGAAACATAATTTTCCTGTTACAATAACTTCTACTTCATTTTTGAAAACCTTTCGAATGATTTCAAAAGATCCAGACTTATGTCTCATCAAGTAAATATCCATATATCTACTCGAGTCATTTCTGAAGATAAATAAATCCACCACTAACAACACTTATCGGACTACACACATCAAATGTATGATCACTAATAAGTTTGTTGTTTGTTCCTTATGGCCTGTGAACAGTATTTTAGTCACTTCACTTTTCGGAGGAAAGTTGCAAGTGTCAGATGATTCAAAATCAAAAATACTTCAAAATCCATCATAATGGAATTTTCCATGCGGGTTTCTCCAATGTGACCAAATGTAGTGCCACACTTGTGTGGTATTCTTTTAGTCTTGCGACATTTAGCGTCAGTGTTATGGATGTATCATATTACCATCAATATTCATAACATACATGCCATCTTGGATGGAAGCATGGCCCTTCATGTTATTCATAATACTTAACAACAATTGTTGTTTTTATGAACAACTCTTTTGCAACAAACATTGTGCAATGGGTTAGAGTGTATGAAACTCTAAAATGAATTATGAAAGTAAACCCAGAGGTATTGTATTATTATCAATATTCATAACATACATCTCATTCATAATGAAAGTATGGCCCTTGTGTTATTCATAACATCGAACATAAAAGGTTCTCTTATGAACAACCTTCTTGCAAGATACCTTATGCAATGGGCTAGAGTTTGTAAAACTCTAAATGAATTATGAAAATAAATACAGACGGCAATACACTGATGGAAGGTATAGTAACATTTACTATGTTCCCTGTGTATACCTTAACCTCATTTCTGGCTAGTCTTTTTAGGCCATAGTAGCTCTTACAGTGAATTCGCAATTGAATGCAATCGAGCGGGTATCTTTGTGATTAACTCACAATACCCAAGAATTAGTGATTAACATGTTTAACCATAATTCCCAAGAACTATATCTTTGACCAGCCTACTATACATCAAAAACTTGTGTGACATTCATACATGAGCTGGATATTCCAGTCATCTTTCTTTCTGCCTTTATACTTCTAACAGTTTAACTTTTAGTATTTCTCTCACTCGCAAAAGAAGCACCCAACTTAAGAGTGGCGTTAGCCCCGGACTTCCTAGGCGTGTAAGTCATACTAACACCCTTTGGACACTTCCTTTCTCTTTAAGTTGTTGTTTTATTCACCTTTCATTATATGACAGGCGTTCTTCTGGATCCCTTTCCCAACAGTCAAATGCATAGTAAACACTTTTACTAATACTTGCAAACAAACATTGCTTTGTTTGTATCTGAAAATAATTTTCAGTTCCATGAATATCATATAACTATCCCAACTTTCGAAGTTTGGGTTTCATGGAAGCAAACATATTCCACTTGACCGTAACAGAATTCTAGCTTTTGGATCGAAGGACGAGAGTCACATGATCCATAGCATTAGCGGGAGGATACGGAAAGCATGCGATAGGACAAAGTCCTTCTCGGCACTTTTGAGGACAATCCTCATATTACGTTACCAATCGTAAAGTTTTAACCAGATATTTAATAGCTATTCAATTTTAACAGGGAAGGTGGAAACGCGAGCCATTATTCTACAACTATTTTGCAAGAAACACTTAGACAGTGTTCATAATTAATTGCACTGAGAATTAAACATGTTAATTCAACAGTGCGCTCCCACTCAAATCAATATCTCTCATAATTAATTTTGAGTGATACAAGATCCAGATTTCAATTCATCGCCATAGAATCATCATCTCATAACGGGAATTTTAATCGGTAGGCCAACTTGCCGATCACATCTCTATGTGACTCTTGCTCATCTTTCGATGCGTGTGTTCCGAGCTCAGGACGATCCTGCCATGAACGTCAAGACAACCAAGTGATCTTGCTGCGAGGTCTGACCTCACCCGCCTCACACTTCTCTAATCGTTCGTACCCATGCATCCATGGCGCACCCCGAAAAGATAGGTGTCGTGACGGTGCTACACTTGGGAGAACACTAACTACTTGATATTTTAGTGAGAGATCACCCTAATAAAAAGCGACTACCGCGCAATCAAGAAGGGTGCATCATAAGGGATAAACATCTCAGGCAATTCATAATAGCATGATATGGTATAGCCCTTTCTGACGGAGAAGTCTTTCATTTCTTCGTCTTCGTCATTCGCGTCGGTGTTCACCTTCATGAAGATTGCCACCACCCTGTCGATGCACCAGATAATATTGCTATCTCTATAGCTAATAAAATAAGTTCATTACTTAAGGTTGACACATAGGTCATTAAAGTGACAATCATATGGCTCCAGCCATCATGCCGAATCATGACACGCAGGTCATGTTAATTACATCATATAGTCATCTCATACATAATCAAATTGAATATGAGCATTGCTATACCACATCACATGAACATCCTGCAAAACCAAGTTAGACGCCTCTAATCGGTTTATGCAAAAAAAAATATTTTAGTGGCTTCTAAGGGTTTGACTTAAACCGCAGCTACCAACGTTTTATCATCAAGTATGATTATTCAAGTTGCTAGATTAACATCTCGGGGTGTATGAAACATGAGATAATTAAATCTCGAGCTCCATACTAAACTTCGTCATACGCATGACCCCCGTGCAGATAATATCTGCAATGCCCTTTCATCTGCGAATTTCATCTTTCTTTTGACTACGGCAGAACCCAAAGAACTGATAGCACTTCCATGATCAATCAGGATCACGGATTGCCAGAACTTTGTCAAATTCCACCATGCTGTCTCGAGATTGAGCAAACGCAAATTCTAGGGAAGCAACAAGAACGTCGGGTCACAGATTTCATCTGTCACCCGCATAAATAATTTTCAGCAATAGATCTCATCTACTACCTAATTATACTATGCAATACCCATACATCTCCATGTATTCTAGATCGAAACCTGCATCTACGCATAGCACGGCTCTTGATGCCACTATAGGGTAACGCGACGGAAAACAAAAAATTTCCGACCTACGCACCAGCCCAGGACCACTATGGAGACTGCATACATGGTTTGATCTTTTTCGTTACCGACTCGTAGCGCAGCGGGAAGTAGAGTCGATGACGATCGGCGGTGCAAATCCCCGCAGCTAGGATTTACAACCTCCCAACCGCGAGGATGTATACCCTCATCTGCTCCTCAGACAACCCTCCGGGAGGCGGTCGAACAGCCCCCAGGACGGTGTCGCGGACAGCCCTTCGGGAGGACCTTCGAAACTCGAACGGTCACTCGGACAGCCCTTCGGGAGGACCTTCGAAACTCGGACGGTCACACGGACAGCCCTTCGGGAGGCACTCACGAACTAAGACCGAAACTACGATCTCTCTACAGAGTTGCACACATACGGTGTCATCTATCCGACAGGGCTTCGCCGTCCAGAACTAGTTCCCACCGGAACCCAGACAGCCTTTCGGCTCTACGAAACTGTTTTGCTGGGAGGGAGAGAGAAGCCAGATCATGCATGGCACTTGTATGTGAGAAGGGATGAGTGTGGAGGGCTTCCCCTCCACCTCTATTTATAGGAAATCCCAAGGGGTAGGGTAGTTTCACACAAAAACCCAAAATGCACATGAATGAAGTCCTTCCACAAGGACCTAGGAGTGAAACCAATGAACAAGAGGGTCCCCAAGGGGGGATACCCCATGTGGCCGGCCACGCCCCCATGAGGGGCCCAAAAAATGGCTCCTATCCATCCATGTAATCCCCAAGATCTTTTGGAGCAAAGCCCCAAAAGGTGGCTTTCCATAAAGTAACCATAAAGCTGATTTTCACTATTCACGACGACATTTTTCAGCGTCTGATCGAACTGAAAATGTTTGTGGGCTAAGAACATTTCCAGTACCCACTAAAATGATTTTCAATGCGTTCCGAAACAATTCCGGTTTTAGTGATTTTCATCTATGAAACGCATCTGAAGTGGCTCCGGCAGCTCCGGAACATTTCCGGTTTTTATCTCAGAAAATTCCAAAAAGCTTCCAGAATGATTCTGGAATCCTCCAAGAATTATCAGGCATGTGCCGAAACCAATTTGACTTAATGGTGTATCCCGAAACAACTTTTCGGTATCATCGAAACTTATCCGATGACCTCTCTCTGCGGTACGATTCCGCTGTCCGAAACTTTTTCGGTGATTTTCTCTCAGACTCCCTGTCTAGTATGCAGCAGATAGATGACCCTTAAGCGTGTGACCCTATAGGTTCGGTGAAGCATAGACATGACCCGGAACCCCTTCCGATCAATGATCAACATCGGAGCCGTGGACACCCATATTGACCCCTATACCCACACGAATAAATATTCGAGTGAACCTCCAGTTGCCGTGTGCTATTCCTGTTGCTTCGCGATATGTTACAAATACCCGAGGTGAGACATGTTGGCATTCCCGTGGATCAACAACTTGTCCACTATGCTAGTTACCTCGTTACCGGTTTTGTTCTCTTTTCTCGTTTCGTGTTTCGGCATCCCCGTGATCAAATCACAAAGTGTCTGGCCAGACGATGATGGACACCGTAACACCGAGAGGGCCCGAGTATATCTCTCCATCGTCGGAGGAGCAAATCCCAATCTCGAGCTATCAAGTTACTTAACATACTTTCCCATGAACCCGTAAGCCGCCGTAATAGCCATCCAATTACAGATGACGTTTAACAAACCCCAAAGTTCATGAAGCAAGCATGAAAAAACTCGATACTCTCATGGTCTAAGGAATTATGCAAACATTAACTATCTCTGTGTTATAAACCATTAACTTGTGATGAAAGTATCTCATAGCATAACATCAATCCGGGTCGATTCAACATAAATGTTCTCTTAACATTGTGCCCTCAAAGTTGCTGGCATTGACATGCCCATGATCAGGAAAACAGAACCATCATGCAACACTTGAGCTAGTCTTAGAGGTTAGACTAAGAATACTTCTTACCGTTTATTATTCCACACGTGCATATGAGTCTTCCTCCGAGCCTCGTGTTATTGCAGACTCGAGAACCATAGCATGGAACATAAAACATAATTATGAACTTGGAGATAAATAATATCATTTATTATTGCCTCTAGGGCATATCTCCTACAATAACGTGTATGGATCTTAGGCTCGTGTGTGGTTGAGTCTATGTGCTGATAACATGTTTAGAATTGAGATAGAGAGAGGAACGAGAGACAAAACACAGAGATGTAAAAGTGAATATTGTTCTCATTGATGATGGGATTACACATATATATATACTCCCTCCGTTCCTAAATATAACTCTTTCTAGAAATTCCAACAAATGACTACATACGGAGTAAAATGAGTGAATCTACACTTTAAAATATGTCTACATACATCTGTATGTTGTATTTCATTTGGAATGCCTAAAAAGACTTATATTTAGGAACGGAGGAAGTATATATATATAGTCCCCGAAGGGGTGCATCCGAAGGGACATGAGACAACCGCCTCAATTAGGAAAAGCAAGGATTAATTAAATCCTAACAGCATGCCCATCCATCCCACCTTTCGTGTCTTTTTCTTTAGCTTCTAAATTCAATTTACTATGTCTTTTGAACTGAAAATCCAAAGTAAGTTTCGTTTGCGTATTTATGTTCATCGCGACGAGAACTTTCGAACAAGAACAATTTTTGAATACATTTCGACAACTTTTTTAGAAAAAAATCTAAGCTTCTAATATTGAAACTTGGTAATCGTAACATTAATTTTACCAAGGTTCATCAAGTTTTACCAAATTTCATATGCTTTTAGGGTTTTAAGGTTCTGGGCTTAGGGCTTCGGGTTTAGGATTTAAGTTATAGTTTTGAAACTTGCTAAATTTATAATTGTGTTCTATCAAGTTTACTAGTTGGATCTTGCTCGACCACCTGATTTATCTCGTGATCCGCAGAGTCGCTGGATTCCGCACGAGGGCACACCAAATTTTAAGTTCCAGTTTCTGAAACATGTGATTTTGTCGTTCGCGCAAACCAAGTTTCAGCAGTTGAAACTAATAGATTTCAAAAACTCGTCAAAACATGTTTAAAATGGATCTTATTTGAAAGCCTTCGTCACAAGCAACATGATGGATCAACAATTCGATACCGGCGGCTAGGCTAGTCATTGGTATTATTATTTTAGACTAAAAAACGACCTAAACTTAATTCGCATGACTGCGCCCCCCCCCCCCCCCCCCCCCCCCCCGGTGTAAATTTGATGTCTGGCCTCCCTAATACGTGTGTAACAATCAAGTGTCTAGCTTACACGTGAAGCCGCGGTATATCGAGGCGTATTTGACTAGCCCCGGTCCACGACCGTTCGTCCGTGTCACTAATGTGGCACCTCACTGTCAAGGGAGATGCCACTCTTCTTCGCAAAAAAAAGGAGGTGCCACTCTAGCGGCGCGACGGACGGCCGTGGACTGGGGCTGGTCAAAAACACATCGGGGTTTGACGGTTTCACGTGTAATTTAGCCGCCTGATTGTTCAGCATGAATGTGGAGGGCCGGAAGCCGAAATAAGTTTTCTAGAGGGTCAATGGATAATAAATGATCAAGTTTCTTTCGAGTTCATTTAGTGTAAAAATAACACTAGGCCTTGTGTCACTAGCGCGCTGGCCACTACTAGACAAGCAGAGGAGTTGAGCAGAGCTCACTGCTGCGTGCAAAATATGGGAGCATGCCCACAACCACCAGGCCAAGCTTTGTTGCCACGCTTGCCGGAAGGAGAAGGCGCCTGCCATTATTTTCTAAAACAGAGACAAAATATTTGGCTTATCCATTAATTAAGCAGAAAAGAATTGTCCAGTTAATTAACGGAAAATCGGACGAAAACCGTCACAATCCGTTGAGCGGCATACATAATATACTCCATACACCCCTCTCTGAAGAGGGCCTCGTCGAGCTAGCACACACGCGTCATCGTCATCACTTCTCCTCAAGTGCCGTGATCGCCATCCGTAATCCCTAAACAAGCGACTCCGACTTCACCGTAGACGAGCATGAACCCAACCCACACCATAGAGGTCATGTGTGGAGACAAATAAAGATCCGCACCAGAACTCACCCACCCGCATCGAGGACAACATTACTCCGACTCTGACGGAGAGCTACGAAGAAGAACCATGCATGGTTGGCGCCGTGAAAGACCACCTAACAAACCACCTGTTGTTCGTCATCGTTGCCACAGGGGCACCGCCACCGCAGCTCCGAGTTCACAGCAACAAACAGACCAAGGCAATCCCACGAGCACGCCGAAGAAGAGTCGACTAACAGAACCATTGCCGTGCCTCCAACCTCGCTCACTGTCGCCATCGTTGCCACAGAAGCCTCATCGCCAACTCAGCAAACTGGCGCACCTGCCACTAGGCCCTTCAACTGACCCCCCCCCCCCTCCAAAAATGAAGCCCTCAAGAGGGGCACGACAGGACGCTGCCATCGTCCGATCCATGAATGCACGGATCTGAGGTTTCCCTCAGAGAAAGGGTCGGTAGAGAGATGAGCACTTCACCACGGCAACGCCTTGAAGAAGGTCACGATGCCCATGAGCGCCACCGTTACCGGCTCCGGTCATAACCAGAGTCAAGCTTTCACCAAATGTCGTTGCACTGCGCCCTAACCAAACCAGCTGAACCTCCTGCAATGCATCCCCACCCACAGATCAGCCTGTCGTAGAAGAACGTGTTAGGACCGAGAGTATATCGACTAGAGGGGGGGTGAATGGGAGATTCAAAAATTCTTTCAAATGTTTTGAACTGATCCCAAACACGGCAGTGGAATTAAAGATCGGTAGATAAGGGTGCAATCAAGCTCGCTGCCGAGGAACAAGACCTTCAAGGTAAGATGTAATAATGATTCGAGCATAGGCTACAATACGCTTAATGATGACAATGGTAATACAACATGCCAACAGAACTAAGAACATAACGAAGAACTGGAGCAGAGGTGCGAAGGATAATTATAACGAACAATAACTCAGCTTACGAATGACAAAGAACTCTGCGAGAGATAAATTGAAGGATAAGCAGCAGAGAGTAACACATCAGATATCTATCATCATAGAGCACACATAATGACCGCTGAAAGTATTGCAGTGAAGAAAATGGAACCAGTGGTGCTCGATGACGACAGGAAGATTTGGTAGACCAGTTCACCCTTCTGCCGAAGGGCTACGTCTGGTTGGAGGGCATGTGACTTAACACGGAAGATAAACTATCTTCACCCTATTCTCCTTCAACGCAGAGCTGATCAGACTCAGGTTGATTTCACTCATGGTAGATCCTTGTCGGCAATCTCCACGCGACCGAAATCACTCTTGGTTGCTGAAGATCTGGCTCGGTGAAGACAACGACTCTTCAACACTCGAGCCAAACCCCATTCGTCTAGAGAGTGCGCAACTCTCAAGAGTAATAGGTACAAGAACTCTCACTCAGAACTATTGTGATGCTAAACCACTGTCTAAGTTTGGGCTCTTGATTTTCTCTCAGTGGATCTTAAACTCAAATCACTCGGAGAGGGGTTGCTCAAATCAATCTTCTTGGAAATCTCAAGTGGAGCAGCAAACAGACAATGTTGGAGCGGGGTGGCTATTTATAGCCGCAGCCTTCCCAGATAGGAAATGACTGAATTAGACTTCGGGATCAGCAAATGGCCGAGTGACACAAGTCCAATGGTTGGATTTTAGCACAACGGTAACATTGCTTGCGGAGCAAGTAATGATAACTCCTCGGTCTGAGACAAATCTTTCGCAGCGAAGAAGATCATAGTCTCTTGCTGGCAAGTATTTGCTCGGAACACAAAGAGATTTCTCTCACAACTTCTCATAGGTTTTGGCTAAGCATCACAGCGGATCTAAGCATCAAGAATCTGTACCCCTCTTAATAGTACGGAGATCCTATGGCTCAAAAGAATGAAAGAAGAACAACGAAATGAATGCTAGGTCTTCACTTTATTTTCGACTTTCATCGCCGCAGTCAATTTTATCGGACGACAATACCGAATCAAAAGCTTTGCTTCAGCAGTAAACTTTCGAGGGGTCGATTTCTTCACATAAATCTTCTCGACTATATGACTTTAACAAATATAGCTCGTTCTTCTCTGCAACGCAGATATACTTCGTTGAAGATCCTCGAACTTAGCACCAGAGACAGCATTCTCTTCGTTTGTGTATGGTCTATTTCTCTCTGTATGCAAGAGCAAACAAATCAGTTCATACCTATTTCTGTCAACAATCTCCAAACCAGAATGGCTAGGAGCCACCGCAGCCAGCCGCACCGCGCGGAGGCCGCAAGCGTCCAGCCATCAAATCCGCCCGCCAAGCCAGATCCGACCAAGGCCGGCCGGATCCAAGGCCTCCTACCGCGGACTGAGTCACCGCGCCGTGCGCACCATGCTGACGTAGCTGATAAAGGAGCATCGCTTGAAGCCAAATCCAGTCGCGCCGCAGCACGCACCTGCGCCAATGCGTCACCTACGGAGAATAGTGAGATCGATCCATCCGTGAGTGACTAGAGGGAAAAAAACCGGACGTGGGTTTTTTGGCTCTCGGAGCATATGCTCCCTACTGAACAGTAACATCAATATAAATAGTAATATATTTTTAAAATTCTCATTTTTTAGATGCTCATATTAGTGTAGCAAGTGTGCTTGAAAATTTCCATGCCATATGGGGTAGCAATGCTTAGTGTAAAATTCGACTTGTTTTTTCTACACGGGTCAAAATGATTAAAATAACTTCTTTAAAAATTTGCATGTACCATTTAGATTTTCTACACGGGTAGCAATGCTTTAGTAGGTGCACGTACGTACTACCGGTGGACCAAGCAAGGAATTCAATGACCTAGCTAGCTTGGTTCCTCACCTGTAGATACTACAAGATGCGACGATCCAGCATTCGAGAAGAAGGAATGATGATCCTACATACGTTGGAGCTCCTCACCGTGTGCGCAGTGCAAGATCACGCAATCAATCGTGTGCAACTAGTAGCACTGTACGACCAATCTTGCCTCTGCTCTCGCGAGTGGGGTGAGGGCCAGCCCAGCCTCTCCTTCATTTTTTACAGCGAGCTAAAGAATCAGGGTTATGCTAACTCGCAAACGTTCGCTGGGAAAGAACTCCCAGCGAATGTCCTCACAGTTGTTTGATTGAGATCAAACAATGCCGTTTTAAAAAGAAAAATTGCCTTCTCTCTTTTATCCGAGTTGTCATGTCTTTTGCAAGGTACATGGCAACTGCCCTAGCGTGCTTGTAAGAAGATGGCAATTCTCTTTTACCCGAGTTGTCATGTGTTTTGCAGGGTACATGGCAACTGCCCTAACGTGCTTGTAAGCAGATGGCAACTCTCTTTTTACGCGAACATATTTTTTTGCCATGCCTTTTTTGTAGTGCTACATGGCAACTGCCTATTGTTAGTAGGTGGCAACTCCTAAAGTTTGCAAATCATGGCAACTATAGTAGACCAGACCATACATGGCAACAACTGCAGTTGTCCAAAAGTGACATCTGGCACTTGACCTGAGATGGCAACTACAGTTGAGCAACCATGGCAACTGTAGTTGTGAGGCATGGCAACTGTAGTTTAGCAACATGGCAACTGCAGTTAAACGAACATGAAAGAGCGTCCGGACCATGACAACTGCGGGGACGCGTGATGACTGTCACGCGGAGTGTGCGGGACCGTGAGTACGGGCATGTTGGCGTTATCTATTTTGCCCACACGCATGCATCTGAGAGGGACCGCAAGGCAAAAGACGAGACGTATGGGCATTATTTGTTTTGCCCACACACAGACGTGTGGACTGGTTCTTTAAATACCACACAAGACGTGTGGCCAAATCCTTTAACGCCCACACGTGTGGGCGTTATCGGGACATTTTTTAAGGTATGCATGGATCAGTTTTCTAAGCAACCCACACCGCAAACTATGTGTAACACTCTCATATTTTAACCAAAGATTATAATGGTCATAGAAACACATGAGTCAAAGTTTAACGTCTCTTGACTTCATTATCATTTTCTAAAATTCATAAACCTATGACATATACAAAAATATACTAGGGGTTGGTTGGTATTTCTAGGCCAACGCTGATGACATCTATCATCATTCTCCATGGCGATGATTTTCTGCCAACGCCTCTGATACATTTTCTATGTCACCCCTCGTCGACGAAAGTTTGGGGAAAAGTTCCCCAAAGTCCACTACGCGCGTGCCTCCCACACAAATCCACTCCGCGACAGCTACCCCTCTCTCCTTCGTCGACGGAGGTTTTTCTTCTTTGTCTTGCATTTTTTTCAGGTTTTTTCAGCCTTTTCCCTTCTTTATTTTTCTGCTTCGAAATTCAAAAAATATAATTCCAAATTTTTTAACATTGTTTTGAAATTCATGGACACTGGTTGATTTTGCGAACGTTTTTTTTGAAATTCATGAACATTCTTGAAATGTGGGAAAAATTAATTTGTGATAGTTTTTCGAAATTCAAGAATACTGAACGTTTTTTAAATTGTTCGACCTTATTATTTCTGGAATTTTTTATACAATTTTGAGATTATTTTAAAATTAATGAACATTCTTTGTGATGCAAGAGTTAGGAAATTGTGAACATTATTTTATTTCATCAATATTTTTTATTTCTTGAAAAACTATTCTAGAAATAAAAAATTGGATAAATATTCAAATTTTCTTTTCATGAAATTTTTTAAATTCATGAATATGTTTCATAAAAATGATCATCTTTTGAAATCATGAATATGTTTTCCTTTCAAAAAATATTTGGAATTCAAGAACAGTTTTTGAAGTTCGTACAAAAATTAAATTCATGAACATTGTTTGAAATAGGTTAACATTTTATTGAAATTTGATATTTTCTGAATTTGTGACCTTTTTATTAAATGTGGGACATGTTTATATTTACAAATTAACAGTAGAAACAGAAAACAAAAGGGACATAGAAAAATGAAAAAAGAAAATATAAAATATTGTTGTCGGTGCCCGTAATTAGCAGGCCAATACTGAAGAGGGTGTGTGTGTGTGTGTGTGTGTGTTGTTTGGCGTGTATCCTCGGCGCGTGGCTATGTGCGGCCTGCAGTGAGTTCAAAGAAGCCCTGACCTGCATCTCCACGTACATGGGCCAGGTGGATCACCGTTCGCAAGCAGTTGCAGGCGCGTGACGACTAATATCTAACATTCAATGGTAGGATGTCTCGCTGAAACTTCTATAATAATCGGGCTGGTCCATCCGTGAAAAAGAGAAGAAAAAGGGAAGAACTCAGGGATCGATCCCTGGTCTCCAGGGAGTCAGGGACATGGCAGACACGGCTAGCCTCCCATTTCCCTTTCGTGGTAAGTAGTAGGGGCGCGACCTACTTGAGACGATTCGAGACGGTTTTCTCTGAGTTTTTTCTTTTCATTTTCTCTTACTTTTGTTTCTTTTCTGTTTTCTTCTCTAGTATTTTTTGTTCCTTTTGCATTTGTTTCTTCGGGGTATTTCATATTCTTTTTTCTTTGGTTTACTTTTTTCTTTTTAATTTTAGTTTTTCATTTTCTTTTCTTCTTTTGGTTTTTCATTCTCCATTTTTGGATATGTCTTTTTTTTTGCGGGAACATTTTTTGATATGTCAACGACATTTTTATTAATACATGTTTTTAGAAATTCAATACAAATTTTACATTTGTTTAATACATGGTCAACATTTTTTCAATACACATTTTTTTCACATGCTTGATCAACATTTTTGAAAAACAAGATTAATATTTTTTAAATACATGGTCAATATTTTTTTGTACACACTTTAACACTTTTTCAAATGCTTCATTAACATTTTCAAGTATAAACCTAACATTTTCTAATACATGGCCAACATTTTTTCCATGCCCATTGAACTTTTGCAAATTCTTGATGAACAATTTTAAATTCAATATCAACATTTTTTGAACAACTGGATAATATTTTCTAAATACATTGAACATTTTTTAAATTGTTGATTAAAATATTTCAAATATTCGTACAATAGTTTTTTCAAATTCTGATAAAAGTTTTATATACATGATAATTTTTTAATCATTTCTTAATACACGGTCCACATTTTTTCTATACACATTTAACAATTTTCAAATGCTTGATTAATATTTTCAAATACTTGTTACTTTTTAAAATGCTTGATTAAAATTTTATATACATGATTAATTTTTTGATCATTTTTTATAAAACCTGATCAACAATTTTTCTATACACATTTCACATTTTCCAAATGTTTGATTAACATTTTTGAAACACTTGTTAAATTTTTTTTCAAATGCTTGGTTAATTTTTTAAAATACACAATCAAATTGTTTCATACACGTTTCATTTTTTGCATGCATTTTTTGTATTCATAATAAACATTTTCTCTATAAACATTTAACAGTTTTCAAACCCTTGGTTAATATTTTTAAAATGTTTTATGGTAAGTGATCTTTGTAATATATTTCTTTAGGATATTTAATAGTATAAATAAAAGTAAAAAAAGAAAACAACAAACTATAAAAAAGAAGGTTGTTGTTCCCGCGCGCTTGTTCAGGCCCAAGCCGCGCCACCTTTTAGCGCGGGTTCCTACCATCTCGCTGAATGCGAGATATGGGGGCGCCCTAGCAGCCATTAGTTCGGGAGCGTGCATCCTGGTTTTTCTTTTTCTTTTTTTTCTTTTCTTTTATTCATTTTTCAAACAGAAAATTACTTAAAAATAATAATAAAGTCCATGTATTGGAAATATGTTGAACACATATTCAAAATATGGTCAAAAACTTGAAAAAATCATTAATCATGAATAAAAAATTTAAACATGGATGGTAGGTATGATTTCCTCCTCCGACGTCTTAGTCATGCGAGGGTGCCAGATCTGGAGTTCGATGTTGTGTCCTTGGTGTTGCCCCGGCCTGATTTGTTCAACGGTAATGGTTTTGCCTTTGGTGAGCCACCTTGGAGGTCAGCAAAGTTGCATATCAGTGATGGAGCCGCTTCGAGCTCGGGTGAGAAGGTTATCCGTCATTTTTTTCATTTGGTGGTTGGTGTGTGGTGGTGCCAAAGGCGTTGGTGTCAAGCTTTGAGGATTCTTCAGTCTTGATTGTATTTTCCTTCCTTGATTGGTGTTCCTTTATGCAAAAGTTAGCTTTCTGTTGTCTTTTCTGCTATGTTAGACCCGTTTTTATGGTGCTTGTACTATGAATTTTATGATATAAATAGGACACGTAATACCATGATAAAGAATGCATGGTACACACTGATGTGAACTTATTCGGTGGTAGGAGTACGTACGTACTACTAGCACAACCATACTGATACACACAGACACGTACAGAAGGGTACGTAGAGAAGGGTAGTTCGTCGTAGCTCGACGCATGCATGGCGCAGGCAACATGCACGGAGGATGGATGGATCATATGGTGGAGATGCCCTTGTCGTCCTACGTGTTGGGGTAGAGTAGCGTACGTGTAGGGGAATTAAGCAGGACACCAAAGAGGAGGGCGGGAAGAGAAGGACAACACCTCACAGGAGTCAAAGCGTCACAAAGCAGAAGAAACAACATCAATGGACTTGGCAACATTGGCGGCCTCCCGGGTGGAGGACCGCCAGGCCTAATGATTCTCCTAGGGTGGAACTGTCGCGGGATGCGTCAGTCCCGGGCAGTTAGAGCACTTCTGGAGGTCCAGAGGTGCTACAAACCGGATGTGCTCTTTCTGTCAGAAGCACATCTGTCTGACGCACGGGCAGAGCGGCTGATGAGGAGGCTAGGGTTCCAGGAGAGGCTGGTTGACCCGAGTGATGGGAGAGCGGGAGGTTTGCTGATGATGTGGTAATCTGGAGTGACTGTGACAAAAAATGATGTTACAGCCAACTTCATTGACGTAATGGTGGATGATGGAAGAAAGTGGCGGTGTACTGGATTTTATGGAGAGCCGGCAAAGGAGAATAAACAGAAATCATGGGAATATCTTCGTGTGCTGCAGGAGAGGATGGATGAGCCATGGATAGTTTTTGGCGATTTCAACGAAATCTTATTCTCCCATGAAAAGGAAGGAGGAGCACCCAGGGAGCAAAGATGTATGCAAGCATTCAGGGATGTCCTGTCAGAGTGCGAGTTGGTAGATCTGGGTGCAACGGGAGACGCATATACATGGAGTAGAGGGAGGATAAAGGAAAGGTTGGATAGAGCTGTCTGTCACTCACGGTGGAATTTGATCTTTCCTAATGTTGGTGTCGTGAATGGTGAAATGACAAAATCTGATCATCGTCCCTTGGTGATAGATACTGAGTTCTATAAAGAAACGAACCGACCCCTACGGCCGGTGAAGAGATTTGAGGGGAGGTGGTTAAAGGAGGAGACGGTGGAGGAGGTGGTTCGCACGGCCTGGCAGCGAGCATTATTGCTAGGTCTAGGGCCGTTCAAACAAAAGGTGGACTCAGTTCATGAGGAGCTACATAAATGGGACAGAGAGACCCTCAAAAGACCTCAAAAGCGAATGGCAAAACTGAAAAAGGAGTTGGAAGAACTGAGAAGAGGGCCGGCTACTGATGTAGCACTTGATAGACAGAAGGAGATACTGCTGGTGATTGAAAATCTATTGGAGCAGGAAGAAATTGCATGGGTCCAGAGAGGAAGAGCTAACTGGCTGAAGCATGGTGATCGGAATACTTATTTCTTCCATATGTATGCTTCGGCAAGGAAGAAGAGGAACATGATTAAGGGACTGAAAGACGAGAATGGAGTGATGCAGGACGGACAACAGGAGATAGCTGAGATAATTAAAACCTATTTCACTAACTTGTTTTCTTCCCAGGTTGAGCCCCTAATGGAGAGGTTTTTCGGGATGTGACGCCGAGAGTTACAGCTCAAATGAATGAGGCCTTACTGGCGCCCTTCACGGAGAAGGATGTACGCAAGGCTGTGTTCAGTATAGGTGATTTTAAGGCACCAGGACCAGATGGACTTCATGCGGCTTTTTATAAGAGGTTCTGGAACATGTTAAAGGATGATCTAGTGGGAGAAGTTCTGGGGGCAATTAACACACGCACTATCCCAGAAGGGTGGAATAATACTACTATAGTGCTGATCCCAAAGGTTGAGAACCCCACAAGTGTCTCACAGTTTAGGCCGATTAGCTTGTGTAACGTGGTCTACAAAATCATCTCCAAAATGCTTGCTTCTCGTCTTAAAGTGATACTTCCGGAGATCATTGGTCCCACGCAGAGCGCTTTCATTCCGGGAAGATTGATCATGGACAACATACTCATTGCGTACGAGTGTGTGAACACTATAAAGAGGAAGAAAGGCAAGTCTGGCTTATGTGCGGTGAAACTCGATATGCATAAGGCATATGACCGAGTAGAATGGTGTTTTCTTAAGAGGATGATGCAAAGGCTTGGGTTTGCGGAACAGTGGACAGAATTGATCATGGAGTGTGTATCATCCGTGTCGTATAATGTCAGATACAACTCTGAGAGCACTGATGTTTTTGCGCCAACACGTGGGCTGTGACAAGGGGACCCCTTGTCCCCCTACCTGTTTCTAATCTGTGCGGAGGCGCTATCTAACATGTTGCAGGTGGAAGAGAACAATGGCACATTGATATGGGTCAAGGTGTGTAGGGAGGCACCACAGATTTCTCATCTGCTCTTCGCGGACGACTCCTTAATTCTTATGAGAGCAGATGGCCCAAATGTGGCGTGCCTCCGAAGGGTGTTGGACGATTACTGTACGAGCTCCAGACAGTTGGTCAGTGAGGCGAAATCTAGTATATACTTCAGTCCAAACACCCCGGTGGAGGAGAAAGTTGTGATATGTCAACAACTGAATATTAACACGGAAGCCCTTAACGATGAATATCTTGGGCTACCATCCATGGTGGGAACGGACAGGAGTGATTCTTTTGAGTATCTCATCGACAGAGTAAATCAGGTGATGATAGGGTGGAAGGAGAAGTTGCTTTCCACAGGGGGGAAAGAAACACTAATTAAGGTTGTTGCCCAGGCCATGCCGGTGTTCGCGATGTTTGTATTCAAAATTCCGAAGAAAATTTGCAAAGGAATGACAGATGCTATATCGAAATACTGGTGGGGAGATGACGACAACCATAAGCGTATCCATTGGGCAGCGTGGTGGAAAGTGTGTATACCGAAAGAAAGGGGAGGTTTGGGATTCAGGGATCTACACAGTTTTAACTTAGCTCTCCTTGCTAAACAAGTTTGGAGGCTGCTTGAGAACCCTGATTCTCTTTGTTCTCATGTTTTGAGAGCCAAATATTATCCGGATGGAAAACTACTGGATGCCAAGGTGAAAAGTGGAAGCTCGTACACATGGCAGAGTATATGTGCCAGTATTAATACATTCAGGAGAGGGGCTATATGGCGCATAGGTGATGGATCACAAGTGAACATTTGGGCTGATTCGTGGATACAATCGAGTGCCGATGGCCGTGTCACTACACCACGAGGAGGGACCCTTCTGTCTAAGGTTTCGAAGTTGATTGATCCTGTCACTGGTTTATGGGATGAACAATTGATAAATGATGTATTTTGGCCGGTCGATGCGCATAGGATTCTTGCCATACCGCTGGCACCACATGGGATGATGGAAGATTTTGTGGCCTGGCGGTTTACAAGGAACTTCGCCTTCTCGGTCCGATCAGCTTATCATGTGGAGTGGCAACATCAATTTGCACGTTGGTATGAACGAACAGAGGGGGAGCCATCTCAGCGTTATCCGGTGTGGAAGAAGCTCTGGTCTTCGCCCGCCCCAGTTAAGATTAAGATCCATGCTTGGAAGGTCTTACACAGATTCATACCATGTTATGGGGTATTGGCAAATCGCCATATTGATACGTCGGACAGCTGTCCTATGTGTGTGGGTGGATGCGAAGATATTATGCACGCTCTCTTCACTTGCCCTAGGGCAGCCGAAGTCTGGAGATGTCTGAATCTTGACGGGTTCGTGGAGGAGGCGTGTGATACAGACAGGCGGGCTCGGCAGCGTTGGACTATATTTTATGTGCTCCTCAAGGCTACGAAGAAGAACGCGGTAGTAAGATCCTTTGGATGGAGGAAACCGCAAGAGGATTTTGTCAAGTTAAATGCAGATGCAGCTTTTCATGCAGATGACCTCCAGGGAGCTGTAGGAGCTGTGCTACGGGACTGCAGAGGTGGTTTCATCGCAGCTTCAAATGAGAGGCTGGAGCATGTTGCTGATGTAGGGACGGCGGAAGCACACGCACTACGGCATGGCATCTTGTTAGCGCAGCGGATGGGGATCACCAAGCTCATTGTGGAGTCCGACTGCCTTGAGGTGATTGATACCATGAACAATGGTGGTTTTACGGCATCGGGCGCAGCTGCGATCTATTCGGATTGTCTGGTCCTTATCATAGGTTATACTTCGGTGTCTTTTGTTCACTGCCCTAAAAAGACAAACTCTGTCGCTCATGTTTTAGCTAGGCAAGCGGTGTCGGATCCACCTTCCGTGTGGATTGAGGAGCCGCCGGCCTTCATTGTAAAGGGCCTAGTGGATGATGTAACTCTGTTTTGATCCAATAAAAGTTTCAAAAAAGTTAGCCGGGCCGATCCGGTTCTCGAGCAAGGGGCTCTCGATCCGCACCAGCTTCTCGAGCAAGGGGCTCTCGATCCGCACCAGCTTCTCGCCGAACCGCCCGCACCGCCTCTACGCCCCCTGGTGTGTCCCGCTGCCCCAGGTGTATATCTCATCTCGTCGGACGAGCGAGTGCCTTGGACAGGATCTCCTGCTGCTGCAACGAGATGCCCAGCAAGGTCTGCAGCTGGCCGGTGATGGTGCATGCGGATGAAGAACCGCTCGGGCTTGCGCTCCAGCTCCCTCAACGGCAACGCGTCTGCCACACAACACACATCCTTATCCTCTTTAGTTCATTAACTACTTTAGTGATCTAAACTCTTGTTTTGTTTCTCTTGGTCAATGGAAACTTTGAGTCAGTAAGTTTTTTTTATTATATATGCTCATTACCTTATACAGTAGATAAAAAGGAAAATTGCATAAACATACTAGATAACTAAATTTTATTTTTACCAAAAGGAAGAAATACACAATCAAAAACTTGGAATTACAGATTTTTCCCCCTAGATCTGGCCTACTGTTTTGCCCAGAGATATTCTCCAGCCACCACATCAAGCGCCGCCAGCCTTCGCGGGACGTCAATCGGAGTTCAACGCCATTGTTTTTCAGTCACAGATCTGGCAAACTTCTTTAAAACAATTTATAAAAAACACCACCAGAGATGCCCTTAGCGAGGCATTCGCTGCTGCTGCTCATATGGGGAGGCGCCGATGTGGGGGCGTCTCCTCCAGGAGGAAGTGGCCAGCCAGCGGTGGCGCTGGATCCCGCGAGCAGTCTGACATCGTCGAGCTGGCCGACGACCCAAGCGAGGCGGGGAGGTAGGAACGGGGCGCTGGCGTCCGGATCCAGCCGGATCCCGACGAATTCAAAGGAGAATGACTGCTGGGAGGTGAGCTCGGGCGATGCCATGGGCGGTCGGCCTCCATTGCTGCAAGGAGGAGCGAGATTAGAGAGGAGAACATAGGAGAGAGAGAGGCGGCGCAAGGCGCGGCTCACCGGCGTGCTGTGGTGGGAGGTTCGGGCGGCGGCACTCCGCGCGGACGGCGACGTCCGATGGCTGCGAGCTGTGGATTTCCTCGGGCGCGGCTGCTGCTGTCATGGAGCTCTCGTTCGTGTGGCTGTGAGAGGATAAGAATCAGGGAAAGCACAGATAGAGAGTAGAAGGAGCGGGCACCGTTGAATCAACTAAGGATGGACGGTGGAGAGGCGTGATCCGTGGGAGGTCTGGTTCAGCCAATCAGAAGGCAGCATGCTAGAAAATATCTTCTACTACTATAAAAAGGCCGGTGTGTGTTTAGATTAAAACTGTAGTTTTGTGGCGTTAGAAATGTAAATGAGGTCCTTGTTCAAATCCGACGTACGTACTACTATTTTTGTGGCTTTTTTTTTCCTTATTTTAGTTTTATTTTACTAAATTTAATTCGTTCTTGGACATGGATAAATGAAATGGAATCTATTTCTTTTGTACTTTATTTGAAGACAAACGTCTTAACATTTTTTCCAACATGAACTTTCATGCTTTTTGGAGTTAGGTTGCATTTCAAAATTAAAAAACAAAACTCCATGCTCGAGACGTATCAGATTTGGCTCGCAAAGAAATGTCCATGAATAATGTGAAAAATCATCCAATATGACAAGGTAATAATTATAACCGGAAAAGCTAACAACTGGCGATGTCCATAAATCGCAGTGGACTAATTGAAAAGGCGCGGTGGCGAACGATGTAGAGGTGGGGAAGGGGAGGCGAGTATATTTGCCAAGCTAGCATGCAGTACAAAGCATGGAGTCATGGACATCTTTATTACATGAGTCTAAGAAATCAAGGGGAAAATGAGCTAAAGTAGATGAGCTGGGGTGGCCAAGTCTGCGACAAGTTGGACGGCTGGACGGTGAGGACCATCGGAGAGGAGCGGCCATTATTGCTTGAAAACGGATAGAGATCACCTCCACTATTGCACCTCAAAAGAAGGGCCTTGTTGACCAGATCCTTCACGGAAAAACCAGCATGGTCAAATTTCACAGAAACAAGGTTTTCACGAGTAAATTGTCGGACTAAAATAAGGTTCTTAACAATATTAGGCAAGAGAAGGATTTTGGAAAGATGAAATGGGCGAGTGGGGAGGAGAGCGCTACCGATGGCAACAACAGGAAGGCAGGCCTCATTACCGACTATTATGGAACGAGAATAAGACGCTAATGGGGAACGAGACAAGGTGAGGCTACCTGAGTCCCCGGTGACGTGAGACGCAACTCATGTGTCCATTATCCACTTTAGCGTTGGGGGAAACGCGACGTATGGAGGGGGGCGTACGAAGGGGCGGCGTACGGAGCAGGATGCGTGCCAGAGTACATGACCGGGTACGCCTGCGTTGACGCACCAAGTCGGGACCCGAGGATGCCTGCAGAGTTTGGGGGCACCCAGGGCGCACGAGGGGGTGGGAACGACGCACCCCATGGGGTCAAAGTACCCCACCCAAGGGTGCTGGCCACGACCGTCGGACGCCTCGTCGCGCCCACTGTCGTTTCGGCCACGTCCGCCATGGCCACTGCCACCACGGCGACGGTGCGCATTGAGTTCAGGATTGAGTCTTGGCACCCTTGAAATTAAAAAACAGAAAACTCCATGTTTGGGGCGGAGTCTTGGCACCCTCGTGTTTCGAATTGATTTCATTTTCTTGTATAAGGCCTAAACATAGACTCGGGAACATGAGTATGTTTTTTCAACCCAATTTTCCCAACCTTTTACCACTTGAATTCAAATTTGAATTATATTTGTTAAATGTGTAGAAATGCACTTAATGGCTAAAATGTAGCAAACAGATTCGGAAAGATGCCAAATTTTGACATAGATTTAGAATAAGTAATAGAAAATAACCAAGTATAAAAATAGAGTGGAGAAAAGTTGACATGGATTTGTAGCTCCTGCCATTCTCACACTCTTCTACTATGCATTTCTGGCCATTATTGCACACATTTGCATCTCAAAGTCAAGTTATATTCATTAAACGCCTAGAAATATAGCAAACAGACGTAAAAATAATATCAAATGAAATCATTTCTTAATATTTTGGTATTAAATTAATTTATAGCTATAAAAGTTAATTTCCTACTCTTACCGATAATTTGTATCTTTTTTATTTAAATCAATTTGTGCACTTTATTTATTGAAAAAGATTCTGATTCAATTAATTCCCAGGCCAAGCTCACGGTTTTTGTTTTGCTCCAAAAAAACTCAAGGTTTTCTTTGCGTTTTTATTATTGGTTTTCTTTGCACAATTTTCATCATTTTTTGGTTTTTGTTTTCTGTTCATTTTTTATTTTAAAATTTTATTTTTATTCAATTTCATTTTATTTTAGAAAAATACATGTGTACTTTATCCAATAGACATTGTACATTTTTTGTATGCACATGCAACATTTTTAGGCAAATTTGACAACTTTGACCTCTGGACGAAATCAATTCACAGAATGAACTGCCCGTGAAACTATTTCATTCCCCTGACCCTTTTGTGTAGCGCCCGCCACGACGGCGCCACACCCTACGTTGCAGCGCCTAGCTCGGGGGCGTTGCACGCCAGTCCACCGTGGCAGCCCCTGGGCCCGCCTCCAGCAGTGCAGCGCCTCCGAGCTAGGCGCCACACGTGTAATGTGCAGCGCCTAGCCCTCGGGCGTTGCAAATTGACTTAGATGCAGCCGCTGCGCGCTAGGCCTCCCCCACCCACCCCATTCTTCAGCAGTTACAGAAGCATCGTTGCAGCGGCTGGCTCCTCTCCCCCTCTCAATCCCCTCTTCAAAAATCTTCAGATCTGACGATTTGGCCCGTGGATTCCTTCACCAATCCATCCTAGAAGGTACTTTTCTCCGATCCCCTTCTTTCTATCCATAGAATGTATGCTATTTCGGAGATTTGGGGAACCCTTGTTTGAATCTTGCATATATTAGATTTGGGGAACTTTTGTTTGAATCTTGCATGTATTAGATTTGGGGAACCCTTGTTAGATTAGAATGTGGTTTGGATACATAGGTTGACATGTTATTTATATAGTTTGGATACATAGGTTGACATGTTATTTATATGGAAAAGATATTTATATTGAATCTTGCATGAAGTAGGCCTAGTTTAGTTTATTGAATTATATTTGTATTGGCAAGAATGCTTCGGATACATATGCTTTGAATTTTGCATCTAGTAGCCGTACTTTAGTTTATTTGTATTCAAAAGATAATCGTGTTGACAAGAAAGCTTTCTTTCAAATTGTTAGGATGGTTTGGCTTCTCGATGATCACTGGGAGAAACAACACCGGTCGTACGCTATGTCGGTGGAGCAGCGGGTAATAATGAAAGTTGCCGGTGTTATGAATTTCGTGTTTTTTTCAAACACAAATCCCCCATATGTAATGATTTGTTTGTCTGTTTGTAGGAGCTTGCACCTCTGAAGCTTCGGTCTCACGGGGTCAACCTTGGGTGGATGCGCTATGATGAGTGGTACACACCGTATGTAAGGGAGACATGACTTCTCCATTTCATTCAGTTGGTCAGCCGGTCGACGCCACCCAACAATGCTCCAGCACTCACCGCGCTTATTGATCATTGGAGGCCGGAGACACACAGTTTCCATCTTCGGACCGGGGAGATGACCGTGACGCTCCAGGATATAGCTATGATCACCGGTCTTCCTATCGATGGGAATCCTCTATGTATGAGCACCGATTCTGATGGGTGGCGCGAGCAGATGCATGCCCTTATCGGTATGGTTCCTCCGAAGCCTCGGGAACCAGAAGTAGAAGGCAAGAAGAAGGAAAGAGTCGCAGCTGGTGCCCCTTTCACGTGGATTACATTTCACTTTGGTACTTGCCCTGAGGATGCTAATGAGGACACGGTCAAGACATATGCTCGAGTCTACATGTCGTTGTCCGGTCAAGAACGTGCCATCAATGGCGATGACCGGCCTACAGTGTTCGAAAGCCCTCACGCATTGCTCGAACGCCCAAAATGCACGGCCAAATACTCGGACTTTCCTTCCTTCATGAACCGTTGTTTGGTGCCCATGAGGCTCGACCACATGAACCATGCCCGGGTTTGTTGTGGCCATGGCTAACAACAACCTAGGGATTCAGTTGTATGCTTCCTCCCAAGTACCATACAACATCTTAAATGCGGCTTGCTTCGCCTTCCATGCCTTGCCGTACTTCACCTTGTAATGAAAGATGGCTTTCACAAGATCAATGACATGTTGAACGCTCATTGTTGGAAGTGTGGATATTGAGTTGGAGAGCCTGTAAGCGATGAACTCGGACGTGAGTTGTTTGTGGTCTTGGGACACGATCTTGCCATCCACCCTTTTGCCTTGGCACATGTGAGTTGGCACACAACTCACTACATGCCAAGTTGGACCTCCTTTTCCATGGTCTTGCACGCACAATCCACGGACATATTTCATCCTCACTGGCACATGCAACCGTGTAGCGCACATTGACGTCCGAGTTCACCACCTTGTGTGGACGATAATGCGTAACCGAGTAGTTGTCGAGCCACATCTTCAATTCCAACAAGGTTTCGAAGTTAGACCCTTTAGCAATCCGGTTCTTATCGTCTCCCAAATCATGGTGAGAGCTTGGCCTAACCCCAAGAGATACACATTGGCCACCATCTACCACGGCTTCATCCGCAAGACTAACATCCTTGAACAATGTAGTCCAATGATCCCGACCGAATACCTTCTCGAAAGCTTCGGCCTCCTTCACCGTGAACCCCTCCGCATCAACTTATTCATCGGGACCATCGTCATCCGAGTCCGATGCATATGCACGGGAAAAGGGATGGAATGGTCCATTGTCTCTTGCAAATGATATTTGTCGAGATCACCCACATTGTTGTCATGGAGATCAACTTCATTGTCATCGTCCGCATACTCATCATTGTCCTCTTGCAAAGCTTCATCTTGGTTGTTTGTAAACAGACTCAATGTTGGCCCCACTTCTTGGGTCAAAAGAGGTTCAACAATTTCATCTCGCTTCAAGGGTGGGGGGCTACTATCAACCAAAGGGGAGGGGTTCCGGTTCAAGTCCAAATGCAAACTTGAATCAACCTTCTTCGTTGCAAATAACTCAAGAGCCTTGTCAAGTGATTCGGCCACCGTTTCCTTGTATGCAACCCAACGTTGCTCCGAGTTGACACGCATTGTCTTCCAACGGATGTGCATTCCAAAACCTACATTATGCCTTCCCTCCAACTCAACGATATCACTAGGGTCCATCCAATTCAAATCTTTCCTCACTTGTTGCAAGAGCTCCGCATAGCTAGGACTACTATCAAACACCATGTCAAGCTCATCCGGGTCCGGTTCAGTATTGCCTTTCAAGAATGCGTCTTTGTCCCCATGATGAACAAACACACATGTTCTTCCCATTCCTATAAGCATTCAAACAACACAACGTAACATTGCTTCCATGAGTACCAATTCAAGGATTAACACGGAATACAAAACCTAAAATATATATCAAACAACAACCTAACTCTAACCATAACCCTAACCCTAACCATAACCCTAGCCCTAAACCTAACCCTAGCACCAACATAAGAACACCCATAAGAATAACCCTAACATACTAACAAAGCCTAATCATAGGAAAATTGGCAAACAAACATCTCACATCTCCATGCAAATCTCTAGATCCAAACAAAACTAGGGTTTCCCAAACTAGCAAAAAATGAGCAATTTGATAACATTACTTGGATCAAAACAAGGGGATCGGAGAAGATTACCTTGAGGGAGGGTTTGACTTCGAAATCCACGGACAAATTCTTCGAATATGCAAGATTTGGGAGAGGATTTGAGAGGAGGAGAGGGGCCAAAGCTCGGGTTGAGTGTGTGGGGTGGGGGGAGTGGGGGAGGGGGGCCAGCCAAGTGGTTGGATAAGTCACAGTGCAGCGCCTACGAGCTGGGCGTTGCACTTTAAATGTGTGGCGCCTAGCTCGGAGGCGCTGCACATTACACGTGTGGCGCCTAGCTCGGAGGCGCTGCACTGCTGGATGCGGGCCCAGGGGCTGCCACGGTGGACTGGCGTGCAACGCCCCCGAGGTAGGCGCTGCACCGTAGAGTGTGGCGCCGTCGTAGCGGGCGCTACACAAAAAGGTCAGGGGAGTGAAATAGTTTCACGGGCAGTTCATTCTGTGAATTGATTTCGTCCCGAGGTCAAAATTGTCAAATTTGCCACATTTTTATACATGTATAACACTTTTTAAATACATGACGATTTTTTTCAAAATAGATGTCTGAATTTATTTCTCAAAAAAATGTTAACCATTTTTTTAAATACAAGTTGCCAAGTTCGAAGGTGCTAACCACTTAAAATTTATGTCTCAGGTTCGAGTTCCATTAATGTGGTGTTCTTTTTTTAATTAAAATATGTGGCATACCCCTATAAAATTTTCACATGTACTATAATAAATATATTTTCGTTTGTAGGAGTTTCAATAATTTTTTAGATGATTTAAATTTTCTATGGTTTAAATAAATTTATGTGTGCTTACTGGAGGTAGTGCAATTTGTTGTATATGTAAGTCAAATAAGGTTTAAACATTTCAAAAAAGATATTTAAGGAATTATGTTTTTTTAGCTCATATCCAAGAAATAGACAAAAATGTCAAAAGATACTTAGGGATAACTTCACTTCTAGTTGCAACCTATTAGAAAAAATGATAATAATATCAAAATATGGTAGACAATTCTTCCAAATGGACATGGAACAATGTTATTGATTCATAAGATGGGCACAATTTTTTTAGGAGATTTCATAAATGTTTGCTATACATTGACATTAAGTTGTACAGTACATAACTATTGTTGTCTTTTCGCAAAAGAAAAAAAACATATTGTTGCCTACACGTGAAAAGTACTATAAAAATCTTGAAAAAAAAACTTGGCTCGTTGTATGTAGGAACTTGGCTTGTTGGAACGTAGAGATTAGTGCTACGTGGTTCAAATCCCCGTTCAATCACCTTGTTTTATACTAAACAACTTTGCTAGTTTTATCTGTAAGTAAGATCTTAAAAAGGCATTTAACATAAAGATAGATATGCTCTAGCGGTAGCGACCTAGGTATATAAGCGTGAGGTCCCCTAGTTCAATGCCTTCTGGGAGTTTTTCCTTTTTTTAATTTAAAGAAATCACACAGTTTTTCTCTCAGTAAAAATATACTTAGCGCGGCCCAACGTCGGGACGACACAGCAGCAGTAGTCCTTTCCCCTCTAAAAAGCGAGCGCCAATTAGGAGAAGCGACGCTCGCTACAGCGCGACCTGGGCTAGCCCACGAAGGGGCACCGCACAAAATGGTGATAAAAAATGAGTGAAAAACATTCCAAAAATTACGTTACAGCGACAATTCAAACTCGTGACCTGCACTACCTACATTTGTTCCAGCTAACCACTAGGGCATGTCTTTGCAACTGACAAAATGCAGCGCTAACACTTGAAAAAACTTTCATAGCCGCTCATATATGATTTTCTATAAGAAAAATGAAACTTCACAAATTTCAGACAAGGTTCATGAACATGCAAAAAAACGTTGCCCTATTAAAGAAAATTTCAACGATTTTGAAAAAAGTTCATCAATTTTTTTAAAAGAAATGCACAAAAAATTGAAAAATGTTCATCAAAAATTCGAAAAAAAGTTCACCAATTCGGAAAAAGTTCATCATTTAAAAAAAAATCACAAAACTTAAAAAAGTTCATCATTTTTGGAAAAAAAGGTCATCCAATTTAAGAAAAGTTCATCCAATTTGAAAAATGTTCGTTGAATTTGAAAACAATTCATAGATTTTGAAAAAAGTTCATCAAATTTGAAAAAAGGTCATCGAACTTGAAACAACATCATCAATTGTTAAAAATAATTCAGGAAAAAAGAAAAAAGTTCATAGATTTTGAAAAGAATAGTTCATCAAACTTGAAAAAATACATCATCGATTTTGAAAATGTTCACATATTTTAGAAAAGAAAAAAACGAAAATCAATGAGGGAAGAAACCAGGAAGAAGAAGAAAAGAAATAACAGATAACGAAAAATGGAAAAATGAAAAAAGGAAAAATAAAAAGGAAAAGTAAATAATAATTGAAAGAAAAGGTTGAAGCTTATTAGATCTTGTTGTGTGGCAGGATGGTTATACTATCGAACCTCAGTGCAGGAGGTCTCTGGTTCGAGTCGCGAGGGCACACTTATTTTTTGTGGAATAAAGTACACAGTAACGGGACGGCCCAGTGCGGGGCGCTGCAGGGGCCCGTTTACAGAATACACATTAACGGGCGCCTGCAACGGGAAATAGGATTTGCCAAAAAGAGCAACGTCGGGACACGCATCAGCAGCATTCCGTTTTCGTGAATAAAGCACCAGAAGGCCCATCACGTTTTTCTCTAAAGAAGGACTTAGAGCAGCCCAACCTCGAGACAACACTACAGCAGCAGTCCTTTTTCCCCCTAAAAAAAGCTACGTCAGGACATGCAGCAACATCAACACTCCGTTTTCCTAAAAAAACACCAGAAGGCCGCCCGTGATGATTCAACAACTTTAGAAAAACTAAGGCTTACATATGTGGGTCGAACACGTGTGACACAGCAGCATGAGCCATCCATGACGGTATGTTTGGTGTACTACTGGTCGACTCGTGACGGTTCATCATAAGGGCGCCATTGTCGCTCGGTTTGTTCTCGTCACGTTAATCTGTGACGGATTTCATGACGAACAGGAAGAATCCGTCATCGATCATGACGGTTCCTGAGAACGTCATCAGAAATCTGTCATGGATTAACACATTTCTTGTAGTGGATGCTTGGCCATCTCCAACTCACGAGCGTGTAAGAGAGTAATCATGAGACAATAATGATTTAATTTGGTTTTGCAATGTTTTTATTTTAAAAATAGTTGGTTTATCTTTGTAAAATAGTCATTTACATGAGAATTATTGAACAAAATAGTTTTTAAAGAGCAATTTGCATTCAAACAGTCTTCATTCTTAATGAAGCTACGAGTTCACATTTGCTCTAACCAAACGGTCTTCAATTTTGGCCACCACAGGAGCCTTGTATTAGCTCTTGCGGTGCGAACGGGAGCTCGGATGTCCGTGCGACGAAGTTGATCTATGACAGTGGCCTTGGTGATCCTGTGCCCCGGTTGGTAAGTTGGGAGATAGCAGGGATGCAAACCAGCGCCAAACGATGGGCGAAGATTGCACGACGGATGAGCGGCGCTAGCTAGAGATGGAAAATCTGCCGAAGCAGTTTAGGTGAAAGGATAAAGATGGAGTTTTCATTTTTTTAATGTAATAATGAAAGTTGGACTCGCTATAAAGATCGACGTGGGCTTAGCTTTATGGAACTGGGCCTTATGACACGTAGGGCCCATCTGAAGCTTCTAGAGATGTTAATCCGGTGGTTGAGAATGTGTGTGACAAAGCATGTGTTTGAGTATTTACTATCTAGGGAAGTATAAACAACAATTTACAATCTCACTGGACCCATAAGCCAATATCCTTGAATGTTTTTTTTCTGTTTGTGTGTATATGTCGCAAGTTTTCTTGTTTTATTTTTGGTTTGGTACTCTAGCTAGGTCTAGAATTTTTTTTGTTCTTTTTTTTTTAATTTCAAAAAAATCGAGGGATGTCTCAGTTTTTATTAAAAGAAAGAAATATTTGATCCAAAGTTGAATGAGGGTGTCATGCAGACAAGATAAACTGATGAAACACATGATGCATTAGTGGATACATATGTAAATCTCACGGGTGATTTGAAGACAAATTGAAAAACATGATGTGTTAGTTAAATAAATAAATATCATGATACAAATATAAGTAACCATGCAATAAACTATATGTCCAATACTTCCACGCACGGGCATTTTTGCTACTATTAATAAATTGGTAAAAATCAGAAAATGCGAGGCGGATACACAATCAAACCTGGTCAAATGGGCCGGCCCGGCCCGGCACGGCACGGCACGGCCTGGGTTAAACGGGCCAGGCACGGCTCTGTGCTTTTTACCCCCGAACCCCTCTTGCCCTCCTATAAAAGCCGCCCGCCTCCGTCTCTCCCCCGCACTCCATCGCCTCGCCGCCGTTCCCCGCAACCTGTCTATCGACCCAATCTCACATCAACCGACGCCTCGTCCTCCTCTCCAGATCAGATCCCTGCCCGAGGTGAGCACATGCTTGTACATCCCGATCAGCTTGGAGTTACGATTGGTTGGTAGGCGCGGCGCTGGTTCGTAGGTCTCGGATCCAGCCAGCGTGGTCTCCCTCCGCCTCCGGAGTTGCTCGTTCCGATTGTGGTTGGTCTTGTATCCTTTCCTGCCTGGCTTTGAGTATTCATTCGTATGAGGAACCCTACCTCGACTAGGATAGTAGGATTTAATTAGTTAGGGTTTGTTTGTTTGGTAACACCACCTAGCTAGGGTTCGATTATCCGTAATAAGGAATCAATCTGACGTTTTAGTTAGGGTTTGCTTGGTTGGTTGTGGTCAGATTTTGGTTTCTCAAATGGTGTATGAATTCTTCAACTGTGCCTGTCGCGATTTTGGGCGGAAATTGATGATTTCGGGGGCAAAATCCGAGGGATTTTGTGTATGAAAGATGGGGAAACTTGAGGAAATGCTAGATCCACTCGAAACCAAGCAAATCCATGGATCAAAATCAACAAAACTTCATCATGCCAACAAATCACAAAAAAAAAAAAATGGGGGCTATTTTTGGTGGGGAAATTTCGAATTAGGACGAAAAACAAGAAAATCAAGCTAGAAAACGAATCTTAATTTGGATGGAATTCATGCTATGTTGTTCGATTTCAGTTTATGCCAGAATGTTAAATTTTTTGTTTTATCAACTGTGTTTGAGCGTAGTAGATTTGTTGCATATTCATGTTCTAGCTCTGTCTGTTTGGATAGGTAACAATATTTTTTGGGATCCTAAAATATTTATGCACAGGCAGCACTTAACCTGTAGTCATATGCGCTGCTTTCCAGCTCTGTTGTTTGGAAGTTTATTTATTTTATGTGATACTAATATTTGCCAATGATGATGTATCTTTTGCCAACCAACCAATCTCTAGTCTTCTTCTTGAGGAGTTCTGTAAATGCTGGCTGGTTTGGTTTTCTGTCCTCACTATGCCCTTGCACATGGGATGCAATTTTTTATTTCCCAGCTGTTTAGTTTATTGTTTCCTTTGATGGTGAGGCATTAATTCTGGAGATGCAATTTTCTTGCTCACAATAATACAATGAATGATGGCATCTCTATGCTACTTTGAACCAAATTATATTATATTCCCCCCTCTGTTAATTATTTTTCTGTTTTGGGTGATTGAGTGTATTCATTCATTTTGTTTAGTTGCCTATCAGTATAGTACATGGTTGAATTGCTGCTTTCACTTCATATTAATAACTATTCTGTCGCACAATGCAAATATATATATGCTGTCCTAACTAATTAAGTAGAAGCTTGGATTGGTGCTGTATGGTCTCTTCCTGACATTAAATCCTCCTCTGTTTGTGCTGTCTGTGCCAGCTGGTAGCAGCAACCAACTGTTCTGCTGCTGCAGCCTTCTTCGCCGCCAAAAGGAAAAGATGCTCTATGAAATCCACTCCCATGCCCAAATCCAAGACCTGCAGGCCCGCTCCGATGAGCTGGGCCACTCCAATGAGCACATGGATGTGAAGCTTGTCTCTCTGGAGTCGGTGCGCATAGCGCGCGAGTCGTATGCACTCCTCTGGCCGCTGACCAAGGAGCCGATGTCCTGGGCATGCCTGGAGCTGGATTCCCTCTCGGTCGTGGCAACCTTGTCGCTGGAAATCCAAAAGCTCGAGCATGATGTGTTACCCCAGCTCATGGTTCAGGAGTCCAAGCTGGAACGGGGCGCCCTGGAAGCCCTCCTAGTCATGCAGAACTCAGCAATTAAGCTCTTACATCTGGCGAAGTGCTTTAAGGAATCCTTGGGCATATTGCAGGATCTGGTCTCATGCCGAGCCGAAGATGTGAGCATAATGTTAAATGATATTGTTCTTCATGTACTCCGAGGTAACATTTCCTGGCTTCAGGCGCGTCTCCCGGTGCTGGCCGGGCTGGTCACCATTATGTTGGAGACCCCGGTTCGTTTCTGTGATTCTGATGAGTAGACCTATCAGCCAGCTCGAGGCTGTTGTGAAGAGTATTTCTTAGGGGCGTGGCAAACAGTTTAGAATCAAATGTTGCGATGTATTTCTTGGACCCTCCTTTATGTTTGGATGTGTTATTAATGGATTTTAAATGATATGTATCTTGGGTAGTGTTTTCTCATTCTGTGCTAGTAGGGTACAACTTGCAATTACTTTCAGTTTTTTTTTTGAGAAACATCCATTCTGTGTTTTACTGTACAGTCACATGGAGGTATTCGCTCTTTTGGGGGAATATATGCCAGAAGAATATAGTATGTTAGAAAAGAAATCCCAAATACAAGTCTTTTAAGAGGTTTCACTAAAAGACTACATACTTTTGAACGTGGATGGATTCATTCATTTTGCTCCGTAAGTAGTTTTCTACTAGTGAAATCTCGTAAAGACATATATTTAGGAACGGGGGATATGTGAGTGTCCATGATTAAAGCTTTGCAAATACCATAAACAAAATGTTACCTTGTACTTGAAGCTGAATTGAATTGAAATGTGATCCCCCACCGTGCGCCATCATTCCATCCTCCATATCTTCATTTCCTCTTGTCGCGCCGCAGTCCTCAACTAAACTAGGCTGCTCCATGTTGCCGTCACCAGCCCCTTCTCTGCCCACCTCCCCCTTCTCCTGACACGCAGATCTAGTTGTGTCGGTCGTCGCGCAACAAACCTAGCGGTCGTCGCGCAACAAACCTAGCCATGACGAGCTCCACCACCGTGCGGTCCGGGAGCCGCGCCGCAGTCCTCAACTAAACTAGGCTGCTCCACCTTGCCGTCACCGGCCCCTTCTCCGCCCACCTCCCCCTTCTCCTGACACGCAGATCTAGTTGCGCCGGTCGCCGCGCAACAACCCTAGCCACAACGAGCTCCACCACCGTGTGGTCCGGGAGCTGCGCTGCAGTCCTCAACTAAACTAGGCTGCTCCACCTTGCCGTCACCAGCCCTTTCTCCGCCCACCTCCCCCTTCTCCTGACATGCCCTAAACCCTCTAGATCTTAAAAGCCTTCTGTTAGGTTTTTGGTGATTCTAAAAATCTTCAACGGGGTCCCCCCAGTTGAATTCAGATGTAACTTTTCGAGTAGATGATTTTTCATATAAAAAACTTTTTAATCCGAGTTCGTATGCAAAAGTTATGCCCATTTTACTAAATTCCAGAGAGATTTTGCAAATAAGTCGAAATTCATATTTGTAAATTTTCCCAACAACTAGACCACATATCACATGGGAAACTTATATTCTTTTATTTTTTGACATTTCCATCATTTTCTTTTATTATTTTTAAAACTGAAAAGGCGGTCCCAAAGGGGTGCATTTAGTAATGGCGCACCTTCACAAAGTGCGTCATTACTATGTGTATGACTTGGTCAAACCTTAGTCAAAGTTAGTAATGGCACACTTTGTATAGGTGCGTCATTACTAAGTTTGGCATAGTAATGACGCACCTATGCTCAGTGCGCCATTACTAAGTTTGACCAATGTTTGACCAAGTCATACACATAGTTATGACGCACTTTGTAAAGGTGCGCCATTCTATGTCAACTTAGTAATGGCGCACCTATAAAAAGTGTGCCATTACTATGTGTATGACTGGGTCAAACCTTGGTCAAACTTAGTAATGGCGCACTTTTCACCTGGTGCGCCATTATTGTTTTGGTTACTAATGGCGTACCTACACATGGCGCGCCACATGTATAGTGCGCCATTAGTGTTCATCTTGGCCGGACGAGGAGGCCTCGGGAGGTAGAATGGCAGATGCCCCTTCGCGTACTTCCTGAGGAAGGCACCAAAAGCGGCATGTTCAGCCCGGACGTGGGGCTTGCGGTTCCTCCCATTACCACGGCCGATATCAGTGCCATGCATGATCAGGCTGTCGTAGTCGCTCTTGATTGTCGCGCAGCAGAAGGGGCAGGCTATGTTGCAGTAGAACCTGTCGGAGCCGCTGCGGTATGGGATTTCCCCATTCCGCAGCCTCCTGAGGATGTAGCGGCTCTTGCTGTCCCTGCTCTCCTTACTATCATCCACGTCTTCGTCATCTTCCTCTGTGTTAGTTGATCGATAGCTATGTCAGATTAGGAATACAGAAATGTAGCATTTCATAAGAGTATCAAGTACATTCCGAAAGAAGGAACACAAAAATATGATCATCAGATGATTCACACAACATGTACCTCATGTATTGCAATATATGTTTATGTATTATTTGTTATCTTTCTTGTTCTTTTTTCTTTGCTTTGCATGCGTACCTGTTCTCCCCTGTAAAGAAGTACTCCTATTTGTACAATCTAAGTTGACAATTAACTAAAGGGTTCAGGTTTTAGGGTATGAACAAATCATTTTACGGCACCCATGCGGTTGTGCACTACCCCCTTGGTTCTTAAATATACTCCGGAGTATTTGTCTTTCTAGAGATTTCAACGAGTGACTACTCAAATATTTGTCTTTTTAGAGATTTCAAATGGACTGGCACGTACGGATGTATATAGACATATTTTAGAGTGTAGATTCACTCATTTTGCTCCGTATGTAGTCACTTGTTGAAATCTCTGTTAAGACGAATAGAATATTTAGGAACGGAGGGAGTACACATACGAAGCAAAATGAGTGAATCTACACTCTAAAATATGCCCGTTTGAAATTTGTAAAAGGACAAATATTTAGGAATGAAGGAGTATAATTTTGTGCATGGCACATGGACCCAGATGATGAAGAGGCTTCTGGCAATACTATCAAGCTTCCATCATTTGTTTACATAATTGACGTACTATGCAAATAATTTTCTAGCGACATGAAATTGTACAATGGTGTGAGCTTTCAGCTTTTGTTTCGCGTGTCTTGCCATCGATGCTCTTTCGGAAACAATAAAAAACTAACTTCCTTGCTAATGCATGTCAATTATTAGCATATCAGAGCTAATAATTACATCACAACTGAAGAAAAAGTTGTGAGAAGGTGTTAAATTAAAATTGATCCATGCTTTCATTGGCAGCAATGTCCCCCCAGCTCTGTCTAAGTCAACAAGGCATGTTGGGAAAAAAAGTAGTTGTCTGGAGCATGCAACATTCCGATCATTTTGTGTAGTTCCACTAAAATAGAGCTGAGCGTCCCTGTTCCAAAGATATCAAGTGTGATTACGATAATAGAGGACTGCCGATGAAACAATAAACACACAAATAGAAGCCGGTCACCTTTGCAGTCTCTCTTAAGACTAACTAGTTGGAGAAGATTAGGCTCGGAGTTGGATGAGGAGGATAGAGCAAAACCAATCTCCCTTTGTGCAGTCGCACTGAAATGTAGAGACGTTGCCCGTGTGACATTTTAGTACAACTGCACAAAACACTCTTAAGAAAAAAGTGATTTGTGCAGTTCACCAAAAGGTCGCAATAGCAACGAGGTGAAATGGATAGCCCTGTTTGCAAAAAAGAGGTAGAAAGGAAACAATTACTGGCCAATAACAGTTGATGACACATGCGACGACAAAAAAAGAAGCATATTCCTTGTCCTAAGGGAAGATAACAACACAGTTGTGTTTGTCTAAAATGGTGTGAGGACGAGAATGCAATATGGAAAGTACGCCGGACGAGCTACATTTTGGGCAAAGAACTATGGAAGATCCACATGCAGCGACGTGGGAAAACGGGCAGTGGATCAAGGCCGGAGGGGATACCTGGAGGTCGTCGGGATGTAACTAGGTGAGCGGCGGCGGGCGGAATCTGCGAGCAGGTGGCGTAGGCCCTGCCGCGCCGGAGCTTGGTCAAAGAGAACGGCGTGTACCGCAGATCGGGACGTGCTGCCTCGGCGCCGTCGAACGGAGAAACGATACACTTCCTCCCTTTCCCCCGGCAGACGGGATGCGGCCGGATCAGTGACCAACGGTGAGAGAGAGAGAGAGAGAGAGAGAGGCCATCGCACTCCCTTTCCCCCGGCGGACGGGATGCGGCCGGATCAGTGACCAATGGTGAGAGAGAGAGAGAGGCCACCGCACTCCCTTTCCCCTGGCGGACGGGATGTAGCCGGATCAGTGACCAACGGTGAGAGAGAGAGAGGCGCCACCGGAGCCTTGTGTGAGATACTCTGAAGAGCGGACTACCTTTTCCTCCATAAAAATCGTTTTATGTTCTGTGTACGTGCCATTGAGCGCTATAACTTTATTTAAAAATAACACGGCAACGCGTCAAGTCGAACTTTGTTTCGTGCACGCGTGGTACACGACCTCCCTAGGTAAACAACCGCTACAGGCGTTCAAATTAGCACGTGGGCTGCCATTTCGTAAAGAAATGGGCTCCACCGTGTACTCGCGCGGGTGTGGCTGGGCACGAAGCGTGAGTACGTGCACGGTGCACCTATTCTCTTCTTGTATACGTACACCACCTACGTGGGGTTGTGTGAGAGAGATACAAACCTAGAGAGATATAGTGTGTGGGTTCTTGAGAGTTTTTTTTGTGGGGGGGGGTCAATTAAAAAATTTAACATATGCAATGTGTGTGAAATAGAGTCCTGGATATAACATATATATAGAGGGGGCGATCCACGAGAAGAGAGTGGAGGTATCATCGGCTTGAGGTGTCCATAGAATCGAAGAGAGGGATGATGTGTGTGTGTGTGCGCACGCGCGATCGATAAAGAGTGCCATCGAATTTGTGTGTGCACACGTCAAAGATATAGAGTGGCTGGCCTACTGGAACATGAGATGGGACATGTGCAGTTTGTCTCTGTGGCATGGATACCTACCTGCAGCGCTCGACTATCGGTGTGTGGTGGGGGAAGAGGGAGGCCCAATTAACTATAGAGGTACAATGGCTGGTATATGTGTGGAGGAGGAGAGAGGCCTACCTCATGTATTAAGGAGATCGATCTGCCTCATGTATTAAGGGAGATCGATCGGCATCCATGCATATGTGCAGGAGATGAATAAGGTTGGGAGAGAGACAGAGCTAGAGTGTTGGAGGGGGTGGTAGTGGAGTTGCTTCTAACAAATGGTGGGATAGGCTTGCTAGACAAACGGAGGGCACGCCCGCAATATCAATAAGAGAGGAGATGGCTGCTTGTTGTCTGTGCACGTGCGTGTGAGAGACGGGTCAGGAGGCATGCACGAATGATGAGGGGGGACGATGTGGCTGTGGTAAGCAGACGTAACTACATAGGAAGATCAATCGCCCTTTGTAAGAGAAAGGAGAGACATAACTTGTGAGGTACGTCGATCGATGGGGGGGTAGTTAAAGTCGATCTAGGTATATGTTGGGAGATCGATCGGTATACATGCATGTGTGTGTTAGAAGCAAATGAGGCACGAGGAGAAGGATAGAGAGAGAGGGATGCATGTAGGAGGTGGTACGAGAGGCATACTATATCGAGGGGGAGGAGTGTGCGAGTACGAGAACGATGAAAAGAGTGGTGGGAGTGAGGCATGGACGGTCACAAGAGAAGAGGGGAAGCTTGTGTTTGTGCTAGGCACACCTGGCTAGAGAGGCATATCGATCAATGTGTGCCGTAAAGAAGGAGTTGGGGGCCTACACACACCGTGGGTGAACGACCTAAAGTGAAAAGACGAATTTGCGCGATGGAGCTAGAGAATGCTGAGGGAGGATGAGAGGGATGCGGGCGTGTGCATGCACAAGAGAAAGTTAGCACTAGCTACAAAGATAAGAGGGTTGTGTGGGTGTAAAAGACGAATAGAGATCATATATACTTCATTATAAAAAGCGAATTCGAATATTTGAAGAATTTATCATAGTGTTTGAAACCGACGGATGTGCGAATATATATAACGGTGATACACATGGTGTGGTTATGAACATGGTATACTACATTTAATATATTTTATCTCTACTCTTATAAAAAACGGAGTTGTTGATGATGGTGTGCCTGCCATCCTGCATTATAGGCCGTCTGATTTATATCTAGCGGATAGCAAGGAAACTATGATGGTTGAAGTTGGCAATAATCATGATTGTAGATTCTTATTGAAATAGAGAAACGAATTCAATTTTAGTTCGAATTGCAGTGGTAGTATAGACATTTGGAATGCACTAAAATGTTGGTATGAGTAGGTTACATGCATTATACAGCAAGCGAAAAAATTTAATCGGACATGACATGGATTCATACTCCCTCCTTCCATCTATATAGGGCGTAATGAGATTTTTAAGACCGCCTTTGACTATTGACAAGATTAATAGTACATGACATGCACAATGTGAAAATTATATCATTGAAAGAACCTTTCACAGACGAATTTAACGGTGTGCTTTGTGTAAGTTGCATGTCATATATCATTGCTCTAATATTTGATCAAAGTTAGCATCAAAAAACATATTAGGCCCTATATAGATGGAAGGAGGGAGTAGCTTTGAATAGCATTTGTATAGTAAAACGGGGCAAGACTCTCTCTTTGTGTTGTGTGAATAGTTTTACTTTTTTCGTTTTCTTTTTGGTTGAGGGAAGTGCGAATTGATTTGGTACGTACAAGTACAATATTACGACACGTTAGGCTTGTCCCTGAAATTCAACCCGCGTCTTGTTATATCCCGAAAATTCAGATATCGTGCTCCCAAAACTGGCGCCTTCACAACCTGCGCCTTGCTATCCCGAAATTACAACGCGCGCGAAAACTCCCTCCAGCTGCCAAATCCTGACACGTGAAATCCCCCTTCTAACCCTGAGCCGAAAGGGCGGCTAGTTCAAATCGGTGGGGGATACTTTTGTAACACACCCTACATTTTGGACAAGCGCGTTCCTAAGTCATGCTTCACCCCCTCCCATCTCTCCCTTTTCGCCATTCGAAATCCCAGGCCGCCATAACCTCTCCGCTCCAGCCGCGAAACCCCACCCTCCTCCGTCCGCCACGTCACTGCTGCCCAACCGGAGCCTCTTCCCCGGCGACGTCGTCCACCGCAATAGCTCGACGTCCCTCGTCCACCTCCCCGGATGAGGATCCGTCGTCCATCTCGCTGTCCCGCCGGTTCAGCCGCCCCGTCCTCCACCTCCAAGGAGCTGCTCCGACGATCGCCTCGTCTATCGCGGCTGCTCCATCCCCACAGCGCCACCTTAACCTGCTCCACCGGAACCGCAGCATCCTCACCGACTCCTCGGATGAAGCCGAGGCCTACTCGGCGCCACCAAAGAGGTTGTACACTCATCACATCGCACCTTCTTCTTAACTCGACCTCCCGACGCCGACGGTGCTCCATCCCGCACCCCCATGGAGCGGCTACCTTGAAGCCGGCGCCGCGGGCGACATCTCCACGGCGGCTCTCCCCCAGTGCGAGGCCCCTTCGGCGGCGGCGGCCATACCAGCCGGATCTGCTGCTACTGCTCCGGCTCTCGCTCGATCGCTCGCTCGCCCAGCTGCTGCTGCTGCTCTCCCCCTCGCTCGTGCTGCTGCTCTGCTCCGATTAAGCCACACTTCAGTCGACTGAATCGACTTTTGGGTCAGTCGATTTTCAGGGGTTGGGGGGGGGGGGCTCGCCGGAGTTAAGGAAGAACCACCCGCAGCAGGGACGGGGGCTCGCCGGAGAGGTACCCCACTATCTATCTTAGGGTTCAGGGTGGGGGCGGGGGGCCTAGAGGGCTGGCCGGGGCGGCGGTGGCGAGTTGTTTCGGGGCGGCGAGGCGGCGCTGAGGCCGGCGGTTCGGCCGGTGGTGGCTGGCGGCTCAGGGGGGTGCAGGTTGAAGATGAACTACAGGCCCTCCCTAAACTACATGTCAAGTGCCTCTCTGCTACCATTGCGTTCAGTTTCGACAGTAGCATTCAGATTCCATAATAAATTTCAGTTTCGACAGTTAAGTTCAGAGTCAACAGTTTTTACCTCATCTGTTGTAGTCAGGTGGTTTTTGGTGATGTTAATTTTACATCCATTTTACATCATCTATTGGAGATGCTATTAGAATCTCACTTGAGATTGACGATGTCTGTCTTGTGCTGCTTCAGCCTTGACGTCTTACGGCTCACCGGAGCTGCTCCAACGATAGAACGATCCATCACAACAGAGAAGTGCCCTGGACGCCGTCTACAGATTCCTCAGATCTTCCTCCACACCTCCGACAGCCACCTCTGCCACAACTGCTTCAGCGACCAACCCAATGATGCTGAGGTCGACACGGCTACGGCAAAGAGGTTTTACACTTGTTGCATCACTTATTACTATACATTCACGTCGATCCATTAGGGCTATTTTGGTTCAATGGAAAAACATCGATCCACTGGTTGTTACCATCACTCTAAATTTCTGCATGCTCTCCTTACATAATCTAACCATATTTTTTTCGTATGCATGTCAGATATTGTACACAGTCATGCTGAACATGTAGAGAAAAAGAGAAGAGTTTTGCGCGGCAATACAATGTCATGCAGACATCGCTCCATGGTGGGTTCAATGGCAAACCCTCCCCACCCCTCTCCAGATTGTAATCCAGAGGAAGATATCTGTTCTGAGGCGGATTCAGACGCCGCTGACCACTCCTATTTACCCCCCAAGGTGTTTGCTCTACCTTGGCATGATGATGTTAGTCATATCATGCATATGTTGCCTTGCAGTGCCTACTTTTGACATCATATATGTCATCTGCTTAGTTTAGACATGTTCCGTAATGCCACCTGTTTAGTTTCTATATCATATATGGGAATTATGCAGTCTCATGTCTTTTAGCCAGCCATAATATATGTGAAATGTGCAATGCCATCCTGTTTAACCAAGCATCATATATTTGAATGATATCTTGCCCATCCTTTTCTTCATTACATTTCCATTTGTCGACAATGTTTGTACATTAAACTACTCTTCCGGTGAATCAGCCATTTGGGTGGGAGATGGAAAAATCTGGAGTGGAAACAAGGCCTTCAGAGCAGACAGTGCTACCTGTCGAAGCAGATCTCTTGTTGGGTCCCGATAGCTCCTCAGAGATGGATTCAGAGACAGATGACCAGTCCTATTCCCCACTGAGGTGTATGCTCTAACTTGGCATGGTTATACTGCTCATATCATGCATACGGTGTCTTGCATTGCATAGTTTAGACATCATATACACAATATTCAACACCATGTTCTTAGTTCAGACATCATATCGAATGCCCTCTGTTTACCATATAAATCACATATGTGAATTGAATGATGCGATCCTGATTACTTAGATAACATGTAGGTGAATTATGTCATGTGATTCTGTTTAGTTATTCATCATATCTTTGAATTATGTTATGCTATGCTATCCAGTTTAGATAGACATCATATATGTGAAATTATGTCATGCTATCCATTTTAGTTAAACAATATACATGTCAACTATTTCATGCCCTCTTTTTTCCACACTATCTATTGCATCTGCCTCTCATACAATGTCTGTACATTCATCTATGTTTCCTGTTTATCAGCCATTTGAATTGGAGCGGGTGATGCCAGTATCTAGCGGACTAAAAACACGGTCTTCAAATAAAACAGTGCTACCTCTTGGTGGAGATAGCACCCCGGTTGTACATGCACAAGAACCAGCCCTACCACACATAACCCAAACTCTCGCAGATTGTACCCCTACTACGATGGACAGAGAACCAGCTTCACCCAATCTAACCCCAACCCCAGCCGATAGTAACCCAGTTCCTGTTGACACAGCACCATCTCCACCACAGAGCTCCCAAACAAGAGCAGTTAGTAAGGCAGCTCCAGTGCCCAAAGGGCCAGTACTATCACGGCGAACCCCAACTCCACCAGTTAGTACGCCTATTCCTGTGGAGGAAGCACAACCAGCTAGTCGTAGTTTAGCATCTATCGCATTTGATGTTGTTAAATCGTATGTGCGTATCTTCCCATCTTGGAAATATTATGCTGAAGATGAAGGAAAATGCCAATTGCAGGTGTTTGTCCAAGAGTTATGTGTAAGTAATGTTATTCATGGCAATTACTTTGCTTCGTCCCATACATCCTACCTCCATGATGGTTATAATACAACAAATTTTCCCATTTTTCTCTATAGAGAAGGACCGATTTGGAAACTCAGGATGAGGTAACCTGTGCTAATACCTCTGCTATCTTCAAGAATGCTTGGTGGCAGTATCGGAATTACCTGAAGAAAACGTACTTCACCGGCAAAGAAACTCATCAAATTCCCTTACGTTCTCCTGAGACACATTTACTGGATGATGACTGGGAACGCCTTGTTCTGTACTAGTCCCGAACCAAGAATGTGGTAAGGTCTATGAGCTCATTTTCTATTTTTAAGTATTATATTCTTGCATCTTGCTGTACTCTGTTCATGTAGAATAAGTGCCTAAACCTGAAGAACAAATGTTCTAATTTAAGATTCCATTGCTACCATAGGACATAGATATATGTTTGTTTGATGCTTTTATTATGTACTAGTACTTGGCAATAGAAGACTTGGTAGTTTAATCCTGTCCACCTTACTAATGAACTGGTTCACCGAAATGAGTTTCATATACTAGTACATGCTAAACTTGTTATGTGTCTGCTTGTTTCTTCTTTTAGAATGCTGACAGAATATTGGGGAAGAGTGCCTTATTAAGCAACGGTAAAGGAAGTAATGCAGATAAGGTTCAGGATAGTGACACATCATGTCTTGGTTTAGTGTTGGAGTTACTGGCCACTACCGCTTGCACAAGCTATTCAAACTCACTATCTGAATCAGTTCGGTTTCTTGAGTCTCAACTACAAGCTGAAAGACATCGATCAGCTGTGCTGCGACAAGAAGCGGAAGGACTGCAGAAGTCCCTGGAGCATTCAGATGCATACTTTCTGGTGCAACAACAAGCGTTGGAGGATTTTAGCGCCAAACGGGACAAAGTTAATCAGCTTGCTAAGCTTATTGCCAGCATGGTGGATACCTAGGATAACGTTTCTTGAGCTCTTATGAAGTTGTTTCAGTTATGCTCTTGTTTTGCTGCCGCGTTTATTTGCACTGGTGGCCAATTTTGACGGCCAGTGTATATGATATGCTGCTTTGTTCCCTATATTTGCACTGGTGGCGAACTTTCATGCCCAGTGGATGTAATATGTGTATTAGCCGTGATAGCCTAGCGTTAGTTGCTTGCTTATTTATTTCCTTGTTGTCTTGTTTATTTGTTTGCTTGTAGTCATTGCAGTTCTTTTTCCGCGGTTAACTAGTGGCTGCAATAACCTATTTTTTAAAACTAGGCCACAATAACCATGGGCTAATATTTACTGTAGTGACACTGGGCCTCCTACGGGCCGTAGAAACAGTGGGCCTTCTACGGGCCGTAGAAACAGTAGGCCTTCTACGGGCCGTAGAAACAATGGGCCTTCTACGGGCCGTATCATCAATGGGCCCTATACGGGCCGTATGATCGATTGGCCAAACATGGGCCAATAACAGGCCGCATTATGGCCGTAAACGGGCTAGAGTAGGAATCGTCCGTTCATGGGCCGACCGTAACGGGCCATCGTTAATAGGCCGTATTTGATGACGCTATGAAAACGGCCCAACGTATTAACGGACCACAAACGGGCCGACTGTAACCACGGGCTGAATTTGGCCCACAAGAAGAAAATGACAGTAACGGGCCGTAAGTAAACGAATGCTGGAAATGAGCCCAAGAATAAATGGGCTCTGAGAAGGCCGAAAGATAACATGGGCTGGAAACGGCCCAACGGAATAATGGGCCGTTAATGGGTATAAAGTGATACACTGTTCATTACGGGCCAGTTTCACCACGGCCCATTAATGGGTGTAAAGTGATACACTGTTCATTATGGGCCAGTTTCACCACTGGCTGTTAATAGGCCAAGAGTTACATAGGGCCTCATATGGGCCGAAAGACGTCATGGGCCATACATGGGCCAGAAGTGAAAATGGGCTGGAATCATATTGGATGGCCCAGATGACGCTACTGGGCCTAATTAGAATAGGGCGTAACGGGCCTTAGGTTAGCGCGATGTAAATGGGCTATATGCGAACATGCCGTTAACAGGCTTTCCATGGGCCGGCCCACCAGCTTTTGACCAAGTCAAACGGGCCGGCCTTTTCACAGGAATGGGCCTCTGTTGGGTCGTGCCACGTGTCGACGTATCATAGGCGCCTATCTGACCCACTGACGAGCTGACACGTGTTTCGTCCAGCCAATAAGAATTTTACACGTGGAAATTTCCCATTGGTCGGGGCTGTTAACGGGTTATCGGATCCAAAACTGACCCGATAGCTTAAGGGCGTTCCGTTACGGTGGATGCCACGTGTCGGTCACCCTTGACGAAAGCACTTCTGTGACGCGTGATTTATCGTCATGGAAGTGGACACTTCCGTGATGATAATTTTGGTAATGTCATGGAACACTTCTACGACAGCACAGGTATGACTATCTTGATTCTGTCATAAATTTGTCATGGATGTACATGCATGACAAAAAACGCGACCTACTGTGACAAACACGTATCATCACGGAAGTGTATTTTTTTTGTAGTGCACCCTCACGGCCCTCGCACGAGCCTTCTGCCAAAGAGCCAATTGCCTGACTCTCTGGGACGCGACATAGGCCTCCCAGGCAGCTTGTTCCGCGGTGCGCTTCTCTTCCTCGGCCTTCTTCTCCGCCTCTATTTTGGCGCGCTCTGCTGGAGGCAAAGCCTCCCACAAGTGTAGGATCTTGAGAAGAGGTGTTTAGAGGGGGGGGGGGTGATTAGACACTAAGTACCAAAGTTGCAGTTTTTAACTTCCTTAGGTTTAAGTGGAGTTTAGGCACAAGTTTAACATTCACAATACATAACAAGCAAGCATGCAAAGAGTATGTGAGCAGCAGAAAGTAAAGCATGCAACTTGCAAGAATGTAAAGGGAAGGGTTTGGAGAATTCAAACGCAATTGGAGACACGGATGTTTTTGTCGTGGTTTCGATAGGTGGTGCTATCGTACATCCACGTTGATGGAGACTTCAACCCACGAAGGGTAACGGTTGCGCGAGTCCACGAAGGGCTCCACCCACAAAGGGTCCACGAAGAAGCAACCTTGTCTATCCCACCATGGCTGTCGCCCACGAAGGACTTGCCTCACTAGCGGTAGATCTTCACGAAGTAGGCGATCTCCTTGCCCTTACAAACTCCTTGGTTCAACTCCACAATCTTGTCGGAGGCTCCCAAGTGACACTGATACGTCTCCAACGTATCTATAATTTTTTTATTGCTCCATGCTACTTTATCTACTGTTTTAGGCAATATTGGGCTTTATTATCCACTTTTATATTATTTTTGGGACTAACCTATTAACCGGAGGCCCAGCCTAGATTTGCTGTTTTATGCCTATTTCAGTGTTTCGAGGAAAAGGAATATCAGAGAGAGTCAAAACGGAACGAAATTAACTGGAGAAGTTATTTTTGGAAGGAAACCCACCTGATGGACTTGGACCCCACGTCAGAAGATACGGGAGGTGCTCACGAGGGTGGGGGCGCGCCCTCCCCCCCTAGGCGCGCCCCCTGCCTCGTGGGGCCCCCATAGCTCCACCGACGTTCTCCCTGCACCCATATATACCTACGTACCCTAAAACTTCCAGAACAGAAGATAGATCGGGAGTTCCGCCGCCGCAAGCCTCTGTAGCCACCAAAAACCAATCGGGACCCTGTTCCGGCACCCTGCCGGAGGGGGATCCCATCACCGGAGGCCATCTTCATCATCCCGACGCTATCCATGACGAGGAGGGAGTAGTTCACCCTCGGGGCTGAGGGTATGTACCAGTAGCTATGTGTTTGATCTCTCTCTCTCTCTCTCTCGTGTTCTCTCTCGTGTTCCTCTATGGCACGATCTTGATGTATCCTGAGCTTTGCTATTGTAGTTGGATCTTATGATGTTTCTCCCCCTCTACTCTCTTGTGATGAATTGAGTTTCCCCTTTGAAGTTATCTTATCGGATTGAGTCTTTTATGAGAACACTTGATGTATGTCTTGCCATGATTATCTGTGGTGACAATGGGATATCATGTGCCACTTGATGTATGTTTTGGTGATCAACTTGCGGGTTTCGTGACATTGGGAACCTATGCATAGGGGTTGGCACACGTTCTTGACTCTCCGGTAGAAACTTTGGGGCACTCTTTGAAGTACTTTTATGTTGGTTGGATGAATCTGATATTGTGTGATGCATATCGTATAATCATGCCCACGGATACTTGAGGTGACAATGGAGTATCTAGGTGACATTAGGGTTTTGGTTGATTTGTATCTTAAGGTGTTATTCTAGTACGAACTCTTTTATAGATTGATCCGAAAGAATAACTTTGAGGTGGTTTCGTACCCTACCATAATCTCTACGTTTGTTCTCCGCTATTAGTGGCTTCGGAGTGACTCTTTGTTGCATGTTGAGGGCTTGTTATATGATCTATCTATGTTATTATTGTTGAGAGAACTTGCACTAGTAAAAGTATGAACCCTAGGCCTTGTTTCCTATCATTGCAATACCGTTTACGCTCACTTTTACCACTTCTTACCTTGCTGTTTTTATTATTTCAGATTACAAAACCTATATCTACTATCTATTTCGCACTTGTATCACCATCTCTTCGCCGAACTAGTGCACCTATACAATTTACCATTGTATTGGGTGTGTTGGGGACACAAGAGACTTTTTGTTATTTGGTTGCAGGGTTGTTTTAGAGAGACCATCTTCATCCTACGCCTCCTACGGATTGATAAACCTTAGGTCATCCACTTGAGGGAAATTTGCTACTGTCCTACAAACCTATGCACTTGCAAGCCCAACAACGTCTACAAGAAGAAGGTTGTGTAGTAGACATCAAGCTCTTTTCTGGCGCCGTTGCCGGGGAGGCTAGGTAAGTGAAGGTATATCTTTAGATCTTGCAATTGAATCTTTTTGTTTCTTGTTTTAGCACTAGTTTATTTTATAAGAGAAAACTAAAAAAATGGAATTGAGTTTGTCTCAAACGCTTCACCTTTTTAATATCTTTCGTGAGTATGATGGAAAGGAAAATTGTGCTCAAGTGCTAGAAGAAGAAATCTATAGAATGTTTTTATATGATGAGCATGATTGCAATGTTGTTAGTATGAATTCCTTGAATATCCATGATGCTAATGATATGCAAAGCCACAAGCTTGGGGAAGCTATGTTTGCTGAAGATGATATTTTTTGTCCCCCAAGCTTTGATGAGCAAATTTACTATGATGAAAGCATGCCTCCTATCTATGATGATTATTGTGATGATACGTATGCCATAAAGAAGAAGTTTGCTTATGTGGAGAGTAGTGAAATTTCTATGCTAGTAGATCATGAAAAGAATGCTTTAGGTGCTGGTTATATTGTTGAATTCATTCATGATGCTACTGAAAATTATTATGCGGGAGGAACATATGCTTGTAGGAATTGCAATAATGTCAAGTTTCCTCTCTATGTGCTTAAATTCTTGAAGTTATGCTTGTTGTGCCATCCTATGCAAGATGATTATTGTTCCCATAAGTTGTTTGCTCACAAAATCCCTATGCATAGGAAGTGGGTTAGGCTTAAATGTGCTAGTCATATGCTTCATGATGCTCCCGTTATGTTTCAATTCTTATCTTTTATGTGAGCATCATTGTCATCATCATGCCTAGCTAGAAAGGCATTAAAGAAAAGCGCTTATTGGGAGACAACCCAATATTTATCCTTACTGTCTTTGTGTGTCCACATGATTATGCTACTGTAGTAATCATGTTTTATAGCTTTTTGTTTCAATAAAGTGCCAAGTAGAACCTTTGGGAAGACTTGGGTGAAGTTTATGTGATCTTGCTGTGAAAAACAGAAACTTTTGCGCTCACGAGAATAGCTGTCATTTTTTTACTGGAGAGTGATTTTAGGTTGATTCTTTTTGCAGATGATTAATAGACAAATTACTCAGGTCCATAAAATTATTTCATAATTTTTGGGGTTCCAGAAGTATACGTTTTATACAGATTACTACAGACTGTTCTGTTTTTGACAGATTCTGTTTTCTATGTATTGTTTGCTTATTTTGATGCATCTATGGCTAGTATTAAGTGGTATGAACCATAGAGATGTTAGAATACAGTATATATTACACCAATATTAATTTAGAATGAGTTCATTACAGTACCTAAGTGGTGGTTTTATTTTCTTATACTAACGGAGCTTACGAGTTTTGTTTTGAGTTTTGTGTGGTTGAAGTTTTCAAGTTTTGGGTAAAGATTCGATGGATTATGGAATAAGGAGTGGTAAGAGCCTAAGCTTGGGGATGCCCAAGGCACCCCAAGGTAATATTCAAGGATAACCAAGAGCCTAAGCTTGGGGATGCCCCGGAAGGCATCCCCTCTTTCGTCTTCGTTCATCGGTAACTTTACTTGGAGCTATATTTTTATTCGCCACATGATATGTGTTTTGCTTGGAGCATCAATTTCTATTGTTAGTGTTTGCTTGCTGTTAGTTAGAATAATGTTTTGCCTCTTTAGTTTCAATAAAAAAGTCAAGGATAGCCTTTGCCATGCTTATTTTGCTAGTTTGCATGTTGCTGTTCTGGAAGGCACCCCAAAATAAGCATGGCAAAGGCTATCCTTGACTTTTTTATTGAAACTAAAGATGCAAAACATTACTCTAACTAACAGCAAGCAAAAACTAACAAAAGAAGATTACACTCCAAGCAAAACACATATCATGTGGTGAATAAAAATATAGCTCCAAGTAAAGTTACCGATAGACGAAGACGAAAGAGGGGATGCCTTCCGGGGCATCCCCAAGCTTAGTTGCTTGGTTGTCCTTGAATATTACCTTGGGGTGCCTTGGGAATCCCCAAGCTTAGGCTCTTGCCACTCCTTATTCCATAGTCCATCGAATCTTTACCCAAAACTTGAAAACTTCAACCACACAAAACTCAAAACAAAACTCGTAAGCTCCGTTAGTATAATAAAACCACCACTTAGGTACTCTAATGAACTCATTCTAAATTCATATTGGTGTAATATCTACTGTACTTCAACTTATCTATGGTTCATACCCTCCGATACTACACATAGATTCATCAAAATAAGCAAACAACACATAGAAAACAGAATCTGTCAAAAACAGAACAGTCTGTAGTAATCTGTATCAAACGTATACTTCTGGAACCCCAAAAATTATGAAATAAATTGATGGACCTGAGAAATTTGTCTATTAATAATCTGCAAAAATAATCAACCTAAAATCACTCTCCAGTAAAAAATGGCAGCAAAACTCGTGAGCGCTAAAGTTTCTGTTTTTCACAGCAAGATCACATAAACTTCACCCAAGTCTTCCCAAAGGTTCTACTTGGCACTTTATTGAAACAAAAGCTATAAAACATTATTACTACAGTAGCATAATCATGTGGACACACAAAAACAGTAAGGATACATATTGGGTTGTCTCCCAACAAGCGCTTTTCTTTAATGCCTTTTAGCTAGGCATGATGATGACAATGATGCTCACATAAAAGATAAGAATTGAAACATAACGGGAGCATCATGAAGCATATGACTAGCACATTTAAGTCTAACCCACTTCCTATGCATAGGGATTTTGTGAGCAAACAACTTATGGGAACAATAATCAACTAGCATAGGATGGTACAACAAGCATAACTTCAAGAATTTAAGCACATAGAGAGGAAACTTGACATTATTGCAATTCCTACAAGCATATGTTCCTCTCTCATAATAATTTTCAGTAGCATCATGAATGAATTCAACAATATAACCAGCACCTAAAACATTCTTTTCATGATCTACTAGCATAGAAATTTTACTACTCTCCTCATAAGCAAACTTCTTCTTTATGGCATACGTATCATCACAATAATCATCATAGATAGGAGGCATGCTTTCATCATAGTAAATTTGCTCATCAAAACTTGGGGGGCAAAAAATATCATCTACATCAAGCATAGCTTCGCCAAGCTTGTGGCTTTGCATATCATTAGCATCATGGATATTCAAGGAATTCATACTAACAACATTACAATCATGCTCATCATTCAAAGATTTAGTGCCAAACATTCTATAGATTTCTTCTTCTAGCACTTGAGCACAATTTTCCTTCCCATCATACTCACGAAAGATATTAAAAAGGTGAAGCGTATGAGCCAAACTCAACTCCATTTTTTTTGTAGTTTTCTTTTATAAAATAAACTAGTGCTAAAACAAGAAACAAAAATATTCGATTGCAAGATCTAAAGATATACCTTCACTTACCTAGCCTCCCCGGCAACGGCGCCAGAAAAGAGCTTGATGTCTACTACACAACCTTCTTCTTGTAGACGTTGTTGGGCCTGCAAGTGCACAGGTTTGTAGGACAGTAGCAAATTTCCCTCAAGTGGATGACCTAAGGTTTATCAATCCGTAGGAGGCGTAGGATGAAGATGGTCTCTCTCAAACAACCCTGCAACCAAATAACAAAGAGTCTCTTGTGTCCCGAACACACCCAATACAATGGTAAATTGTATAGGTGCACTAGTTCGGCGAAGAGATGAAGATACAAGTGCAAAATAGATAGTAGATATGGGTTTTTGTAATCTGAAATAATAAAAACAGCAAGGTAACGAGCGATAAAAGTGAGCGTAAACAGTATTGCAATGATAGGAAACAAGGCCTAGGGTTCATACTTTCACTAGTGCAAGTTCTCTCAACAATAATAACATAGATAGAACATATGACAAGCCCTCAACATGCGACAAAGAGTCACTCCAAAGCCACTAATAGCGGAGAACAAACGTAGAGATTATGGTCGGGTACGAAACCACCACAAAGCTATTCTTTCGGATCGATCTATAAAAGAGTTCGTACTAGAATAACACCTTAAGATACAAATCAACCAAAACCCTAATGTCACCTAGATACTCCATTGTCACCTCAAGTATCCGTGGGCATGATTATACGATATGCATCACACAATCTCAGATTCATCTAACCAACATAAAAGTACTTCAAAGAGTGCCCCAAAGCTACTACCGGAGAGTCAAGACGTGTGCCAACCCCTATGCATAGGTTCCCAAGTGTCACGAATCCCGCAAGTTGATCACCAAGACATACATCAAGTGTTCATAAAAGACTCAATCCGATAAGATAACTTCAAAGGGGAAACTCAATTCATCACAAGAGAGTAGAGGGGGAGAAACATCATAAGATCCAACTACAATAGCAAAGCTCGGGATACATCAAGATCGTGCCATAGATGGAACACGAGAGAGAACACGAGAGAGAGATCAAACACATAGCTACTGGTACATACCCTCAGCCCTGAGGGTGAACTACTCCCTCCTCGTCATGGATAGCGCCGGGATGATGAAGATGGCCTCCGGTGATGGGATCCCCCTCCGGCAGGGTGCCGGAACAGGGTCTCGATTGGTTTTTGATGGCTACAGAGGCTTGCGGCGGCGGAACTCCCGATCTATCTTCTGTTCTGGAAGTTTTAGGGTACGTAGGTATATATGGGTGTAGGGAGAACGTCGGTGGAGCTACGGGGGCCCCACGAGGCAGGGGGCGCACCCAGGGGGGAGGGCGCGTCCCCACCCTCGTGAGCACCTCCCATATCTTCTGACGTGGGGTCCAAGTCCATCAGGTGGGTTTCCTTACAAAAATAACTTCTCCAGTTGATTTCGTTCCGTTTTGACTCCGGCTAATATTCCTTTTCCTCGAAACACTGAAATAGGCATAAAACAGCAAATCTGGGCTGGGCCTCCGGTTAATAGGTTAGTCCCAAAAATAATATAAAAGTGGATAATAAAGCCCAATATTGCCTAAAACAGTAGATAAAGTAGCATGGAGCAATCAAAAATTATAGATACGTTGGAGACGTATCATGGTGGTAACGGTAACAAAAGAGTACTGCGAGCAAAAGTAAATATTTTTGGTATTTTGTAGTGATTGTAACAGTAGCAACGGAAAAGTAAATAAGCGAGAACCAGTATATGGAAAGCTCGTAGGCATCGGGTCAGTGATGGATAATTATGCCGGATGCGGTTCATCATGTAACAGTCATAACATAGGGTGACACAGAACTAGCTCCAATTCATCAATGTAATGTAGGCATGTATTCCGTATATAGTCATACGTGCTTATGGAAAAGAACTTGCATGACATCTTTTGTCCTACCCTCCCGTGGCAGCGGGGTCCTATCGGAAACTAAGGGATATTAAGGCCTCCTTTTAATAGAGAACCGGAACAAAGCATTAGCACATAGTGAATACATGAACTCCTCAAACTATGGTCATCACCGAGAAGTATCCCGATTATTGTCACTTCGGGGTTGTCGAATCATAACACATAATAGGTGACTATAGACTTGCAAGATAGGATCAAGAACTCACATATATTCATGAAAACATAATAGGTTCAGATCTGAAATCATGGCTGTCGGTGTCAAAACCGGTGGATCTCGGGTAGGGGGTCCCGAACTGTGCATCTAGGCGGATGGTAACAGGAGACAAGGGACACGATGTTTTTACCCAGGTTCGGGCCCTCTCGATGGAGGTAAAACCCTACTCCTGCTTGATTAATATTGATGATATGGGTAGTACAAGAGTTGATCTACCACGAGAACAGAGAGGCTAAACCCTAGAAGCTAGCCTATGGTATGATTGTTGTTCTTGTCCTACGGACTAAACCCTCCGGTTTATATAGACACCGGAGGGGGCTAGGGTTACACAGAGTCGGTTACAAGGAAGGAGATCTACATATCCGTATTGCCAAGCTTGCCTTCCACGCCAAGGAGAGTCCCATCCGGACACGGGACGAAGTCTTCAATCTTGTATCTTCATAGTCCAACAGTCCGGCCAAAGGTTATAGTCCGGCCGTCCGGATACCCCCTAATCCAGGACTCCCTCAGTAGCCCCCAAACCAGGCTTCAATGACGATGAGTCCGGCGCGCAGATTGTCTTCGGCATTGCAAGGCGGGTTCTTCTCCAAATTCCGAGTACCTGTTAATTAGTGTCCGGCTTCTTGTAAATGCTGCGCTCCTTGGCTTCCGCGTCAAATAATGGCCACCTTCCACGTGTCAAGCGAATGTGAGGAGCCGGGGTGTTTTTACATTTACCCCCCTAGCTGTGCAAATGAGCTGTCTATTAAAGAGACGAGGATTCTCAGATCCAAACCACACCATCCTCCCTTAGCGAGCCTTCATCAGAGCGTGCCCGAAAAAATCCATCCCAACATGGCCGGTCAGCGCAGCTCCTCCTCTCGTTCCCCCAGCCCCAAGCCAGGAGATTGGGAGAGGTGTTCTATCCCGCACAGCCAATTAGTGAAGCTTCAGACCCAGGGATTTCTCCCCCCACCGTATATGGTCCCGGTTCGAGCCGGGCTCGCCACCTATAATGGCGGGGAGCAAGCGGAGAGCCTTCCCAACCCCTCCAAGGGAGAGCGGGTGTGCCTTGTCCCTTATTTGATAAGGGGACTCAGATTTCCAATCCATCCGTTTCTCTGAGGGCTCCTGGAGTTCTACGGCCTCCAGTTGCATAACCTTACCCCTGCCTCCATACTTCATATCGCTGGCTACGTAGCCCTTTGCTAGCTGTTCTTGGGCTGCGAGGCTCATTTTGCACTGTGGAAGAAGTTGTTCTGCCTTGTGCCCCGTTCACAGAGGGGGTCAATATATCAGGTGGGTGGAGCCGAAGTATGGCGCATTTCCGGGACCGGATACCTATCCGGAACCCCGAAGAAGGCGTCCGAAGACTAGCCTTCAGAGTGGTTTTATATAGAAGACGTCCCTCTTCCGGATCCTATTCGGATCGGCCTTCCCGAGTTTGACAATGCTCCATTGAAGAAGCGCCTGGGCTGGCGGCCACGGAGCCCCCAGGAGGAAGATGACAGAGACGTTCTTTACCTGATGGGCCGGATAAAGGTATTGGCTCAATCAGGACTGACCATGTCCGAAGTCATGGCAATATGCATTATGCGGGGGGTGCAGCCGCTTCAATATCGAGGCCACCCCATGTGGGATTTCAACGGGGAAGATGACGCCACCCGCTGTGGCCGCAAGGGGCCGGATTCGACCGCTGCTCTAGCAAAAATCTTGTCCGATTTGTATAAGGGAGAGGAAGAGGAATTCCTCCGCATCGAGCCACCAAATGGGTTTTCCATGTACAATCCTCCGAGCTGGGTAGGCCGCCATTTTTTATGCCCATCCGTTCCATATTCCCATAGTTAAAGGTTTTATCCTGCAAATTCGTCGCAGGAACTGCGTAAGGTTGTAAGGGAGATTAACAACCCACCTCCACAACCAGAGGATCCCGAGTGGTCCCTCGACCCGGTCCTCAAAGAGGATCCGGACATATCCGTGGAGTTGATTGACAGGGTATTTTACCAGTTAAGCAGCGACGGCGCTTTGGTAGCCATTACGGCCGACTACCCTGGGTTGCTCCCAACTTCGCAGGTGATTGAGATCATAGTCCCAACATTTTTGAAAAGGATTCGCCTTTACACATCTCACTTACCGTATACCAACGGCGTTTTGTAGGGAAGGCCCTTGGGACGCCATGCCGAGCCCGCGGCGACCAGCCAACAAGGGGCTCCGAGGCCGGGCAGGCTAAAAAGGAACGCGGTCCGGACTGAGATGCCGGCGCAGAGGTATGATGTGCCACCTCACTCCATGGTATCATCTTTAAAGACATGATAACGCACGTGCTTTCTAGGAAGAAGAACGCCGCCGGACTATATCCGGAGAGGTCACCAATCACGCCTCAACCAGTCGGGCTCCAGGGCCGGACATGGAAACGGAGGCGAACACGAGGCGTACGCCGGATGCTCCTCCGACAGAGGATGCGGATAAAATATCCGCCACAAATTCCGAAGTGGAGAGCGCCATGAACCACAGGCGTCGCCGAGCCGTACTCCGTGACGCTTATTTCTCCCAAGAGGCGTTTGATGCCTTCAACTCAGGAGACACGTACATTTGTGCTGCTCAAAATGGTCTAGCCAGAGCCACGGACCAGTATGTAAAGGATATACGGGTAAGAGAATTTGATGATTATATATAGCAGTAGCCCCTGAGACTTGAAACAGTTAGAATAACTGATTTAAGGATCCTTTGTTATGCAGGTTCTTATAGAAAAGAATACCCAATTGTCCCGTGAGCTTGAAGAGTGTAAAGCCCAACTTCAGGCCGCGCTGGCCGCAGAAGAGGAGTCCAAGAAGACCCCCTCTGGTAGTACGTATTTCAAATGATGGGTACCATATAGAGTGCGGCATATATGCAAATCTGACAATAAATATTGCAGATGACGCCGGAGGAAATCCGGATGAGCAACATCTCCTACGCCGGCTAAAGGCTGGCGAGCGCGTGCTTACGAAAGTTAGGCAGGAGAAAAATAATCTCCAAGATGCCAACACCCAGCTGAGCGTGGAACTAAAGGATGTTCGTGCCCAGCTGTCGGACTCCGTGAAGGAGAATCAGGGCTTCGACGCGGCATTTTCAGTAAGTGCTTGAACGAACTTTTAAGAAGACTTCGGGGAAGAACCCGACTAACAGAGTTATGTCTGTAGGTATGCTAACGGGTCATCCCGCGGATGAAATGCCCGGGTCTGTGGGTGATCTTCTACCCGAGCTTTCACAACTGCACGAGCGAGCTCGGCAGGTGATGCGAGGCATTGGCCAGGCCTTATGGCCATCCGTCGCCCTGCCCGAAGGCCTTGGAGAGCTTGCGGAGAAGCTTAAGGGAGCGCGGCGGCGCTTCCGATTATGGAAGATATCGGCCTGCCGTCAAGGTGCCAGGGAAGCCTGGGCCATGGTGAAGACGCGGTATACCAAGGCTGACCCAAACCACATGGCCGAGGTCGGACTTGTGGGGCCTGATGGGAAGGAGATCCCCGTTAGCTTAGTGTATGGGCAAGTAGAATTGGCCGCAAAGTATTCCCAACAGGATTGTAGGTTAGACAGCCTGTTGGATGGTATAGAAGAGGAATTTAGTGAGGCCAATTGACTATGTAATTAAAGTGACATGTATAATGCCTTCTAGCCGGATTGTAGATCATTTGTCATGGCGGGCCTTTTCGCTTCGACCTCTGGACCCGATAGTCCGGAGTGTATCCGAATACCCTCTCGGTTATGTAAGAACTAGGGCATGCGTGGAAACCAGGCGTAGGGGTCATTAGTGCTTGAACAGACAAGTGCCCAACTAGTTATGTTATATTACATGGTTAGTAAGAAACATCTTCCAGGGAGAATTGTTCCGTTCGGGGTTCCTTTCCCTGGGTATGCATGCCCTAAAGTGCATGTCCGGACTGCGAAAAGAGTCGCAGGAAAAAGCATCTGGGGGCACATATGGAAAATAAATAAGTAAAAAATAATCTTTTGTTCACCGACCGAATATTCCCTTAAGAACGCTAGCTTTCGGCTTCACCCAGTCTGAGGTACACATCCGGCTGACCCGGCAGTAACAATCACAGAGGTTCTCCCCTTATGCCCTAGCCGAATTAACGGGAACGTAGGGCATAAATACAAGAGCCAGGCAACCCAGCTTGGCCAAAACTTAAGTCATATCGATGCATATAATGGCGAAGAAAAGGTAGATGCGGAAGCATGACACATGTGCTGGGCATGAAGCCCGGATAGATAAGTAAGCTTCTGTGAAAGAAGCCCCCAGGTATAGTGAGCGCGGCTAGCGCGTTAATGGTGTGCAGGCAAGGCACAAGTTAGCCCTTGATGGCATCGGGAAAATAAAAGAAGAAGGAGAAAAAAGGACAGATAATATATATGCAAAAAATGAACAGAGGAAGGAGACGAACACCGAGTCCGACGCTAGGCGTAGAATCTTCGGAGCCTTGCTGCGTTCCATGGGTTCGGCTCAAGTCGATTATCCGATGCATCCCACAGACGGTACGCTCCGCCGGTTAGAACTTGGTCAATGATGAAGGGACCCTCCCATTTGGGCTCGAGCTTGGTCTTTTTCTTCTCCGGCAGGCGTAGAACTAGTTCACCAACGTTATAAGTTTTGGCCCGTACTTCTCTGCTTTGGTATCTTCGAGCCTGTTGCTGATAGAATGCGGAATGGGCTTTTGCCACGTCGCGCTCCTCCTCCAGGGTGTCTAGATTGTCCTGCCGATCGAGCTCGGCTTCTCTTTCTTCGTACATGCGCACTCGAGGTGAGTCATGAATTATGTCGCAGGGCAGAACCGCCTCTGCACCGTACACCATAACAAAGGGTGTGTATCCGGTAGTATGATTCGGCGTGGTCCGCAGCCCCCAGAGTACAGAGTCGAGCTCCTCTACCCAGTGCGTGTTAGATTCCTTTAGGGACCGCACTAATCTGGGTTTGATGCCGCTCATGATAAGACCATTCGCTCACTCGACTTGACCGTTAGTTTGTGGGTGATAGACGGAAGCATAATCGAGCTTAATGCCCATGTTTTTGCACCAGAGTTTTACCTCGTCGGCAGTGAAGTTCGTGCCGTTATTAGTGATGATGCTGTGAGGGACGCCATAATGGTGTACGACCCCGAATATGAAGTCTATCACCGGTCCGGATTCGGCCGTTTTAACAGGTTTGGCTTCTATCCATTTGGTGAATTTATCCACCATGACCAGCAAGTATTTTTTCTTGTGGGTTCCTCCTTTAAGGGATCCAACCATGTCAAGCCCCCAGACCGCAAAGGGCCAGGTAATGGGGATTGTGTGGAGGGCGGTGGGTGGCATATGGCTTTGGTTTGCAAAGAGTTGACAACCGACGCAACGTTGGACCAAGTCCTGTGCATCTGCCCGGGCCGTTGGCCAGTAAAAACCTATACGAAAGGCCTTGCTTACTAGTGCCCGGGCTGCAGCGTGGTGGCCGCCGAGTCCGGCATGAATTTCTGCCAGAAGCTTCCGCCCTTCCTCTTCGGAGATGCACCTTTGATGGACTCCGGTGGTGCTTTTCTTATAAAGCTCTCCCTCATGGACCCTATAGGCTTTAGATCGCCGTACTATGCAGCGTGCCTCATTTTGGTCATCGAGGAGTTTCTGCCTAGTTAGGTAGGCCAGGAATGGTTCTGTCCACGGGGCGATGATGGCCATTATTACGTGGGCTGAAGGTGTTATTTTGGTGGCAGAGCCTCCGGTTATGTCAGAGTGTTCCGTATCAGGCGTTGTGGCCGGGTCCGGACTATTGTTACCGGTGTCTCCTTCCCATACCATGGATGGCTTAAACAACCTTTCCAAAAAGATGTTTGGGGGGACCGCATCGCGTTTTGCGCTGATGCGTGCGAGGACATCTGCTGCGTGATTGTTTTCCCGGGCCACATGGTGAAATTCGAGCCCCTCGAACCGAGCTGACATCTTAAGGACGGCGTTACGATAAGCCGCCATTTTTGGATCCTTGGCATCAAAGTCTCCATTTATTTGAGATATTGCAAGGTTCGAATCCCCCCGCACCTCCAGGCATTGAATGCCCATGGATACTGCCATCCGGAGACCATGTAAAAGGGCCTCGTATTCGGCTGCGTTGTTGGAGTCTGTATACATTATCTGGAGTACGTATTGAATTGTATCTCCGGTTGGGGACGTCAGAACGACGTCGGCCCCCAGACCAGCCAGCATTTTGGAGCCGTCGAAGTGCATGATCCAATTGGAGTATGCGCCGTACTCTTTAGGGAGTTCGGCTTCCGTCCATTCGGCGACGAAGTCGGCCAACACTTGCGACTTAATGGCTCGCCGTGGTTTGTACGTATGTCGAACGGGAGGAGCTCAATGGCTCATTTGGCGATCCGGCCCGTGGTGTCGCGGTTGTTTACAATATCATTAAGTGGCACTTCCGAGGCTACTGTTATTGAACACTCTTGAAAGTAGTGTCACAGCTTCCTGGATGCCATGAATACCGCGTATGCTATCTTTTGATAATGCGGGTACCATGACTTGCATGGAGTAACGACAGTGGATACATAATAGACCGGCTTTTGAAGGGGGAATTTATGTCCGTCCGTTTCTCATTCAACGACGAGCACTGCGCTTACAACTTGATGAGTTGCCGCAATGTATAACAGCATTGGTTCGCCAATGTTTGACGCGGCCAGGATTGGGTTGGTTGCCAGTATGGCTTTTATTTCTTCCAATCCGGCTGTGGCGGCATCCGTCCACTCGAAGTGTTCGGTACGCTGTAGGAGGCGATAAAGAGGTAATGCCTTTTCTCCCAGGCGGGAGATAAAGCGGCTTAGATCCGCCACACATCCGGTTAATTTCTGGATTTGTTTGAGGTCCGTTGGGATATCCAACTGTGACAGAGCTCGGATCTTGGCCGGATTTGCTTCAATTCCTCTGCTGGATACAATGAAGCCCAGGAGCTTTCCGGCTGGCACACCGAAAACACATTTTTCCGGGTTAGCTTGATGTCGTATGTTCGGAGGTTGTCAAATGTGAGCCTCAAGTCGTCTATTAGAGAGTCGACGTGTTTGGTTTTGACGACCACATCATCTACGTATGCCTCCACTATTTTGCCGATCTGGTTCGCCGGACATGTCTGAATCATGCGCTGATATGTTGCGCCGGCGTTTTTGAGCCCAAAAGGCATTGTGTTGAAGCAGAAGGGGCCGTATGGTGTGATGAATGCCGTTGCGGCTTGGTCGGGCTCCGCCATCTTAATTTGGTGGTAGCCGGAGTATGCATCGAGGAAACACAATGAGTCGTGTCCTATGGTAGCATCGATAATTTGATCGATGCAGGGGAGGGGGAAGGGATCCTTTGGGCAAGCCTTGTTGAGGTCCTTGAAATCGACGCACAGGTGCCAGGATTTATCCTTCTTTGGTACCATCACCAGGTTTGCTAGCCAGTCCGGGTGTTTTATTTCTCTAATGAATCGGGCCTCCAATAACTTGGCTAGTTCCTCTCCCATAGCTTGTCTCTTAGGTTCAGAGAAACGCCAAAGAGCCTGCTTGACAGGCTTGAATCCCTTTAGAATATTGAGGCTGTGCTCGACCAGCCTGCGTGGGATTCCTGGCATGTCTGAAGGATACCAGGCAAAAATGTCCCAGTTCTCGCGCAGGAACTCTCGTAGTGCAGCGTCTACAGCGGGGTTTAACTTTGCCCCGATGGAGGCTGTTTTTGTAGGGTCCGTTGGATGGACTTGGAATTTGACTATTTCATCTACTGGTTTAAAGGAGGTGGACTTGGATCTCTTATCAAGTATCACATCATCCCTGTCCACCGTGGAGCGCAGCGCAGTCAATTCCTCGGCCGCAAGGGCTACGGATAATGCCTCGAGGGCCAGTGCGGCTGTCTTGTTTTCGGCGCGGAGTGCTGTGTCCGGATCACTAGCGAGAGTGATGATTCCGTTGGGCCCGGGCATTTTGAGCTTCATGTACCCGTAATAGGGTATGGCTTGGAAGATCGTGAACGCCTCCCGCCCTAAAAGGGCGTGGTATCCGCTAGTGAACGGGGCCACCTGGAACGTAATCTCTTCGGACCTGTAGTTCTCCGGCGTGCCAAACACCACATCTAGTGTGATTTTGCTTGTACAGCGCGCTTCCCGACTGGGGATTATTCCTCTAAAGGTTGTGCTGCTTCGCTCGATGCGGTTCCAGTCTATTTCCATTTTTTGAAGGGTTTCCTCACAGATGAGGTTTAATCCGCTGCCGCCGTCCATGAGCACCTTGGTGAGTCGAAAGCCGTCCACAATTGGACTGAGGACCAATGCGGCTGGTGCTCAGGCTGTTCGGAATTTAGGTTCGTCACTGGCATTGAAAGTAATAGCCGTGTCACTCCATGGATTTATTGTTGCCACATGGTAGATTTCGGCAAGGCTGCGGAGTGTTCGCTTTCGCCTATTATTTGATGCGAAGGTCTCAAAGACTGTTAATACCGTATTGTTATCCCTGGGATGGTGCTCTGTGGCTTCTGGAATGAGAAGATCCTCGCCACTTTTGGCTACCTGCCGGAGTATCCAACATGCTCTAAGGCTATGTGTTGGTATGGCGCCCTCTGTAGTATGAATTTTGCAGGGTCCATTGAGCCATCCCTCCAGTACGGTTCCATGCCCTGTAGAGGGTTTTTGCTTTTTGGTAGTTAACCCGGGTGTCTTGTGATGATGCACCCTTTTATTTCGGACTGGGTTCGTATTTAGGGCCGGATTGTCCCAAAATTTTATTTCGGTTTTCCAGGCACTTTCCATCGCACAGTACTTTCGTACTATGGATGCCAAGTCGGCAAAGCGCGTAATTTCACGGCGACTTATGGCGTTGAGGATTCCCTTGTCCGTGCAATTATTGCAGAAAAATGAGATTGCGTCTTCCTCACGACAGTCCTTAACCTTGTTCATTACAAGGAGGAATCTGGCCCAATAATGATGTAGTGTTTCCTAGGGCTCTTGCCTGATGTGGGAAAGATCGCTTATGCTTGGGTGGGTGGGTGGAATTGAATCCGAAACCTCACCCAATCTGGGACCCAGGGGCCGAGGAGTTTCCAATCTTGGAAGTTCAGGTTCTGGGATGTTGCCCGATAAGTCTGGCCCGCTGCCTGACTCTAGATTCAGGGCTTGGGTGGTGTCCTCCCGTAAACGGGTATCCGGCTTGAAGGGCTCAGGAATCCGGACATAGTTAGTCCTCAAGATAGAGGAAAGGTCGCCGCATTGTTCCTCCACCACAGCAATGTGATGGGTGACCGGGGGAGAGTTAATCTCTCTTTGATCGGGTTTAAGCCCAATCCGATCATAGTCCGTAGCGACTCCCAAGGCGGCGATGCGATCCAAGAGCTCGTTTAGGAAAGAGAGCTCCATTGGATCCAACTATTCGGCGAGTTCTGAGTTGACGTGGAGACTGTTTTCAATGACCCGAGAAGTCATCCTTGGCGCAGCAGCCGAACAGGTGGTCATGATGAAACCACCTAGCCGGAGAGTTTGGCCGACAGCCAAAGCTCCCCCAGCGGTAGTGCCATCCTTAAAGACGAGACGAGACATCCTTCCTTATGGCGACGGCACAGTGTAACTCTCAATGAAAGCACCAATGTCGGTGTCAAAACCGACGGATCTCGGGTAGGGGGTCCCGAACGGTGCGTCTAGGCGGATGGTAACAGGAGACAAGGGACACGATGTTTTTACCCAGGTTCGGGCCCTCTCGATGGAGGTAAAACCCTACTCCTGCTTGATTAATATTGATGATATGGGTAGTACAAGAGTTGATCTACCACGAGATTAGAGAGGCTAAACCCTAGAAGCTAGCCTATGGTATGATTGTTGTTCTTGTCCTACGGACTAAACCCTCCGGTTTATATAGACACCGGAGTGGGCTAGGGTTACATAGAGTCGGTTACAAGGAAGGAGATCTACATATCCGTATTGCCAATCTTGCCTTCCACGCCAAGGAGAGTCCCATCCGGACACGGGATGAAGTCTTCAATCTTGTATCTTCATAGTCCAACAGTCCGGCCAAAGGTTATAGTCCGGCTGTCCGGATACCCCCTAATCCAGGACTCCCTCAATGGCACTCGGGCCCTAGTGACAAGCATTAAGCATAGCAAAGTCATAGCAACATCAATCTCAGAACATAATGGATACTAGGGATCAAACCCTAACAAAACTAACTCGATTACATGATAAATCTCATCCAACCCATCATCGTCCAGCAAGCCTACGATGGAATTACTCACGCACGGCGGTGAGCATCATGAAATTGGTGATGGAGGATGGTTGATGATGATGACGGAGACGAATCCCCCTCTCCGGAGCCCCGAACGGACTCCAGATCAGCCCTCCCGAGAGGTTTTAGGGCTTGGCGGTGGCTCCGTATCGTAAAACGTGATGATTTCTTCTCCTCTATTTTTTTCTCCCCGAAAGCCAATATATAGAGCTGGAGTTGGCGTCGGAAGGTGTCCAGGGGCCCACGAGGTAGGGGGCGCGCCCTAGGGGGGGGCGCCCCCCACCCTCGTGGACAGGGTGTGGGCCCCCTGGTCTTCATCTTTGGCGAGGATTTTTTATTATTTTTTATAAGACATCCCGTGGAGTTTCAGGTCATTCCGAGAACTTTTGTTTTCTGCACATAAAACAACATCATGGCAATTCTGCTGAAAACAGCGTCAGTCCGGGTTAGTTCCATTCAAATCATACAAGTTAGAGTCCAAAACACGGGCAAAAGTGTTTGGAAAAGTAGATACGACGGAGACGTATCATGGAGCCATCGCAACTAGGATGCTTAAAGGGGTTAAAGCGGGACAAAGGACACGAGGGTTTATACTGGTTCGGCCCCTTACGGTGAAGGTAAAGGCCTAATCCAGTTGAGGTGGAATTGCTAGGGTTTCGATGACCAGGGAGCGAATCCGCTATGCCTGGCTCTCGATTTGATGTTACTTGCCCCAAGCCGCCGCCGGGTCGTCCCCTTATATACATGGGTTGGCGCCCTGCGGCCTACAGAGTCCCGACCGGCTCATAAACAGTGTCCGGCTCGGTGACCAATTATCTTGCCTTACAATACAAGCTATGCCATTATGGCGGTTTATCACTACGGGCCTTAAGTCGCCTTTGGGCTTTGGGCCCTTGACTGAACCGCCATCTTCAAGCTTGATATTGGGCTTCATATGATGAATCGCCATAGCATAACCCGGCCCCTCCTGGGCAGGTTACACTAGTAGTTATATCCCCAACAGACCTAGCATGTCATGCCAGTTTGCAGGTCGTGCCTGGATTGCTTGCTTGTTTGGTGTGGTTCCTGTGTGCGCGAGCTAGGAAAAATGTTCCAGCCAGAGTCCCTGCAGATTGGAGTCCATCATCGCCGTTTGTTGTTCCGCTGCTAGTAGTTGTTCCGCTGTCTCACATTGTTATGCTGCTTGCATAAGCTGGTTTGTTCTATGCTAAGCAGTGGCGTATTCCAGAAGACTTCGCCTCGATCTCTGGGCTGGAATACGGGGCGTTCCGGTTTCTCTGAGCCGGGGTGCCACACCTGTCTTGATAGCTTCCACCACCTTCTTGCAATCTAATGCGATTGCAATCTTCCGCACGTACAGATCTTCTGAAAGAGATATAGCTTCTCGAATCGCTAGGGCTTCCAACACTTCTGGGTCATCCATATTTGCAAAAACGACTGCAGAAGCCCCCTGGAATGCGCCTGAATTATCCCGACAGATTGCAGCTAGTGCCCCTAGCCCCCCATGTCTTGCCACGGCAGCATCAACATTCAGTTTGAGGTGCTGATCGGGTGGTGGAATCCAGGCCGACAGCTTGGGCACTCGTGCACTCCCCGCTTCTACCCTTGGTTGCTCAAGAAACTCAAGTTCTGATAGGTAGCTAGAGATAAAACCGTTGATAGCATGTGGAGTCTGATAAATTCCTTCATGAATCACCTTTCGCCGCGCATACCAGATCGCAGATTCGGAAATCATCTTGCGGTAGAGCATCTATCATGGAATGAAGCCAACGTTTCGCATTGGTGTCATGGTTGGAAGATAAGTGTTGAACCACCTCATCTTTGGACAGTGCCCATGTGCATCTGGTGAAAGCACAATCGAGCAGCGCGTGCCTCCAGCTGTCCTACGCTCCACATATAGCACAAACGTCCGTTGTGGCCATGTTCCGGTGCTGGGACATCCCCGGTTCGTAGTGAATGTCGTGCTAGTCTCCATCCAAAAACTTTCAACTTCGAGGGCACTTTCATCTTCCACAGATCAGACCAACCTTTCTTCTATGCTTCTAAATTTGACAGACTTTCCGACTCCTCCAGCCATGCCTCTCGCCCCATCTTTGTTCTTTGTATTAGTCTGTACGCCAACCTGACAGAGAAACGACCCCTCTGGTCCTCGGCCCAAGCCCAGAATGCCTCTACTTGCCTGGTACATATGGGTATCCTCAGAATCGCCTCAGCATCTAGCGGAACCAAAACTTGCCTTACCATCTCCTCCTTCCATGAGGCTGAAGTGGCATCGATAAGATCAGCCACTAGTTGAGGAGGGTCGTGCACCAATGAAGAGATTGGTCTCATGAGCCTGGCTCGCGGTAACCAATTATGTTGCCATATAATTGGTGTCCGGCCGTCCCCTATCCTTCTAATAATTCCTTGCTTGATAATATCCCTCCCATCAAGTATTGCACGCCAAATCAGAGATGGATGCACCCCCAAATCTGCTTCAAGATCAGAACAACCCGGGTAGTAAGCAGCCTTCAGTATGCGGGCACTAAGGGAGTTAGGCTCATCCAAGCACTTCCAGGCTTGTCTTGATAGAAGGGCCAAGTTAAATATTTCAAGATCCCGGAAGCCCAACCCTCCCAAGTTCTTAGGTCTTATCATCACATCCCAAGACACCCAGCTTGGCTTTCTTTTTCCCTGCTTACTTCCCCACCAAAACTGTCTTATTGTTATGTCACACTCTCACAAAGGCCCCTTGGTAGTCTGAAGCAAGACATGGAGAAGACCAGAATGGCCTGAGCCACAGATTTAATTAAAACCTCTTTTCCTACTGCTGATAGGAGCTTCTGCATCCAGCCTCTTACCTTCTCCCAAACTCTATCTCTTAGATACTTGAACGTGCCATTTTTGGATTGTCCCACTTCCGTGGGCATCCCCAAATATTTTTGACTTGCTGTCTGGTACCTTGAGGGCATCTCTTACTAAAGAATATAGAGGATTTATCATTGTTGATTCTCTGACCAGAAGCATTGCAATAGACATTCAGTAGGTTTGGCACCAAGTTTGCCCCCTCAACACTAGACTTAAAAAGCAACAGGCTGTCATCTGCAAATAAAAGATGGTTCACCTCAGGAGCTGTGGGAGCCACCTTAACACCATTTAGAGCTGATGGCTAAGAACTGGATTTTAGTAGGCGCGAAAGGCCCTCTACTGCAAGTAAGAATACGTATGGGGAAATAGGATCTCCCTGTCGAATGCCTCTTGTTGGTTTGAATTGCTCTAGCTTTTCACCATTAAAAAGAACTGAAAAAGATACAGATTTTACCATGCCCATGACAACTTCAACCCAGGCCTGAGAGAAGCCTAGCTTTAACATTATTGCCTGTAGATATTCCCACTCCACCCTGTCATAGGCCTTCATGATGTCCAGCTTCAAAGCACAGAAACTATTGTTTTTAGACATGTTTCTCTTCATGAAGTGCAAACACTCATAAGCACAAATAATATTGTCCGTGATCAGTCTGCGGGGCACAAACGCTGACTGCTCTTCAGATATAATGTCTGGGAGAATGACTTTCAATCTGTTTGCAACCACCTTTGATGCGATTTTATACAAAACATTGCAAAGACTGATAGGTCTAAATTGTGACAGATTAGAAGGCTGTGTTACCTTGGGAATAAGTACCAAGACCGTGTCATTTATGCTTTCCGGGCTCTCCTCCCCCTTTATGATGCGCATGATTACCGCAGTCACCTCGTCCCCACAGATATCCCAATGACGCTGGTAAAACTGAGCAGGAAGACCATCAGGGCCTGGAGCTTTAGTTGGGAACATCTGAAACAATGCCTCTTTTATCTCTTCATTTGTGTACGGCACACATAAAGTCTCGTTCATCTCAGGTGTAACTTTCCTCGGAACATGCCTCAAAACCTCTTCCATCCCTTGCCCCCCCTCGGAGGTATACAAGGTCTTATAAAAATCCAGAACCATGTTCTTCAATTCCGCTGGGTCCTGAGTGTGTAATATAATCCGAGCGCATTTGTGAGAGCACGGATCATGTTCTTCTTCCGCCTCATACTAGCCCTCATATGGAAGAACTTGGTGTTCCTATCGCCAGCTGAGATCCATTCAAGCCGCGATCTTTGTCGCCACATTAACTCCTCTCTATGATATAACTCGACCAATCTCTCATTTAGTTTCAACTCTGGATGTGAAGGTCTCAGCCGCGCTGGATCATTGTGCATGGTCTCTAACTGCGCCTTGATATGTTTTATCTCCTTTCGAACACTGCCAAAGGTATCCCTTCTCCAACTAGACAACTGAGAGGTTATAGTCAGGAGCTTATCACAGAAGTCACCGACGCCATAGCCAGCACGTGCCCCAGATCATAACCAAAAGAACTAGCAAGAGCTTCTACACGTGCCCCACTGATCTGGGTCACGACAATACAAAGGACGGTAGGGGTAAACTTCATCGTGAATTTGCGGATTTCTCGAACTGTCGCAGGTTTACCCGCGCCACGACAGTTCCAGCAAAATGCATTCATTGGGCTTGGCGGCGCCCCTCTAGGGAGCCCGCCAGATTTTTTGCAATGTTATTTAGACCCTCATTGCCTTCCATATCAGTTCTTGCCTTCTTCGGGTCTCTCTTGAGAGGTGGACTGACCACTTAAGTAGATGCTGGAACAAGAGCCAAACGATCTCCAGCTGATACTATAGCATGCAGAAGCGGGGTAGCCGAAGGGTTACTCCCCGGCTCTATCCTCTCGTTCCTCTTCCGGGATGGATCCTCCATTACAATGTCCGAGGCAGCTTTCCTTCCATCTCTCCCCAGCATTACTATGGTAATCCCCTCAACATTGTCTGGGTTAGTATACTCTTCAAACACCTCCTGGGTTCCTGGTGCAGGTGTTGGGCCTTGCCCACCATTGCGTCCTACTCTTCTACCTCCCTGACTACCTCGGCCCCCACCAGGGCCCCGACCAGACCTCATAAACCAATCAGCCCTCAGCTCCTTGAAGACTAGAGCCGATGGAGGATGAATCCCGATGCCATGTTCCTTGTACAGGTGACCTAGCATGCCGCAAACTATGCACCAGTCAGGGAGCTTTTCATATTTCACTCGATAAATCTGCCGATGCGAATCTTGGATCATGGACACATCGTTCTTCAGAGGCTTCATTGCCACAATTCTGATCCACACGCGGTAAAAATTCCCTGCGAAGTCTTGGGATGGTGGTTTGGCATACAGAACTTCGCCCAATTTTGCAGCCAGAGATGGGACTGGGTGGGCATACAGATCTGGGACATCATGAATTTGCGCCCATATCTCAATCGTGTCCATCTTGATGGTCGAAGGTTTAGTGACTCCGTCATAGGGTTTCATGATAACCGCGTCTCCCCGAAAGTGCCATGGTCCATCGTTCATAACTCTCTCCCAATCCCCCAGACATGAGAATTGGATTGTGTACAGGTTGTCTTCTAGCGGTCTAAACTTCACTTCTTGTGCTAGGTCCCAAGCCGATCTCATGTTCCGATAGAACCAAGTTGGCTGTAGGTTTTTGGGGTATGAACCCTAGCCAAAGCCACCCAGCGCACCGCCTCTGATGGTGCATCCTTCTCATCGAAGACCACATCATCAAGATCCTCTTCCCTCAACCCTAGCTCTTGCATCATCTTCTCCACATCGCTGACCTCCGTCCTGTCCGACGTCCCAGCCGAAGCCATGTAGATCTCCTTGCCCGATGTAGATCGAATCGGGTTTTTGGATAGGAACCCTACTCCGTCGTTCTGCCCCGTAGCGCGAAAACCAGTGCAATCAATGTCGCAACCTCGCTCGCTCCAACCAAGGCGCATATTGGCGGCAGGGACATCCAGACTCGACGGCGGCGATGGGATCGCCAGCGCGAGAACAAGAACCCAAACTAGAGGGGAAAACAGAGCTAGGAGCTACAGCTCCTGATGACACTAGCTCAGCCTCGGCCCAGTAAGGCTTCGCTCACCCGGTCGAAAGGTCTACTGTTTCCCTCGCTTAGTGGCGAGTAAAAAGCCAATAGCAAGCGGTCTAATAAATAACGTTTTTTTGTTTCTTTTATTTAGATAATTATTTTACTTAAAACATATTCTCGGAATACAAAGTTTGAATGTTTTATAATATTTTTGATTTCCAAAGACATTTTCGCAATTTACAAAAATGTGCATGATTTGTTTTGAAATTTTAAGATGTTCCTGAATTATAATATTGCTGGCAAGTTTGAAAACTGTTCACAAATTTAAAAACTTTCATGCATTTGAATGAAGTGTTCATGGATTTGAAAATTATATTCATGGGTTTGAAAAATATTCTTGAGTTTGAAAAAGTTTTCATGAATTTGGAAAAATGTACATGGATTTTGAAAAGCTAACGAACTCGAAAAAAGTTCTAAAAATGAAAAGAAAAAATAAAGGAAAACCGAAAAATTCTGAATAGATATTTTTGAACGTTTTTTATACATTAAGAAATGTTTTCATAGTAAGTAAAATAACAATATTTGCCAAAAACATATATATTAGAAAAAAATTGAAAAAAAGGAAGCCTACCTACCACGTATCCTATAGGCGATATAAAAGAAAGTGTAGCCGAGCTAGGCGTGCTTTGTGGGCCTGGAACGAAATCTGTCCTTGTAGCGAGGTGGGCGTGTCGTTCACCATAGGCGGCATATGAGAGCTCCTCTTCAACGTGTCCAGGCACAAGAAATCAGAGATGGCGCTCATGCACACACTAACGCTTCGCTCAGTCGCTTCGAAGGTCTAGCGCTTCCCTCAATCATCTGGATCACTAGCCAGTTAAAAGCCAGTAATTACCGGTTTAATATTTTTTAACAGATTTAGAAAATCATTATATTTCAAAAATGTTCATGAAAGAAGGAAATTCATGACATTTCGAAAATTTTGTAAATTCAACAAAATGTCGGCAGTTTCAGAATATATTCTAAACCCAAAAAAATCTTGAATTGGGAAAAATATTCATGAATTTGAAAATCGTTCGTGTATTCAAAAAAACAATAACAAATTTGAAAAAATGTTATTAATTTTAAAATAAAATGCACATAGGAAATGAAGACATATACATAAATCTAAGAAATGAAACTGTAGCCGAGCTAGGCGTGCTTTGTGGGCCTGGAACGAAATCTGTCCCTGTAGCGAGGTGGGCATGTCGCTCACCATAGGCGGCATATGAGAGCTCCTCTTCAGCGTGTCCAGGCACAAGAAATCAGAGATGGCCCTCATGCTCACACTAGCTCGGCAGCAACCCACTAACGCTTCGCTCAGTCACTTCGAAGGTCTAGCGCTTCCCTCAATCATCTGGATCACTAGCTATTTAAAAGCCAGTAATTACCAGTTTAATATTTTTTAACAGATTTAGAAAATCATTATATTTAAAAAATGTTCATGAAAGAAGGAAATTCATAACATTTTGAAAATTTTGTAAATCCAAAAAAACTGTCGGCAGTTTCAGAATATATTCTAAACCCGAAAAAAAATCACGAATTGGGAAAAAATATTCATGAATTTTAAAATGTTAACGCATTTGAAAGAAAGTCACAAATTTTAAAATAAAAATTTAAAAATCGTTCATGTATTAGAAAAAACGATCACAATTTTTTTTTAAAATATGAATTTTAAAATAAAATGCAGATAGGAAATGAAGACACATACATAAATTTAGGAAATTGGTACAAAAAAGTAAATGAAAAAACAAAAAAGACTAACCGATAAAAACCAATAGATATTTTAGAACATTTAAATAATTTAATGGTATTAGAATAAGTAAAATAATAATAGTTTCGGACACATACGAGATGAAACAAGATTCTTTAGAACATTTTTAAATAAATAAAATATGAGGGAAAAAAGGAGCTACCGCTCCTGATGACACTAGCTCAGGCTAGGCCCAGTAAGGCTTCGCTCACCCGGTTGAAAGGTCTACTGTTTCCCTCGCTCACTGGCGAGTAGAAAGCCTACAACAAGCGGTCTAATAAATAACGTTGTTTTTGTTTCTTTTATTTAGATAATTATTTTACTTAAAATATATTCTCGAAATAAAAAAGTCCGAAATTTTATAATATTTTCGATTTCCAAAGATATGTTGGCAATTTACAAAAATGTGCATGATTTGTTTTGAAAAAACAAAATAGCTAAAAATATTCATGAATATGAAAAATGTTCATGCATTTGAAAGAACTTGATGATTGTTTTAAGACATAATGAATTTTTTCAAAATTTGAATGTATTTGGTATAATATTCACGAATTTAAACAATGTTCTTGCATTTAGTAAATGAACATGTATTTAAAATAGAGAGGGAATTAAGATATGTTCACTTTTAAAAAATTGAAATGAAAAAAGTAAAAGGAAAACCCAAAAATTCTGAATGGATATTTTAGAATATTTTTATTACATGATGAAATATTTTTTCCCCATGTTTCATAGCGTTGAACACACATGTAACCTTTGGAAAACACTTTGCCCTCTGTTCTCAGGGTTCAAGCCAACAAGAATTGTACTCCCGGGATTGCTTCTTACTAGTTCTAGCTCGTAACCAAAGACCTTGATGTACTCGTCTTTCATCCTCGTTAGTAGTTTCTCTAACACTAAATTTTTGGCAGCCTTACACTTTGATGTTGATAGATTAACAAAGGAATCTTTCAGAACAATAGATTTAACGCTACTAACATAGCATCTTTTGGCACAAGGGTCGGTCCGTGCGCATCTTTTTTCTCACATAGAATCTTCTTGCATATGCAGGCTGTAGAGTGCGAGAAGCTCCTCTGGATGCGTTTTCTTACCCTCTCCCATTAATTGCAACGCTTTGCTCAAAACAATGATTTGCTGCAGTTAATTAAGGTTTATCCGTGAGCCAATCACCATCTCCTTCTCTTGGGCAAAGATAATGCTACCCCGACCTCTGGTTGTGTCTTGCCCTCATCATCATCAGACCATAGTTCCTTCTCTTGTGTTCTGAACTAGATCCAAAACGTGATGGTGGAGGTGTGATAAGAGCAGCTTGAACAACCTTTGTATATTTGCACTTAATTACTATTTTAGCAATATAGCTAAAAAAGCCCGTGCATTGCAACGGGAGAAAAAACATAACACACGCTCTTAACCCAACAATAATCACTCAAGACCACAATAGGTCCATCTCCTTTATTTTAGCGAGGCACTAATACAGCTCAAAGCAGAGAATAAACTATGTATAATCCAATCTAATAAGCAGTCAGTCATACATTTCAAAGAAGATTGTCAAACACGCATAAACAAATCATCCATTTTGAAGAAAATAACACATCAAGACTCCTAAAAAGATAGAAAGATTGCTAACTGCAGGGCATGAAGTACATCGAGTGGACGGCGAAGAAGAGCACCTGAGATGGATACCCACGAGGTAGGTTGTCCAATTCCAAAGGAACAACAGCCATGCACCCGGCAATGACCCTAGCACCAAACCCTAACCACCACCTTGAACCAGCTGGTGTGAGATGTGTGATTAAGGGCCTCTGGTTCAATGAAATGAATGTTGGCATCATTGTCACTGCTGAAGACATTAAACAATAATCAATATAAAATCCTATGAGGCATATACGATGTGAGGTCAGGAAAAAGAAAGCAATGTGGGAGGGAGACAATTACCGAACCAGCTTCCATTCAAGGTAAAGGAAGGGCTTCTTAAAGTCGTAGTTGCTCTTGGCGGGAACTTCATAGTACTAAGGTTTCTTCTTCGTGTGGAATGTGACCACTTTGTTAAAGAACAATCATAACAGAGGCGGTCAACGACATGGATAAATAACTCTGGAAGGGCATAACAACAAAATATCTGAATCCCAAGCATAGTGCAAGAAACACAATTACTGCACATACTTACTTGAAACCGATTGAATAACCCAAACATTTGAGAGTTATGTGAACAAATAAGTCTTCTTTATATATGCATTCAAAATTGGAAATATGATGAAATTCTACCGGTGTCTTATTTCTATGTTCAGCGAAGATTCTAGAAAAATGGCATTATAAATAAAAATATGTTGACATTAAATATACCAAAATTGGATAATGCATCACTGCCATCCAATGGGCAGCATTGCAAATAAAAATAAAATACAAAAGTATGCCACCGTAACGCAAATAGCTAGACCAACGACATATATATTTGGAACTGGCATTAACAACAACTAGAACAGTCAACTATTAATTCTACATCATTCTTGAGGCCAATTCCAATCTGGTAACAAAAGGAAACCATGGCATCACACTCACACACACACGGACTGTAAACAAAGTAAAACTAAATATGGCACTGCAGATTCTGAAATTACCAAGGTCATCCAAAAGATTCATTGCTTAACAGTACAAAATAACAAAGAAATTTGCAATTGTGATCGAGCAAACCTACTGCTGCTACTCCTTGCTGCCATAGTGCTATTCATTGATGTTCAATGCAAGTATCACGCTATCAAGCACAACAGAGTAAGCGCAAAGTAAAATAGAGATAAGAGGAATAAAGAAGAGGCTACCAGTGTGCAATGGAAGCTGGAGTATGGAGAGGATGAGGTCTTTGCCATGCCTCACCATGTGCAGCCTCCCCTTCACCCCCATCCCATCCCAATCCGCACCTCCTCCCTGCGCCGCCGCTACCAATCCATGCTAGGAGCCTAGGGTTTGCACAGGACGGCCGGGGGTGCCAAGATCAGCATGCCGACACCGACCCTGAGCCCCAAGCAACAGCAACAGCCGGAGCAACCACCCCATGCCATTGTCGATCCTCTCTACAGGGTGGTGTTCATGATCCCCACATCCACCTCCGCCGCCGCTGGCCATGTTACCTGGGTGAAGAGGAGGGATCCGAAGAAGCCGTCAATGAGAAGAGGGAGCACGAGAGGAGCACCAGGGGAGCCACAGTCGCATCCGCATAAACCCACCGCAGTCGCTCCTGGCTTCGCTGCCCTTCATGGCCGTGAGTGGCTAGCACAATGGAGGGCCGCTTGCGATTCCGTGAGGAGGAGCAGGGAGGCGCGACGGGGATGGGAAGCGGGAGAACAAGGATGAGTGGGTGAGAGGGGATGAGCCAGAGGTGGCGGCCGGAGGGGAGGAGGCAGAGATGGCGGCGGCGGGGGAGTGGGGGGCAGGAGGAAGAGGACGGGGAGGCGCGGCTGGGAAGAGTAGAGGGGGCGCGAGTGCGGGAGGAGGCAGGCAGCTAGGTCTCCGCTGGAGCCGCTTCCTTTTATACGCCAACTGATGAAATGATGAAAATGCCCTCGACTGGAATTACAAGCGATGGCACGAACAGAGGTAACTATTCATTGCTACAGCGCCTTTTTTTATCCGACGACCCAGATCGTCCACGCGCAAGATCTGACGGTCGCAATCGCATCAAGCAAACGTAACGGACGACCGGATGTTGCTAAACTCTGAGGAGGCCGGGTTCTCCCGTGATTCTTGTTTCTGGATTAGCATATGAGACCTCCTCTTCGGTGTGTCAGGCGGCAGCAAATTGGAGCTGGTCCTTGTGCTCGCGCTGGTTAGGCCTGGCTCAGTAAGACTTTGCTTAGTCACTCGATCTATCTAGCGCTTCTCTCACTCCCTGCTGGGTAGCCAGTGAAAAGTCCACAACTACTCATTTAATAAAAATAAGAATTTAATCTCTTTTATATATTTAGAAAATTCTTAAATTTAAAAAATGTTCATGAAATAAAAATAATAATAAATATGGTCGTGAATTCAAAAAAGTGATGACGAATTTGAAAAAAATCCCGAATTAGGAATCAATGTTGAAGAATTTCAAAATTTTACAAAACAGTGGATGGATTTTAAAAAAGATTCAGGAATTCAAATATCCATAAGTTTGAAAACAATTGTACATAGATTAAAAAAAGATAGTGAAATGAAAAAATGTTATATTTTAAAAACAGTGAAATGAAATAAATAAAAGCAAAAACTAAAAAAATTGAATAGATATTTTCACAGTAAGTATAGAAATAAATAAAAAGAGAGAAAAAAAAGGGGGGGGGTCTAAGTGAAGCGTACCTACTACGTTGCTTGTTTCTCTAGGGGTACTACCTACTACGTTGCTTGTGGGCGGTAAAAAAAAGAGTATAGCAGTTCTAGCGAGTGACGGGATGAGCCGTGCTTTGTGCTCTGGCTAAGTACTAGCTATGCCCGCGCGGTGACACACCACGCCCTGTTTATTCATTGCCTTGAAATTGGTTCGATGTTGCTAATGAAATTTGTCATGTTGTGTGAGGTGTTGCTGAGTTGACATTCCTTTTTTTTTTCAATCGGCTGTGATTCAATATAGAAGATATGTGTGTGAAATTGTACAGTCATAATAAGGCAAGTAATGATGCTGTTAGTAAATTGCCTTGATATTTTCAATTGTAAATACCTCTTCCCACATAGCATTTGTGTGATATACTCCTCTATTACAGTTTGCACTAAAAAGAAACAAAGAAGTTGAACAAATGTTCAACAGAAACTACTGTCAAATCTAAAGTTAATTCACTGAGAAGAGTATGAGGAGATATTCTATACATGCTATTTCATTGAGAGGAGCATGATGAGATGTTACATGCTAACTGATTTCTCTTTTCGCCTGTTTGGAGTAGTGTGACTGATTTTATCCCTAAAACTCCCAACTCTCCATAACAGAACAAAACTATAAATTTTAGATCACATTATTAAATATCTTGAAGAATTCAATGATAAGAAGAATGCTATTTCATTTTACAACACAAGAAAGGAACAAGTAGCTAGATGCATCAACACTATAAATGGACAAACTAAACTAAAGACTACTTTGTGATCCCAAACCATGAAATAAAGTAATTCAAGGTTCTTACAGAAGATAGTGGAAGCACGACAGGGGAAGGGACTTTGATCGTTGTAAACTGGCCAATGATAACACAGAAAAAAGAAGATCATAAGATATTTGCACAAAATAATTAGAAGAAATCACTTACGTTACATGAGTTCTGATGTGAATCCATATCAAATTTTCACTCAACTTTCCGTCATACAAAAATGGCCACCTTCACTCAGTTTGGCCTAGCCGCGCACAGGCGCGATCACACGAGAGTTGTGCCGATGTCCACCGCCAGCGGTAGAACTGCAAGCCACCTACACTGCCGCCACGCGCTGTGTGAACCACTACATGGCCTCGTGGTCGCTGCTGCAGACCTGCAGTGCCAACACCGGGCGGGGTAGGAGGACGACGACCAACGACAGCTCCACGCAGCCGAGGAGGACGACCCGAACGCCGCAGCCCATTACGACAGCAGGAAGAATGAACCATGGAGCTAGTATAAACAAGAAGAAAGAAACAAACCAAAGAAAGTAGGCGAAGTACAGGAAGAAAGAACACCTATTTTTTTGCGGGGGGGAAGGGAATTCTCATTACTCAAGGAGGCTTCTCAGTGAGAGCCAAGTTTACAACAAAGTCCATCCCGACAGTAAGCCAGACTGTTGTGCGCGGAGTGCTACGGCCATAGGCGGACAACTCATGACTAATCATGTTCTGCAGATGGCTACAAAGAGTAAAAGAGATCTCCCTAGCATCGCTTCCAGCCAACCTACGAATCTCCTCTATAAGTGCATGATGTGACGATCTATCCATCTCAAGCGCTGTAATCATCGACACCGCCTCCGCGCTATCCAACTCAACCAGAATAGATAGGTTAGGTCGGTGCAAGGCCAGCTCCAAGCCTTCTCTGCACGCTGCTAGCTCCGCCTCTAAGGCGTTGTCGCATGTGTGTAGCTCCCTACATGCGCTGTAGATGATCTCGCCTCTGTCATCACGCAGGATCATACCTCCTCCCGCCGCACCCATGGCCGCTATGTAGCTCCCACCCGTATTCAACTTAGCCCAGCCCGGCTGGGGCGGTACCTAGCGTGCGCGCACCTTGGGCGCCGTACTTTCTGGAGCGCATGGTGGTGAAGGCAGGACCACCACCTTTCCTTTCTCTAGGTTACCATCAGGATGTTGTTGTATGCACAGGAGTGAGTTGATGTATCCTTGCAAAAAGCGTCAAGAGGCTTCGGCCGTGGGCGGCACCTTGTGTGATCTCATTTCGGACATGCCATACTCTCGACATGGTCATGAGCACCACCAGTCTCGCCGTCTCATCCAAGGGGTCCAGCAGAGAAAAGATCCACTCTAGGCCAGTGTTGACGATGGCTTCCACCTTGAGGATGTTCCAGTCCAAGGCCATAACTCGCCATAGCTCTCTTGCCAGGGGACACCTATTTATAGTGTATAGAGAGATGGAGAGTCGGAAACAAAACCAACACAAAGTGTAGAACAACGGCAGGTGTAGAATGACCCATATAAGCGGCGCCGCTTACAAAAAGCGTCCAGAGTAGACCATGCAAGCGGTGCCAATCTCTGGAACATCTCTAAGAACTGAGTAAGCGGCAAGCTGGACTGGCCTGGGTGTCCCATCAATTTTAAATTACCCCAACAATTCGCTGTAGTTGAACCGACTATCGGACCGCCCATACCTCCTTGTCGTGTTGCCGTTGGCCCCAACCACGCATCCCCAGAGCACCGCTTCGGCGAGTGATTATTGGCCAGTCATGTACGTAGACGACGTGTTCCGTCTCGACTGCATGCACCTTGTTGTCTTGTCGTTGGATCCAAGTGCAAAGCCCCTGATCACCGCTTCGGGCAGTTGCAATTGGTCGCTCGTCCACCCAAGCGGCTGAAGAAAATATGCCCTAGAGGCAATAATAAAGTTATTATTTATTTCCTTATATCATGATAAATTTTTATTATTCATGCTAGAATTGTATTAACGGGAAACATAATACTTGTGTGAGTACATAGACAAACAGAGTGTCACTAGTATGCCTCTACTTGACTAGCTCGTTGATCAAAGATAGTTATGTTTCCTAGCCATTGACATGAGTTGTCATTTGATTAACGAGATCACATCATTAGGAGAATGATGTGATTGACTTGACCCATTTCGTTAGCTTAGCACTCGATCGTTTAGTATGCTGCTATTGCTTTCTTCATAACTTATACATGTTCCTATGACTATGAGATTATGCAACTCCCGTTTACCAAAGGAACACTTTGTGTGCTATCAAACGTCACAACGTAACTGGGTGATTATAAAGGTGCTCTACAGGTGTCTCCAAAGGTACTTGTTGGGTTGGCGTATTTCGAGATTAGGATTTGTCACTCCGATTGTCGGAAGGTATCTCTGGGTCCACTCGGTAATGCACATCACTATAAGCCTTGCAAGCATTGCAACTAATGAGTTAGTTGCGGGATGATCTATTATAGAACGAGTAAATAGACTTGCCGGTAACGAGATTGAACTAGGTATTGAGATACCGACGATCAAATCTCGGGCAAGTAACATACCGATGACAAAGGGAACAACGTATATTGTTATGCGGTTTGACCAATAAAGATCTTCGTAGAATATGTGGGAGCCAATATGAGCATCCATGTTCCGCTATTGGTTATTGACCGGAGACGTGTCTCGGTCATGTCTACATTGTTCTCGAACCCGTAGGGTCCGCACGCTTAAAGTTCGATGACGGTTATATTATGAGTTTATGTGTTTTGATGTACCGAAGGTAGTTCGGAGTCCCGGATGAGATCAGGGACATGACGAGGAGTCTCGAAATGATCAAGACATGAAGATTGATATATTGGAAGCCTATATTTGGATATCGGAAGTGTTCCGGGTGAAATCGGGATTTTACCGGAGTACCGAGGGGTTACCGGAACCCCCCGGGGGTTTAATGGGCCATAGTGGAGAAGAGAGAGGCGGCCAGGGCAGGGCCGCGCGCCCCTCCCCCCTTAGTCTGAATAGGACAAGGAGAGGGGGGCGCCCCCCCCCCTTTTCCTTCCTCTCTCCCTCCTCTTTCCCCCTTCTCCTAATCCAACAAGGAAAGGGAGGGAGTCCTACTCCCGGTGGGAGTAGGACTCCTCCTGGCGCGCCCTCCTGGCCGGCCGCACCTCCCCCCCCTTGCTCCTTTATATACGGGGGCAGGGGGCACCCCAAAGACACAACAATTGATCGGTTGATCTTTTAGCCGTGTGCGGTGCCCCCCTCCAGCATAGTCCACCTCGATAATACTGTAGCGGTGCTTAGGCGAAGCCCTGCGTCGGTAGAACATCATCATCGTCACCACGCCGTCGTGCTGACGAAACTCTCCCTCAACACTCGGCTGGATCGGAGTTCGAGGGACGTCATCGGGCTGAACGTGTGCTGAACTCGGAGGTGCCGTGCGTTCGGTACTTGATCGGTCAGATCGTGAAGACGTACGACTACATCAACCGCGTTGTGCTAACGCTTCCGCTTTCAGTCTACGAGGGTACGTGGACAACACTCTCCCCTCTCGTTGCTATGCATCACCATGATCTTGCGTGTGCGTAGGAATTTTTTTGAAATTACTACGTTCCCCAACAGTGGCATCCGAGCCAGGTTTTATGCGTAGATGTCATATGGACGAGTAGAACACAAGTGAGTTGTGGGCGATATAAGTCATACTGCTTACCAGTATGTCATACTTTGGTTCGGCGGTATTGTTGGATGAAGCGGCCCGGACCGACATTACGCGTACGCTTACGCGAGACTGGTTCTACCGACGTGCTTTGCACACAGGTGGCTGGCGGGTGTCAGTTTCTCCAACTTTAGTTGAACCGAGTGTGGCTACGCCCGGTCCTTGCGAAGGTTAAAACAGCACCAACTTGACAAACTATCGTTGTGGTTTTGATGCGTAGGTAAGAACGGTTCTTGCTCAGCCCGTAGCAGCCACGTAAAATTTGCAACAACAAAGTAGAGGACGTCTAACTTGTTTTTGCAGGGCATGTTGTGATGTGATATGGTCAAGGCATTATGCTAAATTTTATTGTATGAGATGATCATGTTTTGTAACCGAGTTATCGGCAATTGGCAGGAGCCATATGGTTGTCGCTTTATTGTATGCAATACAATCGCCCTGTAATGCTTTACTTTATCACTAATCAGTAGCGATAGTCGTAGAAGCATAAGATTGGCGAGACGACAACGATGCTACGATGGAGATCAAGGTGTCGCGCCGGTGACGATGGTGATCATGACGGTGCTTCGGAGATGGAGATCACAAGCACAAGATGATGATGGCCATATCACATCACTTATATTGATTGCATGTGATGTTTATCTTTTATGCATCTTATCTTGCTTTGATTGACGGTAGCATTATAAGATGATCTCTCACTAAATTATCAAGGTATAAGTGTTCTCCCTGAGTATGCACCGTTGTGAAAGTTCTTCGTGCTGAGACACCACGTGATGATTGGGTGTGATAGGCTCTACGTTCAAATACAACGGGTGCAAAACATTTGCACACACGGAATACTCAGGTTAAACTTGACTAGCCTAGCATATAACAGATATGGCCTCGGAACACTGAGACCGAAAGGTCGAGCGTGAATCATATAGTAGATATGATCAACATAGTGATGTTCACCATTGAAAACTACTCCATCTCACGTGATGATCGTACATGGTTTAGTTGATATGGATCACGTGATCACTTAGAGGATTAGAGGGATGTCTATCTAAGTGGGAGTTCTTAAGTAATATGATTAATTGAAATTTAATTTATCATGAACTTAGTACCTGATAGTATCTTGCTTGTCTATGTTGATTGTAGATAGATGGCCCGTGTTGTTGTTCCGTTGAATTTTAATGTGTTCCTTGAGAAAGCAAAGTTGAAAGATGATGGTAACAATTACACGGACTGGGTCCGTAACTTGAGGATTATCCTCATTGCTACACAGGAGAATTACGTCCTGGAAGCACCGCTAGGTGCCAGACCTGCTGCAGGAGCAACACCAGATGTTATGAACGTCCTGCAGAGCAAAGCTGATGACTACTCGATAGTTCAGTGTGCCATGCTTTACGGCTTAGAACCGGGACTTCAACGACGTTTTGAACGTCATGGAGCATATGAGATGTTCCAGGAGTTGAAGTTAATATTTCAAGCAAATGCCCGGATTGAGAGATATGAAGTCTCCAATAAGTTCTACAGCTGCAAGATGGAGGAGAATAGTTCTGTCAGTGAGCATATACTCAAAATGTCTGGGTATAACAATCACTTGATTCAACTGGGAGTTAATCTTTCGGATGATAGCGTCATTGAGAGAATTCTCCAATCACTGCCACCAAGCTACAAGAGCTTCGTGATGAACTATAACATGCAAGGGATGGATAAGACGATTCCCGAGCTCTTCGCAATGCTAAAGGCTGCGGAGGTAGAAATCAAGAAGGAGCATCAAGTGTTGATGGTCAATAAAACCACCAATTTCAAGAAAAAGGGCAAAGGGAAGAAGAATGGGAACTTAAAGAAGAACAGCAAGCAAGTTGCTGCTCAGGAGAAGAAACCTAAGTCTGGACCTAAACCTGAGACTGAGTGCTTCTACTGCAAGCAGACTGGTCACTGGAAGCGAAACTGCCCCAAGTATTTGGCGGTTAAGAAGGATGGCAAGGTGAACAAAGGTATATGTGATATACATGTTATTGATGTGTACCTTACTAATGCTCGCAGTAGCACCTGGGTATTTGATACTGGTTCTGTTGCTAATATTTGCAACTCGAAATAGGGACTACGCATTAAGCGAAGATTGGCTAAGGACGAGGTGACGATGCGCGTGGGAAATGGTTCCAAAGTCGATGTGATCGCGGTCGGCACGCTACCTCTACATCTACCTTCGGGATTAGTTTTGGACATGAATAATTGTTATTTGGTGCCAGCGTTGAGCATGAACATTATATCTGGATCTTGTTTGATGCGAGACGGTTATTCATTTAAATCTGAGAATAATGGTTGTTCTATTTATATGAGTAATATCTTTTATGGTCATGCACCCTTGAAGAGTGGTCTATTTTTGTTGAATCTCGATAGTAGTGATACACATATTCATAATATTGAAGCCAAAAAATGCAGAGTTGATAATGATAGTGCAACTTATTTGTGGCACTGCCGTTTAGGTCATATCGGTGTAAAGTGCATGAAGAAACTCCATACTGATGGACTTTTGGAACCACTTGATTATGAATCACTTGGTACTTGCGAACCGTGCCTCATGGGCAAGATGACTAAAACACCGTTCTCCAGAACTATGGAGCGAGCAACAGATTTGTTGGAAATCATACATACAGATGTATGTGGTCCGATGAATATTGAGGCTCGTGGCGGATATCGTTATTTTCTCACCTTCACAGATGATTTGAGCAGATATGGGTATATCTACTTAATGAAACATAAGTCTGAAACATTTGAAAAGTTCAAAGAATTTCAGAGTGAAGTTGAAAATCATTTGAGTTACGAGTTTGGTCTTTATTTAAAACAATGCAGAATAGTTTCGCAACTCACGCCACCCGGAACACCACAGCGTAATGATGTGTCTGAACGTTGTAATCGTACTTTACCTGATATGATGCGGTCTATGATGTCTCTTACTGATTTACCGCTATCGTTTTGGGGTTATGCTTTAGAGACGTTGCATTCACGTTAAATAGGACACCATCAAAATCCGTTGAAATGACACCTTATGAACTGTGGTTTGGCAAGAAACCAAAGTTGTCGTTTCTTAAAGTTTGGGGCTGCGATGCTTATGTGAAAAAGCTTCAACCTGATAAGCTCGAACCCAAATCGGAAAAATGTGTCTTCATAGGATACCCAAAAGAGACTGTTGGGTACACCTTCTATCACAGATCCGAAGGCAAGACTTTTGTTGCTAAATTCGGAATCTTTCTGGAGAAGGAGTTTCTCTCGAAAGAAGTGAGTGGGAGGAAAGTAGAACTTGATGAGGTAACTGTACCTGCTCCCTTATTAGAAAGTAGTTCATCGCAGAAACCGGTTTCTGCGACACCTACACCAATTAGTGAGGAAGTTAATGATGATGATCATGAAACTTCAGATCAAGTTGTTACTGAACCTCGTAGGTCAACCAGAGTAAGATCCGCACCAGAGTGGTACGGTAATCCTGTTCTGGAGGTCATGTTACTAGACCATGACGAACCTACGAACTATGAGGAAGCGATGATGAGCCCAGATTCCGCGAAATGGTTTGAGGCCATGAAATCTGAGATAGGATCCATGTATGAGAACAAAGTATGGACTTTGGTTGACTTGTCCGATGATCGGCAAGCCATAGAAAATAAATGGATCTTTAAGAGGAAGACGGACGCTGATAGTAGTGTTACTATCTACAAAGCTAGAATTGTCGCAAAAGGTTTTCGACAAGTTCAAGGTGTTGACTACGATGAGAGTTTCTCACTCGTATTGATGCTTAAAGTCTGTCCGAATCATGTTAGCAATTGCCGCATTTTATGAAATTTGGCAAATGGATAACAAAACTGCAATCCTTGATGGACTTATTAAAGAAGAGTTGTATATGATGCAACCAGAAGGTTTTGTCAATCCTAAAGGTGCTAACAAAATGTGCAAGCTCCAGCGATCCATCTGTGGACTGGTGCAAGCATCTCGGAGTTGGAATATGCGCTTTGATGAGATGATCAAAGTATATAGTTTTATACCGACTTGTGATGAAGCCTGCATTTACAAGAAAGTGAGTGGGAGCACTACAACATTTCTGATAAGTATATGTGAATGACATATTGTTGATCGGAAATAATGTAGAATTATTCTGCAAAGCATAAAGGAGTGTTTGAAAGGAGTTTTTCAAAGAAAGACCTCGGTGAAGCTGCTTACATATTGAGCATCAAGATCTATAGAGATAGATCAAGACGTTTGATAAGTTTTCAATGAGTACATACCTTGACAAGATTTTGAAGTAGTTCAAAATGGAACAGTCAAAGAAAGAGTTCTTGCCTGTGTTACAAGGTGTGAAATTAAGTAAGACTCAAAGCCCGACCACGGCAGAAGATAGAAAGAGAATGAAAGTCATTCCCTATGCCTTGGCCCTACGTTCTATAAAGTATGCCATGCTGTGTGCCAGATCTATTGTATACCCTACACTGATTTTGGCAAGGGAGTACAATAGTGATCTAGGAGTAGATCACTGGACAGCGGTCAAAATTATCCTTAGTGGAATAAGGATATGTTTCTCGATTATGGAGGTGACAAAAAAGGTTCGTCATAAAGGGTTACGTCGAAGCAAATTTTGACACTGATCCAGATGACTCTAAGTCTCAATCTAGATACATATTAAAAGTGGGAGCAATTAGCTAGAGTAGCTCCGTGCAGAGCATTGTTGACATAGAAATTTGCAAAATACATACGGATCTGAATGTGGCAGACCTGTTGACTAAACTTCTCTCACAAGCAAAACATGATCACACCTTAGTACTCTTTGGGTGTTAATCACATAGCGATGTGAACTAGATTATTGACTCTAGTAAACCCTTTAGGGTGTTGGTCACATGACGATGTGAACTATGGGTGTTAATCACATGGTGATGTGAACTATTGGTGTTAAATCACATGGAGATGTGAACTAGATTATTGACTCTAGTGCAAGTGGGAGATTGAAGGAAATATGCCCTAGAGGCAATAATAAAGTTATTATTTATTTCCTTATATCATGATAAATGTTTATTATTCATGCTATAATTGTATTAAAGAAACATAATACTTGTGTGAGTACATAGACAAACAGAGTGTCACTAGTATGCCTCTACTTGACTAGCTCGTTGATCAAAGATAGTTATGTTTCCTAGCCATTGACATGAGTTGTCATTTGATTAACGAGATCACATCATTAGGAGAATGATGTGATTGCTTGACCCATTCCGTTAGCTTAGCACTCGATCGTTTAGTATGCTGCTATTGCTTTCTTCATGACTTATACATGTTCCTATGACTATGAGATTATGCAACTCCCGTTTACCGGAGGAACACTTTGTGTGCTACCAAACGTCACAACATAACTGGGTGATTATAAAGGTGCTCTACAGGTGTCTCCAAAGGTACTTGTTGGGTTGGCATATTTTGAGATTAGGATTTGTCACTCCGATTGTTGGAAAGGTATCTCTGGGCCCACTCGGTAATGCACATCACTATAAGCCTTGCAAGCATTGCAACTAATGAGTTAGTTGCGGGATGATCTATTATAGAACGAGTAAAGAGACTTGTCGGTAACGAGATTGAACTAGGTATTGAGATACCGACGATCGAATCTCGGGCAAGTAACATACTGATGACAAAGGGAACAACGTATATTGTTATGCGGTTTGACCGATAAAGATCTTCGTAGAATATGTGGGAGCCAATATGAGCATCCAGGTTCCGCTATTGGTTATTGACCGGAGACGTGTCTCGGTCATGCCTACATTGTTCTCGAACCCGTAGGGTCCGCACGCTTAAAGTTCGATGACGGTTATATTATGAGTTTATGTGTTTTGATGTACCAAAGGTAGTTCGGAGTCCCGGATGAGATCGGGGACATGACGAGGAGTCTCGAAATGGTTGAGACATGAAGATTGATATATTGGAAGCCTATATTTGGATATCGGAAGTGTTCCGGGTGAAATCGGGATTTTACCGGAGTACCGAGGGGTTACCGGAACCCCCCGGGGGTTTAATGGGCCATAGTGGGCCTTAGTGGAGAAGAGGAGAGGCGGCCAGGGCAGGGCCGCGCGCCCCTCCCCCCTAGTCCGAATAGGACAAGGAGAGGGGGGCGGCGCCCCCCCTTTTCCTTCCTCTCTCCCTCCTCTTTTCCCCTTCTCCTAATCCAACAAGGAAAGGGAGGGAGTCCTACTCTCGGTGGGAGTAGGACTCCTCCTGGCACGCCCCTCCTGGCCTGCTGCACCTCCCCCCTTGCTCCTTTATATACGGGGGTAGGGGGCACCCCAAAGACACAACAATTGATCGGTTGATCTTTTAGCCGTGTGCGATGCCCCCTCCACCATAGTCCACCTCGATAATACTGTAGCGGTGCTTAGGCGAAGCCCAGCGTCGGTAGAACATCATCATCGTCACCATGCCGTCGTGCTGACGAAACTCTCCCTCAACACTCGGCTGGATCGGAGTTCGAGGAACGTCATCGGGCTGAACGTGTGCTGAACTCGGAGGTGCCGTGCGTTCGGTACTTTTTTTTTAGAAAGAATGATAGTGGGAGAGGCTCCCACTGACTTTGTATTACTCACAAAGGAACAATTACATATGTGTTACAAAGGGTTTTTGTGGCCCCCCGGCCATGCAAGCTATCCACGGTCCTAGTGACCCAAATTTACAATGTAATTAGACAGGAAGGGATGAAGTTCCTCTCGGCAGTTATGTGTTAGCAGCTCCAAGAGATGCTTGAATCTAGCCAGCCATGCTCCATATGAGTGTTGAATCCCTCTAAAGTGTTGATTGTTTCTCTCCATCCAAAGGCTCCAAGCAGCCAAGAGAAAGATATCCATGAAAAGAGGTTGTCTCCAATTATCTCTACCCCCACGCAGAAGAGCCAGTCTGTTGTCATCTATCGGCCATGTCATTCCAACTACATCCCACCAGCGTTGACTAAAGGGGCAATTGAAGAACAGATGTTCCACCGTTTCCTCTGGAGGGTTTTGACAGAGCATGCATGCATAGTTGTCCCCCACGACAACAAAATGTATGCGTTTGAGCATATTCCTGGTATTCAGACGATCAACTAGGAGTAGCCACCCAAACATTTTGAATTTAATCGGGCTTTTAGCTTTCCAGAGCCATCCAAACGCCTCATCTGCCACAACCTGTTTGTAGCAGTGGTTATAGAACTTCTTGGACGAGAAACGCCCGAGCATGCATTCCCAGACGTCACAGCGATCGGCGGCCATCCGATTTTGTGGCAACCCCTCCTGGATCTCTTTGATTTCCTCCCTCGCCTGGATCGAGAGAGGTAGACTAAAAATCGTGGCTGGGTCAGTTGCAGTAAGAACCTTAGCAATGGAGTCGTCCTCATTCAAGCAAAATGAAAAGGCTCGTGGGTATATATCCATTATTGGGGAATCCTGAGTATTATCAAACCAAACATCTTTCCAGAACAGAGCACTAGAGCCATCCCTAGGGGTGACTTTAGTGATCCCTCGGAAGATCCCACTGAGTTGCATCACATCCTTCCACCAGAAAGAGCCCACCGCCTCAGATGCATGCGGTATCCTGTTCCTGTAGTAGGCATCCCAAACAAGCTCCACCCAGGGAACATCTTCATGATTATAGAATTTGAATAGATGTTTTAGGAGGAGGGCTGCATTCTGTGTTTTAATATCAATAACACCAAGTCCTCCGCAGCGTTTTGGGCGGCAGACAAGTTCCCAGGCCGCGAGAGAGTTATTCTTGACCCCATCGTCAGAGTTTTTAGCCTAGAGGCAATATCTACGCAGCTTGTCCAGATGTTCAATCACCTTTGGGTGCATTTTGATTGTGCACATTGCATATATCAGCATCGAAGTCACAACTGAATTGACCAAGGTCAGTTTAGCCCCGAATGACATCAGTGATAGCGCAGTGGATGTCTTCCGCTCAACTGCATGAACCAGCGGCATAAGATCAAGGACACTAGGCCTCGTCGTGCCCATTGGCAGGCTGAGGTATGTGAAGGGCATGGAACCAAATTGTGCTAACGCTTCCGCATTGTGCTTGATCGGTCGGATCGTGAAGACGTACGACTACATCAACCGCATTGTGCTAACGCTTCCGCTTTCTGTTTACGAGGGTACGTGGACAACACTCTCCCCTCTCGTTGCTATGCATCACCATGATCTTGCGTGTGCGTAGGAATTTTTTTGAAATTACTACGTTCCCCAACAGCGGCGTGTTCCCATTCGTCTGCATGCATGCAGTAGCTGATTTGACCACATACCTTTGTTGCCTTGCATCTGAACGCACGTACGCAGCGCTGACCACCGGTTTGCTCTCATTTCTTAACCATCGTACGTGGTTCCTCTGGCATGCGAACACATACAATATTTCCTGTAACACAACCTGGCCTGCTGCATGCTAGAACGGCGTAAAAAGGAAAAGCAAAATTGAAAACCAACACAACATGTGAAGCACATACATCTTGAATGGCTAGAGCCACACGGTGAAGGAGCAAGCAAGTTCAAAAAATTTACAAAACAAACCATACGGCCACACATGAGTTTCTACCCCGCCACATCCCAAAGAAATGCACGCGTCAAAAAATCAAACACCCATGAGTTGCTTTCATCCAAGTGGCTAACCGTGAGGAAGTAAACATCCCCGGAAATAGGGGCTTGGGTATTTATCACTGTAGCGTGGCGGGTGTGAGTCACCCTGGGCATTCAGTTTTTACAGTTTGGGTAATTCAGATAGTGAACAATCAGAGCCGAATTTTAGTCAGCCAAAAAAATAACCGAATCAAAATTACCCAAAATTTTGGTTCGGGTAATCCGGGTACCCATACAAAACCGAAATATGAGGAGGGAGAAGACCCTATGTCCTCTGCATCAAGATTCAGGCGACCACGTGCGGGAGGGAACCACGTGGATGAGGTCGTAGGTCGTCGTCTTCCTTGAATTCGGGGCTCGCCGTCAGATCATATGAGGCGACGAGCAGTGGACGGCATGGCATGGTGGACTCTTGAGAGGAGGGGACGACGGTGGCTGGAGAGATATGGTGGTAGGAGACGGTGAGGTCCAGGTCAGAAGCAGGAGTCTTGTCCGAGGGGCAGGGGAAAGAGGAGCACTAAGGTCGGGGAGGAGATCGCCTCCGCTGTAGGCTGCGGCGTTGCCCATGGCGCATGGGGGAGAGAGGAGCTCTGCTCCGATCCAAGAATTGTGGGGGACAGGGAGAGATAGGTGGTGGCCTGGTGGGGACGTGGGTTGAGGAGAGAGAGAGGTGGTAGGGACCGGGCGCGTCACGTGGGGTGAGGAGAGAGAGCGACGGGTTCGTGGGTGAGTGGCTTTATCGGTTTGTTTTGTTTATTCTGGTTTGAAGTCTGAAAACCCGAACCCTAACCCAAAGACCGAATTAACAAAAAATAAAACCCGTACCGAAGACCAAAAACCGAAATAATTGAAAATTCGGTTATATCGGTTCGATTCGGATTCGATTACCCAAATGTCCACTGCTAGGTATGACGCTCGCCACAGGCAATATGTGAGCTCCTCTTCCTTGTGTGCAGTCTTACAAATACAAAAAATTCATTTAAGCGAAAAAGAATACTATGCAATAATCTATTAAAAAATGGATATTCTTTCATTTTATTTTTCTTTAGTTGCGGGAAACCCCAAATTAAAACTTTTACTTTATAGCGAGCGCAATTTCTAGTCGCCACCTTGTGTGCAGTCGTCAGAAACGAAAGCTGATGCTCGTGCTCTCACTAGCTCGGTCGTGGCCCCGTAAGGATTCCCACAGTCGCTCGGAAGGTCTAGTACTTCCATTGCTCACCTAGCTCAGTAGCCAGTAAAAACCCAGCAACTACTAGTTAAATAAGAAGTGGATTTTATTTTTGTTAGACTTAGAAAATTCTTATATTGAGAAAAACACAAAATAAAAATGTTCATGAAATTTTAAGATGTTCCTGAACTATAATATTGTTGGCAAGCTTGAAAAATGTTCACAAATTTAAAAACGTTCATGCATTTGAATGAAGTGTTCATGGATTTGAAAATTATATTCATGGGTTTGAAAACTATTCTTGAGTTTGAAAAAGTTTTCATGAATTTGGAAAAATGTACATGGATTTTGAAAAAGCTACCGAACTCGAAAAAAGTTCTAGAAATGAAAAGAAAAAATAAAGGAAAACCGAAAAATTCTGAATAGATATTTTTGAACTTTTTTATACATTAAGAAATGTTTTCATAGTAAGTAAAATAATAATATTTGCCAAAAACATATATATTAGAAAACTTTGTTAAAAAAAAGGAAGCCTACCTACCACGTATCCTATAGGCGATATAAAAGAAAGTGTAGCCGAGCTAGGCGTGCTTTGTGGGCCTGGAACGAAATCTGTCCTTGTAGCGAGGTGGGCGTGTCGTTCACCATAGGCGGCATATGAGAGCTCCTCTTCAACGTGTCCAGGCACAAGAAATCAGAGATGGCGCTCATGCACACACTAACGCTTCGCTCAGTCGCTTCGAAGGTCTAGCGCTTCCCTCAATCATCTGGATCACTAGCCAGTTAAAAGCCAGTAATTACCGGTTTAATATTTTTTAACAGATTTAGAAAATCATTATATTTCAAAAATGTTCATGAAAGAAGGAAATTCATGACATTTCGAAAATTTTGTAAATTCAACAAAATGTCGGCAGTTTCAGAATATATTCTAAACCCAAAAAAATCTTGAATTGGGAAAAATATTCATGAATTTGAAAATCGTTCGTGTATTCAAAAAAACAATAACAAATTTGAAAAAATGTTATTAATTTTAAAATAAAATGCACATAGGAAATGAAGACATATACATAAATCTAAGAAATTGATACAAAAAAGTAAATGAAAAAACACAAAAGACTAACCGATAAAAACCAATAGATATTTTAGAACATTTACATAATGTAATGGTTTATAATAAGTAAAATAATAATAGTTTCGGGCACATACGAGATGAAACAAGATTCTATTTTAGAACATTTTTAAATAAATAAAATGTGAGGAAAAAAAGGAACTACCACTCCTGATGACACTAGCTCAGCCTCGGCCTAGTAAGGCTTCGCCCAGTCGAAAGGTCTACTGTTTCCCTCGCTCAGTGGCGAGTAGAAAGCCTACAACAAGCGGTTTAATAAATAACGTTGTTTTTGTTTCTTTTATTTAGATAATTATTTTACTTAAAACATATTATTGATATAAAAAAGTTCGAAAGTTTTATAGTATTTTCGATTTCCAAAGACATGTTGGCAATTTACAAAAATGTGCATGATTTGTTTTAAAAATAAAATTGCTAAAACTATTCATGAATATGAAAAATGTTCATGCATTTGAAAGAACTTGATGATCGTTTTAAAACATAATTAATTTCAAAAGTTGTTAATGGATTTGGTATAAAATTCACGAATTTAAAAATGTTCTTGCATTTGAGTAAATGAACATGTATTTAAAATAGAGAGGGAATTAAGATATGTTCACTTTTAAAAAATTGAAATGAAAAAGTAAAAGGAAAACCCAAAAATTCTGAATGGATATTTTAGAATATTTTTATTACATGATGAAATATATTTTTCCCAGGTTTCATGGCGTTGAACACACATGTAACCTTTGGAAAACACTTTGCCCTCTGTTCTCAGGGTTCAAGCCAACAAGAATTGTACTCCCGGGATTGCTTCTTACTAGTTCTACCTCGCTACTTATTTCTCTAACACTGTCTTTTTGGCAGCCTTACACTTTGATGTTGATAGATTAACAAAGAAATCTTTCGGAACAATAGATTTAACGCTACTAACATAGCATCTTTTGGCACAAGGGTCGGGCAGTGCGCATCTTTTGTCTCACATAGAATCTTCTTGCAGATGCAGGCTGCAGAGTGCGAGAAGCTCCTCTGGATGCGTTTACTTACCCTCTCCCATTAATTGCAACACTTTGCTCAAAACAATGATTTGCTGCAGTTAATTAAGGTTTATCCGTGAGCCAATCACCATCTCCTTCTCTTGGGCAAAGATAATGCTACCCCGGCCTCTGGTTGTGTCTTGCCCTCATCATCATCAGACCATAGTTCCTTCTCTTGTGTTCTGAAATGGATCCAAAACGTGATGGTGGAGGTGTGATAAGAGCATCTTCAACAACCTTTGCATATTTGCACTTAATTACTATTTTAGAAATATAGCTAAAAAGCCCGTGCGTTGCAACGGGAGAAAAAACATAACACACGCGCTTGACCCAACAATAATCACTCAAGACCACAATAGGTCCATCTCCTCTATTTTAGCGAAGCACTCATACAGCTCAAAGTAGAGAATAAAATATGTATAATCCAATCTAATAAGCAGTCAGTCATACATTTCAAAGAAGATTGTCAAACACGCATAAACAAATCATCCATTTCGAAGAAAATAACACATCAACACTCATAAAAAGATAGAAAGATTGCTAACTGCAGGGCATGAAGTACATCGAGTGGACGGCGAAGAAGAGCACCTGAAATGGATACCCACAAGGTAGGTTGTCCAATCCCAAAGGAACAACAGCCATGCACCCGGCAATGACCCTGGCACCAAACCCTAACCACCACCTTGAACCAGCTGGTGTGAGATGTGTGATTAAGGGCCTCTGGTTCAATGAAATGAATGTTGGCATCATTGTCACTGTTGAAGACATTAAACAATAATCAATATAAAAGCCTATGAGGCATATACGATGTGAGGTCAGGAAAAAGAAAGCAATGTGGGAGGGAGACAATTACCGAACCAGCTTCCATGCAAAGTAAAGGAAGGGCTTCTTAAAGTCGTAGTTGCTCTTGGCAGAAACTTCATAGTACTAAGGTTTCTTCTTCCTGTGGAATGTGACCACTTTGTTAAAGAACAATGATAACAGAGGCGGTCAACGACATGGATAAATAACTCTGGAGGGGCACAACAACAAAATATCTGAACCCCAACACAATGCAAGCAACACAATTACTGTACATACTTACTTGAAACCGATTGAATAACCCAAACATTTGAGAGCTATGTGAACAAATAAGTCTTCTTTATGTACGCATTCAAAATTGGAAATATGATAAAATTCAACCGGTGTCTTATTTCTATGTTCTGCCAAGATTCTAGAAAAATGGCATTATAAATAAAAATATGTTGACATTAAATATACCAAAATTGGATAATGCATCACTGCCATCAAAAGGGCAGCATTGCAAATAGAAATAAAATACAAAAGTATGCCACCATAACGCTCATAGCTAGACCAACGACATATATGTGGAACTGGCATTAACAACAAATAGAACAGTCAACTATTAATTCTACATCATTCTTCAGGCCAATTCCAATCTGGATAACAAATGGAAACCGTGGTAAACATCACACTCACACACACATAGATTGTAAACAAAGTAAAGCTAAATATGGCACTGCGGATTCTGAAATTACCAAGGTCATCCAAAAGATTCATTGCTTAACAGTACAAAATAACAAAGAAATTTTCAATTGTGATCGAGCAGACCTACTGCTGCTACTCCTTGCTGCCATAGTGCCATTCATTGATGTTCAATGCAAGTATCATGCTATCAAGCACAACAGAGTAGGCGCAAAGTAAAATAGAGATAAGAGGAAGAAAGAAGAGGCTACCAGTGTGCAATGGAAGCTGGAGTATGGAGAGGATGAGGTATTTGCCACGCCTCACCATGTGCAGCCTCCCCTTCACCCCCACCACGTCCCAATTCACACCTCCTCCCTGCGCCGCCGCCACCAATCCATGCTGGGAGCCTAGGGTTTGCACAGGAAGGTCAGGGGTGCCAAGATCAGCACGCTGACACCGACCCTGAGCTCCAAGCAACAGCAATAGCCGGAGCAACCACCCCATGCCGTTGTCGATCCTCTCTACAGGGTGGTGTTCATGATCCCCACATCCACCTCCACCGCCACTGGCCATGTTACCTGGGGGAAGAGGAGGGATCTGAAGAAGCCTTCAATGAGAAGAGGGAGCACGAGAGGAGCACCAAGGGAGCCGCAGTCACATCTGCATCAACCCACCGCAGTCGCTGCTGGCTTCGCTACCCTTCATGGCCGTGAGTGGCTAGCACAAGGGAGGGCTGCTTGTGATTCTGTGGGGAGGAGCAGGGAGGCGCGACGGGGATGGGAAGCAGGAGACGAGGATGAGCGGGTGAGAGGGGATGAGCCAGAGGTGGCGACCGAAAGGGAGGAGGCGGAGATGGCGGCCGGGGGGCTGGAGGAAGAGGATGGGGATGCGCGGCTGGGAAGAGGAGAGGGGGCGCGAGTGCGGGAGGAGGCAGGCAGCTAAGTCTCCACTGGAGCCGCTTCATTTTATACGCCAACTTATGAAATGATGAAAATGCCCTCGACTGGAATTACAAGTGATGGCACGAACGAGAGGTAACTATTCATTGCTACAACGCCTTTTTTGATCCGACGACCCAGATCATCCACGCGCAAGATCTGACGGTTGCTACCTCTTGAGCACTGCGTTGGATTTCCTTAAAGAGGAAAGGATGATGCAGCAAAGTAGCGTAAGTATTTCCCTCAGTTTTTGAGAACCAAGGTATCAATCCAGTAGGAGGCTACGCGCGAGTCCCTCCTACCTGCACAAAGCAAATAACTCCTCGCAACCAACGCGATAAGGGGTTGTCAATCCCTTCATGGTCACTTACGAGAGTGAGATCTGATAGATATGATAGGATAATATTTTTGGTATTTTTATGATAAAGATGCAAAGTAAAATAAAAGCAAAGTAAAAACAAAGGTAATAACAAAGTGTTGGGAGATTAATATGATGAAGATAGACCCGGGGGCCATAGGTTTCACTAGTGGCTTCTCTCAAGAGCATAAGTATTTTACGGTGGGTGAATGAATTACTGTTGAGCAATTGACAGAATTGAGCATAGTTATGAGAATATCTAGGTATGATCATGTATATAGGCATCACGTCCGAGACATGTAGACCGACTCCTGCCTGCACTACTATTATTCCACTCATCGACCGCTATCCAGCATGCATCTAGAGTATTAAGTTCAAGAAAACAGAGTAACGCTTTAAGCAAGCTGACATGATGTAGAGGGATAAATTCATGCAATATGATAAAAAAAACCATCTTGTTATCCTCGATGGCAACAATACAATACGTGCCTTGCTGCCCCTACTGTCACTGGGAAAGGACACCGCAAGATTGAACCCAAAGCTAAGCACTTCTCCCATTGCAAGAAAGATCAATCTAGTAGGCCAAACCAAACTGATAATTCGAAGAGACTTGCAAAGATAACCAATCATACATAAAAGAATTCAGAGGAGATTCAAATATTGTTCATAGATAATCTTGATCATAAACTCACAATTCATCGGTCTCAACAAACACATCGCAAAAAGAAGATTACATCGAATAGATCTCCACGAGAGAGGGGGAGAACATTGTATTGAGATCCAAAAAGAGAGAAGAAGCCATCTAGCTACTAAGGCCCCGTTCGGATCTCTGCTAGCTTCTCAAAATAGCTGGCTTCCCAGCTTCTCCTGGCTTCCAGCTTCTCGGTGGAGCAGCGATTCGTTCGGTTGAACATGATTCGCTCCTCACGTATGCATGGACTGGTAGCCCAGGAAATCAGGCTAAGGCCTGTTCGGCCAGGCTTTGGGCCAGGTCATATTGGCCCAGTTCGGTTGGGAAAGCACTTTCGAGCGATCAAAATGGTACGCGAGCCTCACTTCGGAAGGGCAGTGGCATGTAATTTCAACCAAATCCTTGCTTCGATGTGTCGAGGGCCGGTTGTAGCGATCGAAATGGTACGCGAGCCTCACTTCGGAAGGGCATTCCCATGTAAATTTGATCAACTTCTACTCCTCTGTTTCGCGAAGCTGGGATGGCCCTGCTCCTCGATTCCAAAAAAATCACACAGCGTATTCCTGGTCTCCGCGGAGCCTGCTTCTTGAAGCAGATCCGTTCGGCTAGCTTCTCAGAGCGATTTTAGGAAGCTGGCCTGCGGAGAACTTCCGAACGGGGCCTAACTATGGACCCGAAGGTCTGAGGTAAACTACTCACACTTCATCAGAGAGGCTATGGTGTTGATGTAGAAGCCCTCCGTGATGGATGCCCCCTCCGGCGGAGCTTCGGAACATGCCCCAAGATGGGATCTCGTGGGTACAGAAGGTTGCGGCGGTGGAATTAGGTTTTTGGCTCCGTATCTGATCGTTTGGGGGTACGTAGGTATATATAGGAGGAAGGAGTGCGTCGGTGGAGCAACAGGGGGCCCACGAGGGTGAAGGGCGCGCCCTGGGGGGTGGGTGCGCCCCCTACCTTGTGGCCTCCTCCTTTCTTTCTTGACGTAGTGTCCAAGTCTCGCGGATCATAATCTTCCTAAAAATCACGTTCCCGAAGGTTTCATTCCGTTTGGACTCCGTTTGATATTCCTTTTCTGCGAAACTCTGAAATAGGCAAAAAACAGCAATTCTGGGCTGGGCCTTCGGTTAATAGGTTAGTCCCAAAAATAATATAAAAGTAGATAATAAAGCCCAATATTGTCCAAAACAGTAGATAATATAGCATGGAGCAATTAAAAATTATAAATACGTTAGAGACGTATCAAGGGTCGCAATTGCAACAAGCAAACGTAACGGACGACCGGATGTTGCTAAACTCTGAGGAGGCTGTGTTCTCCCGTGATTCTTGTTTCTGGATTAGCATATGAGACCTCCTCTTCGGTGTGTCAGGCGGCAGCAAATTGGAGCTGGTCCTCGTGCTCACGCTGGCTAGGCCTGGCTCAGTAAGACTTCACTTAGTCACTCGATCTATCTGGCGCTTCTCTCGCTCCCTGCTGGGTAGCCAGTGAAAAGACAACAACTACTTGTTTAATAAAACTAAGAATTTAATCTCTTTTATATATTTAGAAAATTCTTACATTTAAAAAATGTTAATGAAATGAAAATGATAATTTCAAAATTTTACAAAACAGTAAATGGATTTTAAAAAAGATTCAATAATTCAAATGTCCATAAATTTGAAAACAATTGTACAAAGATTCAAAAATGATAGTGAAGTGAAAAAATGTTATATTTTAAAAACAGTGAAATGAAATAAATAAAAGCAAAAACTAAAAAAATTGAATAGATACTTTCACAGTAAGTATAGAGATAAATAAAAAGAGAGAAAAAGAGGGGGGGGGGGGGATCTAAGTGAAGCGTACCTAGTACGTTGCTTGTTTTTGTAGGGGTACTACGTTGGTTGTGGGCGGTAAAAAAGAGTATAGGAGTTCTAGCGAGTGACGAGATGAGTCGTGCTTTGTGCTCTGGCTAAGTACTAGCTATGCCCGCGCAGCGACACGCCGCTCCCTGTTTATTCATTGCCGTGAAATTGGTTCGATGTTGCTAATGAAATTTGTCATGTTGTGTGAGGTGTTGCTGAGTTGACATTCCTTTTTTTCCAATCGGTTGTGATTCAATATAGAGGATATGTGTGTGAAATTGTACAGTCATAATAAGGCAAGTAATGATGCGCAGATAGTAAATTGCCTTGATATTTTCAATTGTAAATACCTCTTCCCACATAGCATTTGTGTGATATACTCCTCTATTACAGTTTGCACTGAAAAGAAATAAAGAAGTTGAACAAATGTTCAATAGAAACTATTGTCAAATCTAAAGTTAATTCACTGAGAAGAGTATGAGGAGATGTTATATGCATGCTACTTATTTCATTGAGAGGAGCATGATGAGATGTTACATGCTAACTGGTTTCTCTTTTCGCCTGTTTGGAGTAGTGTGGCTGATTTTATTCCTAAAACTCCTAACTCTTCATAACAGAACAAAACTATAAGTTTCATATCACATCATTAAATATCTTGAAGAATTCAATAATATGAAGAATGCTATTTCATTTTACAGTAAAAGAAAGGAACAAGTAGCTAGATTCATCAACACTATAAATGGACAGACTGAACTAAAGACTACTTTGTGATCCTTCCAAATTCATTCACAACCCAAACCATGAAATAAAGTAATTCAAGGTTCTTATAGAAGATAGTGGAAGCACGACGGGGGAAGGGACTTTGATTGTTGTAAACTGGCCAATGATAACACAGAAAAAAGAAGATCATAAGATATTTGCACAAAATAATTAGAAGAAATCACTTACGTTACATGAGTTCTGATGTGAATCCATATCAAATTTTCACTCAACTGTCCGTCATACAAAAATGGCCACCTTCACTCAGCTTGGCCTAGTCGCGCACAACTGCGATCACACGAGAGTTGTGCCAATGCCCACCGCCAGTGGTAGAACTGCGAGCCACCTACACTGCCGCCACGCGCTGCGTGAACCACCGCATGGCCTCGTGGTCGCTGCTGCAGACCTGGAGTGCCAACACCAGGCGGAGTAGGAGGACGGCGACCAACGACAGCTCCACGTAGCTGAGGTGGCCGTACTGGACGCCGCGGCCAATTATGACAGCAGGAAGAACGAACCATGGAGCTAGTATAAACTGTTGTGGAACGTAGTAATTTCAAAAAAATTCCTACGCACACGCAAGATCATGGTGATGCATAGCAACGAGAGGGGAGAGTGTATGTCCACGTACCCTCGTAGACCGATAGCGGAAGCGTTATGACAACACGGTTGATGTAGTCGTACGTCTTCACGGCCCGACCGATCAAGCACCGAAACTACGGCACCTCCGAGTTCTAGCACACGTACAGCTCGATGACGTTCCCCGGACTCCGATCCAGCAAAGTGTCGGGGAAGAGTTCCGTCAGCACGACGGCGTGGTGACGATGATGATGTTCTACCGACGCAGGGCTTCGCCTAAGCACCGCTACGATATGACCGAGGTGGAATCTGGTGGAAGGGGGCACCGCACACGGCTAAGGAACGATCGTGAAGATCAACTTGTGTGTTCTAGGGTGCCCCCCTGCCCCCGTATATAAAGGAGCAAGGGGGGGAGGCCGGCCGGCCAAGGAGGGCGCGCAGGGGGGAGTCCTCCTCCTAGTGGGAGTAGGACTCCGCTTTCCTAGTCCTACTAGGAAGAGGGAAGGGGGGAAGGAAAGAAAGGGAGAGGGAGAGGGAAAGAGGGGCCGCGCCCCCCTCCCCTAGTCCAATTCGGACCCCCATGGGAGGGGGCGCGCCACCTCCTGGGCTGCTGCCCTCTCTCTCCCCTCAGGCCCACTAAGGCCCAATACTTCCCCGGGGGGTTCCGGTAACCCCTCCGGCACTCCGGTTTTCTCCGAAACTTCTCCGGAACATTTTCGGTGTCCGAATATAGCCGTCCAATATATCAATCTTTATGTCTCGACCATTTCGAGACTCCTTGTCATGTTCGTGATCACATCCGGGACTCCGAACAACCTTCGGTACATCAAAACTTATAAACTCATAATAAAACTGTCATCGTAACTTTAAGCGTGCGGACCCTGCGGGTTTGAGAACTATGTAGACATGACCTAGAACTGTTTCCGGTCAATAACCAATAGCGGAACCTGGATGCTCATATTGGCTCCTACATATTCTACGAAGATCTTTATCGGTCAGACCGCATAACAACATACGTTGTTCCCTTTGTCATCGGTATGTTACTTGCCCGAGATTCGATCGTCGGTATCTCTATACCTAGTTCAATCTCGTTACCGGCAAGTCTCTTTACTCGTTCTGTAATACATCATCCACAACTAACTCATTAGTTGCAATGCTTGCAAGGCTTAGGTGATGTGCATTACCGAGAGGGCCCAGAGATACCTCTCCGACAATCGGAGTGACAAATCCTAATCTCGAAATACGCCAACCCAACATGTACCTTCGGAGACACCTGAAATGCACCTTTATAATCACCCAGTTACGTTGTGACGTTTGGTAGCACACAAAGTGTTCCTCCGGTAAACGGGAGTTGCATAATCTCATAGTTATAGGAACATGTATAAGTCATGAAGAAAGCAATAGCAACATACTAAACGATCAAGTGCTAAGCTAACGGAATGGGTCAAGTCAATCACATCATTCTCCTAATGAAGTGATCCCGTTAATCAAATGACAACTCATGTCTATGGTTAGGAAACATAACCATCTTTAATTAACGAGCTAGTCAAGTAGAGGCATACTAGTGATATTCTGTTTGTCTATGTATTCACACATGTATTATGTTTCCGGTTAATACAATTCTAGCATGAACAATAAACATCTATCATGATGTAAGGAAATAAATAATAACTTTATTATTGCCTCTAGGGCATATTTCCTTCAGTCTCCCACTTGCACTAGAGTCAATAATCTAGATTACATAGTAATGATTCTAACACCCATGGAGTCTTGGTGTTGATCATGTTTTGCTCGTGGAAGAGGCTTAGTCAACGGGTCTGCAACATTCAAATCCGTATGTATCTTGCTAATTTCTATGTCTCCCACCTGGACCAGATCCCGGATGGAATTGAAGCGTCTCTTGATGTGCTTGGTTCTCTTGTGAAATATGGATTCCTTTGCCAAGGCAATTGCACCAGTGTTGTCACAAAAGATTTTCATTGGACCCGATGCACTAGGTATGACACCTAGATCGGATATGAACTCCTTCATCCAGACTCCTTCATTTGCTGCTTCCGAAGCAGCTATATACTCCGCTTCACACGTAGATCCCGCCACGACGCTTTGTTTAGAACTGCACCAACTGACAGCTCCACCGTTCAATATAAACACGTATCCGGTTTGCGATTTAGAATCATCCGGATCAGTGTCAAAGCTTGCATCAACGTAACCATGTACAATGAGCTCTTTGTCACCTCCATAAACAAGAAACATATCCTTCGTCCTTTTCAGGTATTTCAGGATGTTCTTGACCGCTGTCCAGTGATCCATTCCTGGATTACTTTGGTACCTCCTTGCTAGACTTATAGCAAGGCACATATCAGGTCTGGTACACAGCATTGCATATATGATAGAGCCTATGGCTGAAGCATAGGGACATCTTTCATCTTCTCTCTATCTTCTGCAGTGGTCGGACATTGAGTCTTACTCAATTTTACACCTTGTAACACAGTCAAGAACCCTTTCTTTGCTTGATCCATTTTGAACTTCTTCAAAACTTTGTCAAGGTAGTGCTTTGTAAAAGTCCAATTAAGCGTCTTGATCTATCTCTATAGATCTTGATTATAGGCCCCAACCACGCATCCCCAGAGCACCGCTTCGGCGAGTGATTATAGGCAGTCACGTACGCAGACGTCGTGTTCCGTCTCGACTGCATGCACCTTGTCGTCTTGTCATTGGATCCAAATGCAAAACCCCTGATCACCGCTTCGGGCAGTTGCAATTGTTCGCTCGTCCACCCAAGCGGCGTGTTCCCATTCGTCCGCGTGCATGCAGTAGTTGATTTGACCATGTACCTTTGTTACCTTGCATCTGAACGTACGTACGCAGTCCTGACCACCGGTTTGCTCTCATTTCTTAACCCATTATACGTGGTTCCTCTGGCATGCGAACACATACATATATTTTCTGTGACACAACCTGGCCTGCTGCATGCTAGCACGGCGTAAAAAGGAAAAGCATAATTGAAAAACCAACACAACACGTGAAGCACATACATCTTGAACGGCTAGAGCCACACGGTGGAGAGGAGCAAGCAAGTTCAAAAAATTTACAAAACAAACGTACGGCCACATATGAGTTTCTTTCATCCAAGTGGCTAACCGTGAGGAAGTAGACATCCCCGAAAATACGGGGTGGGAGAAGACCCTATGTCCTCTGCATCAGGATTCAGGCGACCACGTGCGGGAGGGAACCACGTGGATGAGGTCGTAGGTCGTCGTCTTCCTCGAATCCGGGGCTCGCCGTCGGATCAGATGAGGCGACGAGCAGTGGACGGCATGGCATGGTGGAGCTCTTGAGAGGAGGGGACGACAGTGGCTGGAGAGATATGGTGGTAGGAGACGCTGAGGTCCAGGTCAGAAGCAGGAATCTTGTCTGAGGGGCAGGGGAAAGAGGAGCACTAAGGTCGGGGAGGAGATCGCCTCCGCTGCAGGCTGCAGCGTTGCCCATGGCGCGTGGGGGAGAGAGGAGCTTTGCTCCGATCCAAAAATTGTGGGGGACGGGGAGAGATAGGTGGTGGCCTGGTGGGGACGTGGGTTGAGGAGAGAGAGGTGGTGGGGACCAGGGGCGTCACGTGGGGTGAGGAGAGAGAGCGGCGGGTTCGTGGGTGAGTGGTTTTATCGGTTTGTTTTGTTTATTCTGGTTTGAAGTCTAAAAACCCGAACCCTAACCCGAAGACCGAATTAACAGAAAATAAAACTCGTACCGAAGACCAAAAACCAGAAATAACCGAAAATTCAGTTATATCTATTTGATTCGGGTTCGGTTACCCAAATGCCCACTGCTAGGTATGACGCTCGCTACAGGCAATATGTGAGCTCCTCTTCCTTGTGTGCAGGCGCCACCTTGTGTGCAGTCGCCAGAAACGAAAGCCGATGCTCGTGCTCTCACTAGCTCGGTCGTGGCCCCGTAAGGCTTCCCACAGTCGCTCGGAAGGTCTAGTACTTCTATTGCTCACCTGGCTCAGTAGCCGGTAAAAAGCCAACAACTACTAGTTAAATAAAAAGTGGATTTTATTTTTTGTTAGATTTAGAAAATTCTTATATTGAGAAAAACACAAAATAAAAACGTTCATGAAATTTTAAGATGTTCCTGAACTATAATATTGTTGGCAAGTTTGAAAATTCTTCACAAATTTAAAAATTCATGCATGTGAAAGAAGTGTTCATGGATTCGAAAATATATTGATGGGTTTGAAAAATATTCTTGAGTTTGAAAAAGTTTTCATGAATTTGGAAAAATGTACATGGATTTTGAAACGCTACCGAACTCGAAAAAGTTCTAAAAATGAAAAGAAAAAATAAAGGAAAACCGAAAAAATCTGAATAGATATGAGAGCTCCTCTTCAACGTGTCCAGGCACAAGAAATCAGAGATGGCGCTCATGCACACACTAGCTCGGCAGCGACCCACTAACGCTTCGCTCAGTCACTTCGAAGGTCTAGCGCTTCCCTCAATCATCTGGATCACTAGCTATTTAAAAGCCAGTAATTACCAGTTTAATATTTTTTAACAGATTTAGAAAATCATTATATTTCAAAAATGTTCATGAAAGAAGGAAATTCATAACATTTTGAAAATTTTGTAAATCCAAAAAAATGTCGGCAGTTTCAGAATATATTCTAAACCCGAAAAATTCATGAATTGGGAAAATATATTCATGAATTTGAAAATGTTCACGCATTTGAAAGAAAATCACAAATTTTAAAAATAAATTTTTTAAAATCGTTCATGTATTCGAAAAAACGATCACAAATTTGATTTTTTTATGAATTTTGAAATAAAATGCAGATAGGAAATGAAAACATATACAAAAAATTAAAAAGTTGATACAAAAAAGTAAATGAAAAAACAAAAAAAGACTAACCGATAAAAACCAATAGATATTTTAGAAAATTTACATAATGTAATGGTTTTACAATAAGTAAAATAATAATAGTTTCGGACACATACAAGATGAAACAAGATTCTATTTTAGAACATTTTTAAATAAATAAAATGTGAGGAAAAAAAAGTAGCTACCGCTCCTGATGACACTAGCTCAGCATAGGCCCAGTAAGGCTTCGCTCACCCGGTCGAAAGGTCTACTGTTTCCCTTAGTCAGTGGCGAGTAGAAAGCCTACAACAAGCGGTCTAATAAATAACGTTGTTTTTGTTTTTTTATTTATATAATTGTTTTACTTAAAACATACTCTCGAAATAAAAAGTACGAAAGTTTTACAATATTTTAATATTCCAAAGGCATGTTGGCAATTTACAAAAATGTGCATGATTTGTTTTGAAAAAACAAAGTTGCTAAAAATATTCATGAATATGAAAAATGTTCATGCTTTTGGAAGAAATTAATGATTGTTTTAAAACATAATAAATTTGAAAAGTTTTTAATAGATTTCATATAATATTCACGAATTTAAAAAAATGTTCTTGCATTTGAGTAAATGAACATATATTTAAAATTGAGAGGGAATTAAGATATGTTCAATTTTAAAAAACTGAAATGAAAAAAGTAAAAGGAAAACCCAAAAAAATTTGAATGGATACTTTATTACATGATGAAATATATTTTTCCATATTTCATAGCGTTGTACACACATGTAACCTTTGGAAAACACTTTGCCCTCTGTTCTCAGGGTTCAAGCCAACAAGAATTGTACTCCCGGGATTGCTTCTTACTAGTTCTAGCTCGTAACCAAAGACCTTGATGTACTCGTCTTTCATCCTCGTTAGTAGTTTCTCTAACACTATCTTTTTGGCAGCCTTACACTTTGATGTTAATAGATTAATAAAGAAATCTTTCGGAACAATAGATTTAACGCTACTAACATAGCATCTTTTGGCACAAGGGTCGGTCCGTGCGCATCTTTTGTCTCACATAGAATCTTCTTGCAGATGCAGGCTGCAGAGTGCGAGAAGCTCCTCTGGATGCGTTTTCTTACCTTCTCCCATTAATTGCAATGCTTTGCTCAAAACAATGATTTGCAGCAGTTAATTAAGGTTTATCCGTGAGCCAATCACCATATCCTTCTCTTGGGCAAATATAATGCTACCCCGACCTCTGGTTGTGTCTTGCCCTCATCATCATCAGACCATAGTTCCTTCTCTTGTGTTCTGAACTGGATCCAAAACGTGATGCTGGAGGTGTGATAAGAGCATCTTCAACAGCCTTTGTATATTTGTACTTAATTACTATTTTAGCAATATAGCTAAAAAAAGTCCATGCTTTGCAACGGGAGGAAAAACATAACACACACTCTTAACCCAACAATAATCACTCAAGACCACAGTAGGTCCATCTCCTTTATTTTAGCGAGGCACTCATCAGCTCAAAGCAGAGAATAAAATATGTATAATCCAATCTAATAAGCAGTCAGTCATACATTTCAAAGCAGATTGTCAAACAAGCATAAACAAATCATCCATTTCAAAGAAAATAACACATCAAGACTCCTAAAAAGATAGAAAGATTGCTAACTGCAGGGCATGAAGTACATCGAGTGGACGGCGGAGAAGAGCACCTGAGATGGATACCCACGAGGTAGGTTGTCCAATTCCAAAGGAACAACAGCCATGCACCCGGCAATGACCCTGACACCAAACCCTAACCACCACCTTGAACCAGCTGGTGTGAGATGTGTGATTAAGGGCCTCTGGTTCAATGAAATGAATGTTGGCATCATTGTCACTGTTGAAGACATTAAACAATAATCAATATAAAAGCCTATGAGGCATATACGATGTGAGGTCAGGAAAAATAAAGCAATGTGGGAGGGAGACAATTACCGAACCAGCTTCCATGCAAGGTAAAGGAAGGGCTTCTTAAAGTCGTAGTTGCTCTTGGCGGAAACTTCATAGTACTAAGGTTTCTTCTTCATGTGGAATGTGACCACTTTGTTAAAGAACAATCATAACAGAGGCAGTCAACGACATGGATAAATAACTCTGGAGGGGCACAACAACAAAATATCTGAACCCCAAGCACAGTGCAAGCAACACAATTACTGTACATACTTACTTGAAACCGATTGAATAACCCAAACATTTGAGAGTTATGTGAACAAATAAGTCTTCTTTATATATGCATTCAAAATTGGAAATATGATAAAAGTCTACCGGTGTCTTATTTCTATGTTCAGCCAAGATTCTAGAAAAATGGCATTATAAATAAAAATATGTTGACATTAAATATACCAAAATTGGATAATGCATCACTGCCATCCAATGGGCAGCATTGCAAATAGAAATAAAATACAAGAGTATGCCACCATAATGCTAATAGCTAGACCAACGACATATATATGTGGAACTGGTATTACAAACAAATAGAACAGTCAACTATTAATTCTGCATCATTCTTCAGGCCAATTCGAATCTGGATAACAAAAGGAAACCATGGTAAACATCACACTCACACACACACAGATTGTAAACAAAGTAAAACTAAATATGGCACTGCAGATTCTGGAATTACCAAGGTCATCCAAAAGATTCATTGCTTAACAGTGCAAAATAACAAAGAAATTTGCAATTGTGATCGAGCAGACCTACTGATGCTACTCCTTGTTGCCATAGTGCCATTCATTGATGTTCAATGCAAGTATCACGCTATCAAGCACAACAGAGTAAACACAAAGTAAAATAGAGATAAGAGGAAGAAAGAAGAGGTACCAGTGTGCAATGGAAGCTGGAGTATGGAGAGGATGAGGTCTATTTGCCAGTCGCGCGTCAACCACCAACTGTCGTTCACTCCACTTTCGCGCGGACCACTCGCCGCCCGCCCAACTCCGCCGCCGGATGAATTTTCCCAAATTCGCCGCCGCCGCCTGCCCGACCCTTCCGGCACCCCGCCGGTTTTGACCGCCGGCCGCCACGAATCGGGTTTTTAGCCGCCACTCGATTCCACCGTCGCCGCTTCCCCGCCCGCATCACCGCACCATCGCCGCCCTGCCCGCATCACCGGCCACATCCCCGCACCACGGCCACTCGATTCCACCGCCGCCGCCATCGAGCGCCCCGCACTCCCGTCGCCGCTCGATCCAGCCACAGCCCCGCATAGCCGCCCCGCCCGGAGCACCGCATCGTCGCCCGCGGCCCCGCACCGCCGCCACCCGTCGCCGCTTGAGTAATAGTTGAAGTATAATTTTACATCTCCATTTGCATCATTTGTTGGAGTTTCTCTTTTACATCTCCGTCTTGCATCATCTCATCATCTGTTGGAGTTGGCACTTTTTTGGAGATGCAAAAAACACTTTTTGAAGATGTAAATTTTTATATCTCCAAATTTTCATCTTCTATTGGAGATGCTCTTAGTCAGCCTCTTGACCCGATTTTTCCACCCTTCAATTTTGGACAATTGCATGTCACCACATTCTTTATTAGTGTCGTTAATGATATCTCGCAAAATGATCATCAGTCTTGCAGCTAATATTTTGGAGATGAGTCTATAAGCACTTCAGTTTTAGGAATCGGAACAACTGAAGTATTGTTCCAACCTTTTAGAATAATACTAGTGTTCACTGCCTCAAGCACTCCCATTACCGGATCTTCACCAACGAGGGGTCAATTCTTTGTACAAAAAAAAGCATGTAAACCATCGGGGCCCGGGGGCCTTCCATTCATCAATGCTAAAGAGCGATTTTCTAATCTCCTCGGCAGAATATGGGGTTGTTAGGGTATCATTTGTATAAGCTGTAAGCAGTTTAACTTTATTGATGACCTCTATATCTGATTCAATAACGTCGCTACTAAACAGATTACTAAAATGGGCCGAAATTAAAACACTAAGCTCAGTATTACCTTCCAGCCCCACTCTATTATCATTCTGGAGTTTTTTAATTGAGTTTCGTTTCCTTCCCTTCTTGTACATGCAAAATTATGAAAGAATCTCATATTACGATCTCCACTACGAAGTCAGTTAACGTGGTTCCGTTGTAGCCAATATGTTTCCTCGTGTCCAAGCACCAATTCTATTTGATATAAGTTCCTCCACTGACCATACAAGTAACTCACTTTGGTGTTGCGCCCTGAGCGTCGGAGCGCTCCAGTGGTGAGTGGGTTTGGTCGGCGATCAGACTATCGGGTCTCTCCCACACCCACGACCCTGCGCATGGGTCTAAACTTACACCCACGCCCGAATCCATCGGGTCTAACAATACTTAATTTTTTTTATTTAGTCGACGTACAATTTGCTATTGCCAGATTGCAAGGAGTGGACGAGCTACCGATCCAGCAGTCTCTCTTTTATAGGCAGATCTCCCCTTCCCATGCCCTCCCGTAGGCGAGGTGGTACTAATGCATATGTGCGCCGCTGTGTACTGCAACCAGCATCCATCGATTTTGCTTGCATGGGCCAGGAGAAAGCTAGAATTGGGCCATACCAAGTGAGAAGAGGCCTAGTGATTGATTTGCTCCCGTATCCAGCTAGTTGTGCCTCGTTTTTTTTTTGTGACTAGAAATAGGGATCTTTATTGCATGATAGAAATTCTGTTACAATCAGCCATAAGGCTTGCAGCTATAAAGGATGGAGCAGACTCCAACCAACAATCTGAAACCGATAAAGCAGTGGCATGTTTAGCACATAGGTCAGCCCCAACATTGGCTTCCCTATTGACGTGCCGAACCGAAAAAGAAGCAAACTCCATGGCTCTTCCCTTAATTTCATCGAAGATAGGCGTCACAACCGACCTGGGGTTGTAATGCGAGTTCCAGAGATTCACGACCTCTAGGCAATCAGCCTCCATTACCACATGCGAGTAGCCCCTCAATTGTGCAAATATAACACCTTCTCGCATGGCCAAAACTTCAGCAATGAAGGGATCCGTGACACCGGGTAAAGGCTTACTCCAAGCACCCATGAAGGAGAGATGAGAGTGCGCCACCCCCCTACACCTCCAGTTCGAGCTTGGCTGTCGATCGCCCCGTCCGTGTTGATCTTGATCCAGCCAGGAGCTGGTGGAATCCACCCCTGGCTAGAACGCGATCGGCAATGGTCCTTTGGAAGCTCCAAAAGAGCTAGATCATCTCGGGCCCATTTAACCGCCTGCATTGGGTTGTACCCTTCCTCATCATGTGTCCATTTGTTCCGTGAGGTCCAAATAGAGTACATAATAGTAATAATTTTGCATCTCTCTGAGTCTGAGAACATAGTATCCACCACTAGGTCCCTCGCCCATGTATGCGGGTGTAGCCTTGGAAGTTTGATCCCAAGTACTTCTTTTGCTGTTGTCCAGAAGGCCTTAGCATGAGAACAAAGGACCAAGGCATGCATCAGATCCTCGTTCATAGCTTTGCAAAGATCACATAGCGATGTGGTACGGATATGACGATAGTGCAAGGTAGCATAACCTGGAAGGATGCCCCGGAGCACCCTCCACCAGAAAACCCGAACTCTAGGTATGACCTTGAGTTTCCAAAGAGCGGTCCACAACTGTTTTTCTGACGCTGAAGTTTCCACTACCGTCCCTTCCTCTAGAGCACGCAGCTCGTCTCGAGTCACCAGAGCACGGTAAGCTGATTTCACAGTGTATTCGCCGGACTTTTCAAGAGCCCACGCTAGGACATCTTCTCCACCATTGAGCCGAATTGGGATATTTAGTATTGCCTCGGCATCATGTGCAAGAAAATTTCGCCTCACTACCTGAACATCCCAAGTTCCAGACTGGTGATCGATTAGTTCAGAGACCCGCTCAATATGATCAGTCCCTTGCCGTCCTGTAGGCTTGAGATAGGTGGTGGTAGGAATCCAAGTGTCATTCCAAATAGAAATTGACTTGCCATTGCCTACCCTCTTGATTAGGCCTGTTTGCAATGTTGTACGCCCGGCTATAATCGCCTTCCATGTAGCGGAGGAAGAAGCTGGAGCATGAGCCTGCATAAAATCTCCATTAGGAAAATATTTTCCTTTGAGAACTCGCGAACAGAGGGTATCCGGATGGGTTAGGAGCCGCCAGCCATGCTTCCCGAGAAGCGCTAGATTAAACTTCTCAAACTCCCGAAAGCCCATCCCGCCCTGTATTTTTGGTATGGACAGCTTCTCCCAAGATATCCAATGCAGCGAATGCCTGTCGATGGAGCTACTCCACCAGAATTTTGCCATGGATGATGTGAGCTGTTTGCAGACCTTTTTTGTCAGCTTGAAACAACTCATACTATGGGTGGGAATGGCCTGTGTAACAGATTTTAGAAGTACCTCCCTCCCAGCACACGCTAGGTAGCGTTCTGCCCATCCATGCATACTACTACGGCTTCTTTCTCCGATATGTTCAAAAGAGCCACTAGTGATGCGCCCCACCGCTGTCGGCAGGCCCAAATAACGTTCCGTGAAGGCTTCAAGATAAATGCCCAGTTCCTGTTTCAAAGCCTCACGGACCGGTGCAGTTGTATTCGGACTGAAGTAGATTGAGCTTTTTTCTTTATTCACAGCTTGTCCCGAGCAGTCCGAATAGATCCGAAGAATGTCATTCAATCTGCGTGCACTCTGCAAGTGAGCACCAAGAAAAATAAGACTGTCATCTGCAAACAACAGGTGGTTCACCCAGGGTGAGTTCACACTCACACGTATTCCACGATCGACTGCCGGCCCACCATAGCTGTTCAGAAGGGATGTAAAACCTTCAGCACAAATGAGAAATAGAAAGGGAGATACTGGATCCCCCTGGTGAAGTCCTTTGGTTGGCTGAAAGAACGGAAGGAGAGCACCATTCACCTTGACCGAGAACCTGACTGATGAAACACACTTCATAATGAGTCTGATAAACGAATCGCCAAAGCCCAGTCTGGTCATCATTGCCTCAAGGTAATGCCACTCAACTCTGTCATATGCTTTAAGCATATCTAGTTTTACCGCGCAAGAAGCATTTTTTCCTCTCCTTTTCCTCTTCATTGCATGTATACTTTCATAAGCCACAAGAACATTGTCCGTGATCAAACGTCCTGGCACAAAGGCACTTTGCTCCTGCCCAATGATCTCATCCATCATACTCCGTAGTCGGTTAGTAATAGCTTTAGCTGCAATTTTGTATAGTACGGGACAAAGAGCAATGGGTCGAAACTGTGAAATTCTTTGGGGATTTCGTACCTTGGGAATGAGTGTAATGGCAGTATCATTTAGTCCCAAAGGAAGCTCACCCCCATTTAAAAAATCCAACACGGCCGCCGTCACATCCTCCCCTATCAAGCTCCAGTGTCTCTGAAAGAAACCGGCCGTGAATCCATCAATCCCGGGTGCTTTGGACGGGGCCATTTGGAATAAGGCTATCTTCACCTCCTCAGCAGTAAAATCCTTCTCTAAGGATTCGTTCATGGCTGCTGTAACACGAGGAGTGACAAATGCTAAAAGTTCAGACATATCCCTGTAACCTTGGGAAAGGTACAGACCTTGGTAGAAACTCTGGATCTCCTCTTTAATTTCATCTTGATCTGTACAAATATTTCCATCATGTTTCTGTAAAGAGGTGATCCGATTGATTCGTCTCCTTTGCGATGCATGGGCATGGAAAAATTTTGTGTTTCTATCCCCGGCACGAACAGTTTGGACCCTAGATCGCTGCTTGATCCAAATTTCCTCCTGGCGAAGCGCCAACTTCAGCTGGGCTGCAACCGAGAGTTCTTCCTGTGTTGTTGGACCCCTGCCAATGGATGCAGCCCTCAAACGTTCCTGTGTTGTGCCTCGTTTTTAATGACCTTTGCTAGTGAGATGTTGTATTAGTGTATTTAGATTTAGATTTAGATTAGATTAAAAACAGCAGATATAATGAAGAATAAATCAAATATTTAATTATTAATACTAATCGGGTGACCCATCGGGTAACCCACGGGCATATACTTGAACCCATACCTGACCCATGACTAATCGGGTTACCCATGGGTAAGAACCATGGGTGAGGTCGACGACCCATACCCTATCCATTCGGGTAGGGCGAACCCATGGGTCGGATTGCCGTGTTGACGCACTAGGCACTCTATCCACATCAACAATTTTTGTGGGGGTTTTCTGGCGTTTTTTTGTTTTCCAATTTTTGTGGTACTTGGTTGTATTGTGTTCCGTAGCATCCAGAGTAAAAGACCAGTTAAAAAGGGAAGCACAAGGCTACTTCGTGAAAATGGTTCGTGCTTTCGGCTCATGGTTCCAGAGATAAATCGTTTTGAGAAAACACATCTACGAAAAAAGCACAAATAGCTAGCCACCCTTCCTCATGCGTGCAGGGTAAGAAAAGCTCACCGAAACTCTGTGAATGCTACAAGTGGCGGTGCACTATTTTTCACCATCAAAAGTCATGGGTAACATTTGTAAGAGGTGCCCCTTAATTAGTGATTTTTCCCAAACATGCAATACACCATGAACTGCATGTCTATCAAAATGATGGTAAAGTGATTTGAATATGTTTATAATGGGTTCACATAGTCACATATAGAGAAGAGAAAAGAACATTTATATCTGCTTCCAAAGAAAAGAATAAGTGAACACTTTACAACTAAAATAATTAAACAATGATGTACAAGGACAATGCGTTCACAACTCAATAACATCATCCTTGTTCTTCAATAGGATTTTCTGTTCACCCTACGGCAGTTGTTCCTAATCTCCTAGCCCTTCCAGTCAACGGACTTTATGTTGCCCATTTTGACCATCGAGGCCGTGAAATTCTTCAATAAGTCTTTCTGGATATCATTGAGCCTCTGAACGATCGGCGCGATAGTCGCGGTGGCGATGAGATCGGATAACATTACCTGGTTCAAAGGGAGTGGGGCGCGACCGCGCAAGAGGTTGCCATAGTTCTTGTTAATTGTTATCGAACATGTCGGGGGTCTCTGCGTCGAGGTTACCAGCTTCTCCTCGTCCAGCCCGACGTTGTAGTTCCGCTACATGAACTAGCACTGCGCCCACCCAAAGGTGTAGGCTCCTTGGAGGGCGGCGAGTGTTCGAACCTAAGTTTCTAAATTTCTCGTGGAGCGTCTCGAGATAGTCGAAGGGGCTCAGGAGATTGTTGACGCTCTCGACATTGGTGGTCGTGCCATCACGGCAGCCCAACAACACACTCCAGCGTGGCTCCCCATCCAGGTCGACGAAGATCACGAAGGCGAGGGCGCGGATGTCAGCGCAGGACATGATGCGAGGGCACTCATTCTCCAGCGCGTGCTTTATGTCGTCGACCACCTCGAACCTGCACGTGGACCTATCATTGGTGGGGACCTATTTCTCGGTCTCAGTCGCCGGGAGGTCGTTCTCTAGCAAAATTGAGTCATCACAACCCTGAACAAAGCAGTCATGGAAGTGGAAGCAGATGAGGCTGGCCGGAATTCATGTGTTGGCCACCGCAGCTTTGCCCTACGTCGAGGCAGATGAGGCTGGACGGCAAGCCCTCGAGGTTACCGACATCATCCATTGCCCAACAGCAGTGCGACTAAGGGCTTCCGGCGGAGGCATGCCCGCCACTGACAACCTGTTAGCAATGGCGAGAAGTCAGTGGACGGCGTCCCTCATAGCCACGCCTGAAACTAATGACCTTTTTGTGCGCGCGACTAGTATGTTCTGTAGTGTCGGCACAAGCAGAATATTAGAAGAGAGAAGGAAAAAAGATTATGGGCTCGATGTTGCTCTCGCTGAGCTCCAGCACGCGCCACAAATTGCATCCATTCTCCATGTTGGACTGATGTATGATGGCATCAACCTTGGTCACTCTCGCCTCATCCCCGATCTCCATACCGACGCGGTACCACGATGGGCTGGGGAAGTGGTGCTACAGCGGGCGAGGACTTGCTTCAGTGTCCAGCGATGGGCTAGTGTCAGCATGTCGCCTTCCCCTCAGTTCTCTTTTTTTTTTGACAAGGCAAAAACTTTATTCTCAAATAATAGCAAGATCGTTTACAATAAGATGAGAAATAAAATCCGGGATAGAATCTTCCCAGAACTCTGAAGATCTATTTGCTAGAGATGATTTAGCTATGCAATCAGCTACACCATTTGCTTCAGGAGGGCATTTACTTACTTCATACTTTGCATAGTCCAGCCCCATCTCTTTTATCTCCAGGAGAATAGCTGATTCATGCCCAAGGAAAGCTTCGGAATTGAGAGCATCAACTGCATTTAAGCTATCAGACTCAATGTGTAGTCTGTTGCAACCAATCTTGGCTACTAAATAGAAACCATTCCGAATAGCAATCATCTCTGCCGCGTCCACTGACAGCACATGCGGTATGAACCAGGCTGCAGCAGCAATAAACTCACCATGTTCATCTCGTGCCACTGCTCCTGTTCCTGCCAACATATTTTCTGCACTAAATGATGCATCAACATTAACCTTAACCGTTCCTCTCAGTGGCTTATGCCACATATGATCATGCTTCACCACCGGCTGATTAGGTGCTAGTGAGCGAGTAAAATTTGTCGCTAGAACCCGTATTGCTATAGCAGTTTGGTGCGGTTGCCGGACTGTCTCGCCTTTGACAATTTGTCGTCGTTGCCACCAGATGTACCAGCTTCCCACCGCGGTTAACTCGGCCACAAACAAGGTGTTTTAGTGTCGTGTCGCTCTACAAGAGTAGCCAATGTGACCGAGCCTGACCCGTCTTCCGCTACAGCCTTCTGCACTTCTTCATCAAGTCCCAGCTCTTTCCAGATATTCATCGCTCTTTCACATGTAAATAAACGATGTTGTGCATCCTCAAAACCTATATGGCATATCGGGCATTGTCCCGTGACTGGTATATGGCGGCTTGCTAGAGTACCATAGCAAGGTAGGACTCCCCTGATTACCTTTCACACAAAGTGCTTCACTTTTCCAGGAATTCGGAGTTCCCATACACGCTTCCAAATATGACTCGGTCGAATTCCTTGCGCTGCATTTTGACTTTCTATACGACCAAATTGGTGTTGCTATTGTACATGGTAGGCCGATCGTACAGTAAAGACTCCTGATCGGTTATGATGCCATGATACGAAATCTTCCATCACCTGCACCCGGAGAGGTATTTGTAAGATCCGATGGACATCAACAGGCCAAAAGACAGCCCGGATCAACCTCTCATCCCACTACCCAGTATATGGATCAATTAATTCTTCAACCTTGCTCAACATAGTTACTCCCCTTGGAGTTATAATTTTCCTTGTTTCACTGGAGGGAATCCAAGGATCATTCCAGATGTTGATCTGCGATCCCGTACCCACACGCCAAATACATCCTCTCTTAAATGTTTGTATACCGGATATAATGCTTTGCCAAGTAAACGAAGAACCCTTCTTCGGGCCAGCCATGAGTATATTGCCATCAGGGTAGTACTTTGCACCTAGAACTCATGCACACAAAGATTCGGGATTCTGGAGTAAACACCAACACTGTTTTGCTAATAAAGCAAGATTAAAACTGTGAAGGTCTCTAAACCCCAAGCTACCCTTACTCTTCGAAATGCATAACTTCCACCATGCAAACCAATGCATCTTCTTCTTGTCCTCACTGTCCCCCCACCAAAAACCTGCAATCTCATCTATAATTGCCTTGCATATGTTCTTTGGAAGTTTAAAAACCGACATAGCATAAGAGGGAATTGCTTGAGCTACTGCCTTCAACAATATCTCTTTTCCCTTCATTGAGAGCACTTTTTCCTTCCAACCTTTAATTCTCTGGCAAATTCTATCAATAAGATGCTGAAAACAATCACTCCTATCCACCCCTACCATGGTGGGGAGCCCCAGGTATTTATCTGTTAATGCCTCAGTTAGAATATCCAGATTTGTACAAACCTCTTCTCTAACAAGTGTTGTTGCGGGAAGACGCTGACAAGACGATCGAGAGAGAGAGAAGCGAAAACGAACGAGAGACAGTAGTTTGCGTCGCCTGAACCTACGCGACTCTTTCTGTTATTTCTTCCATGTGTATATCTGTAGTTACAAAGGGCTAACAACCTGCTAACTAACTCCCGGCTGGCTGCTTCACAATCCGCACAATGCTGCGCCATCCCACAGCCACGAGTCGTGCGCAAAGCCACCGGGAGGACAAATCAAAGCAGAAGAAAAAACCAGGAACGTGCGGCGTGCACTCCCTGATCCTAGCTACGTGCATGTCAGGGTCACATCACTGTGCATGCATTATTCAACAGAAAAAGACCAAAGTCTGAAACCTACTAATGAGCTTAGCTAGGTCCTACATTTCACCCCCTTAAGCTCAAGTACCAGTGCTCATCACCCCAAGCCTCTGCCTCATCTCAATGAAACGAACACGCCCGAGTGCCTTGGTCAATGCATCAGCTAGTTGGTCTTTAGTCCCCACATGATCGATCTCCACTTGTGCCTTCTCCATGCAATCTCTGACAAAATGGAACTTCACATCTATATGTTTGCTTCTATCATGATAGACTGGGTTCTTGCTCAAAGCAATGGCTGATTTATTGTCCACCAACAGTCTAAATTTTGCTGGTGAGACCCCTGTCATATCTTCTAGCAGCCGACTTAGCCACAGCCCCTGGCATGTCGCAGCAGCTATGGCTACATACTCCGCCTCACAAGAAGAAAGGGAAACAATTTTCTGCTTCTGAGAACTCCAAGTGATCAGGTTCTTGCTAAGAAAGAAGACATGTCCAGAGGTGCTCTTGCGATCGCCGATGTCACCGGCGTGATCGCTATCACTGAACCCAAGCAACTTGGCACTGTCCTGACCTCTCTTGTAGCTGCATCCATGGTGCATGGTGCCTTTGATGTACCTCAGAATTTGTTTGACTACCGCCCAATGGTGTGTGCTAGGTTTCTCCATGAAACAACTGACCATGCCCACTGAGTGTGTTATTTCAGGCCGTGTGTTCACAAGATAACGCAGGCTTCCGATCACTTTGCGATATAGGGTGGCGTCAAATGGCTCTCCGCTGTCTTCTTTCTTCAGTTTGAGACGGCACTCCATCGGAGTGTGACACCCATTGCAACTTGCCATGTTTGCCATTGCTACCTCTTGAGCACTGCGTTGGTTTTCCCCGAAGAGGAGAGGATGATGCAGCAAAGTAGCGTAAGTATTTCCCTCAGTTTTTGAGAACCAAGGTATCAATCCAGTAGGAGGCTACACGCAAGTCCCTCGTACCTGCACAAAACGATAGCTCCTCGCAACCAACGCGATTAGGGGTTGTCAATCCCTTCACGGTCACTTACGAGAGTGAGATCTGATAGAGATGATAGATAATATTTTTGGTATTTTTGATATAGAGATGCAAAGTGAAAAGTAAAAGGCAAAGTAAAAAAGCAAAGCAAGATTAAAGTGATGGAGATTGATATGATGAGAATAGACCCGGGGGCCATAGGTTTCACTAGTGGCTTCTCTCAAGAGCATAAGTATTCTACGGTGGGTGAACAAATTACTGTTGAGCAATTGACAAAATTGAGCATAGTTATGAGAATATCTAGGTATGATTATGTATATAGGCATCACGTCTGAGACAAGTAGACCTACTCCTGCCTGCATCTACTACTATTACTCCACTCATCGACCGCTATCCAGCATGCATCTAGAGTATTAAGTTAAAAACAGAGTAACGCCTTAAGCAAGATGACATGATGTAGAGGGATAGTTTCATGCAATATGATAAAAACCCCATCTTGCTATCCTCGATGTCAACGATGCAATACGTGCCTTGCTGCCCCTTCTGTCACTGGGAAAGGACACCGCAAGATCGAACCCAAAGCTAAGCACTTCTCCCATTGCAAGAAAAACCAATCTAGTAGGCCAAACCAAACTGATAATTCGAAGAGACTTGCAAAGATAACCAATCATACATAAAAGAATTCAGAGAAGATTCAAATATTATTCATAGATAGACTTGATCATAAACCCACAATTCATCGGTCTCAACAAACACACCGCAAAAAGAAGATTACATCGAATAGATCTCCACGAGAGAGGGGGAGAACATTGCATTGAGATCCAGAAAGAGAGAAGAAGTCATCTAGCTAATAACTATGGACCCGAAGGTCTGAGTTAAACTACTCACACTTCATCGGAGAGGCTATGATGATGTAGAAGCCCTCCGTGATGACGGCCCTCTCCGGCGGAGCTCCGGAACAGGCCCCAAGATGGGATCTCGTGGATACAGAAAGTTGCGACGGTGAAATTAGGTTTTTTGGCTTCGTATTTGATCGTTTGGGGGTACGTAGGTATATATAGGAGGAAGGAGTACGTCGGTAGAGCAATAGGGGGCCCACGAGGCAGGGGGCGCGCCCTAGGGGGGGGGAGCCCCCACCCTCGTGACCGCCTCTTTTACTTCTTGGAGTAGGGTCCAAGTCTCCTGGATCACGTTCGGTTAGAAAATCACGTTCCCGAAGGTTTCATTCCGTTTGGACTCCGTTTGATATTCCGTTTCTTCGAAACACTGAAATAGGCAAAAAACAGCAATTCTGGGCTGGGCCTCCGGTTAATAGGTTAGTCCCAAAAAATAATATAAAAGTGGAAAATAAAGCCCAATATAGTCCAAAACAGTGGATAATATAGCATGGAGCAATCAAAAATTATAGATACGTTGGAGACGTATCAGCCATCTCTAAGATCTTCCCAGCATAGCTCTTCTGACTGAGCGTGATGCCGCTGCTGTTCTGCTCCACTTCAATTCCTAAGTAGTAGCCTAGCAGACCAAGATCACTCATTTTGAATAGTTGCTGCATCTGGATCTTGAAAGAGTTTATGACTGCTGCATCTGTGCCAGTTATGATCAGATCATCAACATAAACGCCCACCAGCAGATACGAGTGCGCGTCACCGCGTCGGTAGATGGCGTGTTCCAGCGAACTGCGTGTGAAGCCGAGAGCAGCCAGCGACTCGTCCAGCTTCGCGTACCAAGCACGCGGAGCCTGATGCAGTCCGTACAAAGCCTTGTGGAGTCGTAGTACACTATCCTCCTTGCCGGCGGCCTCATACCCCGGTGGCTGAGCGACGTATACCTCTTCACGGAGATCATCATTCAAGAAGGCAGATTTCACGTCCATATGATGGACCTCCCAGCCGGAGTGTGCAGCAAGAGCTAGCAGTAGCCGTACTGTTTCCATGCGAGCTACGGGAGCGAAAACCTCCTCAAAATCCAACCCCTGGCGCTGGACATATCCCTTGGCGACGAGGCGAGCCTTATGCTTGACGATGTTGCCCGCCGCATCACGCTTGACACGATATACCCACTTCAGACCGATCGCTTTGTGTCCAGCTGGGAGCTGAGCGAGCTCCCATGTCTTGTTGTCGATGATGGACTGCATCTCGACGTCCATGGCGCCCTTCCATGCGTTGCTTGCGAGCGCCTCGTCCACGCCACGAGGCTCCTCGATGCTGAACAGACAGCGCACGAGCAGGCACCGCTCGAACTGCTCGCGCACCGCCTGATCCTCGGTCTCCTCCAGCACGCTCGTGAAGCTCCGGTAGCGAACTGGCTGCCCCGTTGGCACATCGTGCCTAGAGTCATGTGACGGAGGCGTGTCCCCGCTAGCCGTCGGCGAGTCCGTGGGTGTCACCGGCTCGAACTGCGACGACTTGGGCGCGTCCACCACCGGCGTGACAACTGCAGGCGATCACAACGTCCCCAAGGCTGGTGTAGAGGGTGTCGCTTGATATGTCTCAAATGTATCTATAATTTTTTATTGTTCCATGCTATTATATTATGTGTTTTGGATGTTTATGGGCTTTATTGAACACTTTTATATTACTTTTGGGACTAACCTATTGACCCAGAGCCCAGTGCCAGTTCCTGTTTTTCCCTTGTTTCAGTGTTTCGCAGAAAAGGAAAATCAAACGGAGTCCAATTGACCTGAAACTCCACGGAACTTATTTTTGGACCAGAAGAAGCCCACGGAGTACCGGAGTTGCACCAGGGGAGTCCCGGGCTGCCCACGAGGGTGGGGGGCGTGCCCACCCCCCTAGGGCGCGCCCCCTGCCTCGTGGACAGCCCGGAGGTCCACCGACGTACTTTTTCCTCCCATATATACCCATATACCCTAAAAACTTCGAGGAACAGAATAGATCGGGAGTTCCGCCACCACAAGCCTCTGTAGCCACCAAAAACCAATCAGGACCCTGTTCCAGTACCCTGCCAGAGGGAGGAACCCTCACCGGTGGCCATCTTCATCATCCCGGCGCTCTCCATGACGAGGAGGGAGTAGTTCACCCTCGGGGCTGAGGGTATGTACCAGTAGCTATGTGTTTGATCTCTCTCTCTCTCTCGTGTTCTTGATTTGGCACGATCTTGATGTATCGCGAGCTTTGCTATTATAGTTGGATCTTATGTTTCTTCTCCCCCTCTACTCTCTTGTAATGGATTGAGTTTTCCCTTTGAAGTAATCTTATCGGATTGAGTCTTTAATGATTTGAGAACACTGGATGTATGTCTTGTCGTACGTATCTGTGGTGACAATGGGATATCACGTGATTCACTTGATGTATGTTTTGGTGATCAACTTGCGGGTTCCGCCCATGAACCTATGCATAGGGGTTGGCACACGTTTTCGTCTTGATTCTTCGGTAGAAACTTTGGGGCACTCTTTGAGGTTCTATGTGTTGGTTGAATAGATGAATCTGAGATTCTGTGATGCATATCGTATAATCATACCCACGGATACTTGAGGTGACATTGGAGTATCTAGGTGACATTAGGGTTTTGGTTGATTTGTGTCTTAAGGTGTTATTCTAGTACGAACTCTAGGGCTGTTTGTGACACTTGTAGGAATAACCCAACGGATTGATTGGAAAGAATAACTTTGAGGTGCTTTCGTACCCTACCATAATCTCTTCGTTTGTTCTCCGCTATTAGTGACTTTGGAGTGACTCTTTGTTGCATGTTGAGGGATAGTTATATGATCCAATTATGTTATTATTGTTGAGAGAACTTGCACTGGTGAAAGTATGAACCCTAGGCCTTGTTTCCTAGCATTGCAATACCGTTTACGCTCACTTTTATCGCTTGCTACCTTGCTGTTTTTATATTTTCAGATTACAAAAACCTATATCTACCATCCATATTGCACTTGTATCACCATCTCTTCGCCGAACTAGTGCACCTATACAATTTACCATTGTATTGGCTATGTTGGGGACACAAGAGACTCTTTATTATTTGGTTGCAGGGTTGTTTGAGAGAGACCATCTTCAACCTACGACTCCCACGGATTGATAAACCTTAGGTCATCCACTTGAGGGAAATTTGCTACTGTCCTACAAACCTCTGCACTTGGAGGCCCAACAACGTCTATAAGAAGAAGGTTGTGTAGTAGACATCATCGCTGCGCTCCGAGGGGTGACCAGCGGGGTGGTCGACCCACTGTCGATCTCCTGGACACCATCGTCCATGGTGTAAACCACGGTAAATGTTGCCGGCGCCGCGGTGACCGCGCTCGTGCCCGGGGTGCTCCAAGTCCATGGCATGCTTTCTTCAAACAAAACATCACGTGTTACCTGAAGTTTCTTGCCCACTGGATCATACACCCGATAGCATTTTGACCCCTCGTCGTAGCCGATAAAGACCATTGGTGTTGATCGATTCGAAAGCTTGGTTACTCCCGGACCCAACTTCTTCACATGAACCGTGCAACCGAAAGTGCGCAAGTGCTGCACATTCGGTTTACGACCGTGCCACGCCTCGTAAGGGGTGACACCGTGGAGGCTGCGCGTCGGGGACCGGTTGAGGATGTAGACCGCTGTTCTGACTGCCCCCCTCCCCCAGAAGACAGCAGGCATGCCCATGCTCTTCAGTAAACACCACGCCATCTCGACGACAGTCTGATTATGCCGCTCGACCACGCCATTTTGTTATGGCGAATACGGCGGGGTCGTGTAGTGTTTGATGTCGTGCTCGCTGCAGTAATCCATGAAATCACCGGAGTTAAACTCGCCGTCCCGGTCAGACCGGAATGCACGCAGCCTGCATCTCCCTTCAGTTTCAGCCAAAGCCTAAATTTTCTTGAAAGAACTGAAGGCCTCATCTTTGGATTTCAGCATTTCCCTGAAAACCCTTTGCTTTTGCGCACGACGACGAAAAATGAAGCCTCCAATTTCTTTCTTGCCGTCTTGATCGATCTCCAGCCACCCACCCTCCTACCAGCGCCGCCGCCGCAGCACAAACCCCAGCCGCCATGCCATCCTCCTCCGGGACCTCGGAATCCTGGTCGCCGGACGACCTCCTCGACAAACCCACCCGCGACCGAGCTCCCCGCGCCAGCGCCGCCGACGCCGACGACGACCCCGACGACGTCTCGGCCGAGCGGGTCACCTCGCGGCTGCGCAAGCCAGGAGCCCTGAGGGCCCTCTGCAAGAGGTACTCCGTCCCCGACGGCTTCGCCCCGGTCCTCGCCGGCGACCGCTCCTCATGCTCCACGCCGCCGCCCGGGTCCGTCTGCGTGTACCTCGACTCGCTGGACGCCGGGATGCGCCTGCCCCTCCACCCCTTCTTCGCCGCGGTGCTCAGCCACTTCGGGCTCGCCCCCGGCCAGCTCTCGCCCAACGGCTGGCGCGCCATGGCGGGCTTCGTGGCGCTCTCCCGCTCCGCCGGCGTGGACCCGTCGCTCGCCGTGTTCCGGCACTTCTTCGCGCTCTGCCCGTTCCCGCCGCACGGCTTCTACACCCTCCGCGGCAAGGACGCCGACGGCCTGCTCTTCGCCCGGATCCGCGCCAAGTTTGTCAAGGGGTGGAAGGAGGATTTCTTCTTCCTGGCGTCGTCGGCGCCGTGGCCGTGCCCGGTGGAGTGGGGGGGGGGGGGGGGGGGGGGGGGGGGGGAGCCTTCCAGGTCCTCCACCTTCGATCCGTCGCTCACCGTGCAGGAGAAGGCCGTGGCGGACAGCCTGCTGCGTGCTCGAGGGAGTTCCCCGATCGACCTCTTCGCGTATCTCCACCACCGCAACATGGCCGCGGCCAGCATCACCGGGGTGTCGTCTCCGCCGCCAACTCCTAAAGGTGAACCCTCCGGGCTCCGGCATTGCTGAAATTAGAGCAATTCAGGTTGTTTGCTCTGGATTATACTGATCTGTGATTTGCAGCCGTTCGATCTGATGCCGCCATGGAGGAAACCACGGCCGCGGCCGCGCGCGCGTCGGCAGGGAAGGTGAAGGTGAAGAACGAGCCTGACTGCAAGGTGCCGCCTTGTGCGCCGTCGCTTGGGAAGAAGAGGAAGCTGCCGGGGGACCGTGCGGACGGCGAGAGCTTGACGTCGTACCCCTCTTGCCCGCCGGGCTTCTCCGCCCCCTGCAAGTCGCCGCCCACGACAAGCAAAGATGGTGACTGGAAGGCGGCGAGGCGGCTGCTGCAGGGCACCGTGACGCCGTCGCGGGAGCGCGAGCTCGCCGCGTCCAAGCCGGCCGACGTCGTCGCCTCAACCTACGTGTCACTGCTCCAGGTGAGCTCCTTGTTCCGTGTGCATGGCTTGGATGATTTTGTTGTTCTGGATTGATCGATCGACATGCATGGCATGGTGGGGCGCAGACGGCGAACGAGGTGGCCTTCTCGCTGGGCTACGCTCTGGAGCTGGAGGACAAGCTGAGGGCGCGCGAGCGCAAGGCGGACGCGCTCCAGGGGGAGCTGCACAGGAAGCTGAAGGCGCGGGAGACCGAGGCGGACGCGCTGCGCAAGGCGAAGGCCGAGCTCGACGAGACGACCAAGGCGGTCGCGGCGCGGGAGGAGCTGTGCAGGAAAATGAAACGCCGAGGCGGACGCGCTGCGGGAGGCCAAGGCCGTGCTCGCCGAGGCCAAGGCGGACGCGGGGATCGCGGCGGCGACGGCGCGTGGGCTCCGGGAGGAGCTGGACAGGAACGTGAAGGCGCGGGAGCGGGACGCCGCCGAGACGGACGCGCTGCGGGCGGAGCTGCACCAGGCGAAGGCCGAGCTCGCCGTGACCAAGGCGGAGGCCGAGAGGGCGGCGGCGGCACGGTGGTTCTGGGGGTCGAGCAGGGAGCACGCGCGCGCGCTGGCGGAGCGGGAGCTGCGCGGGTACGAGCGCGGCCTGGAGGACATGCGGCGCGCCGCGCTCCATCGCTACCCGTACCTGGACCCGTCGCTGCTCTTCGTGCCGGTCCGCGGCCCCCCGTAGCGCCGCCGGCGACCGTCTGGATCCTGATCGCCATGCCCGCCCGATGCACACGTCGATCGAACTGCAATTATCTACTCTCTACTATGCATGTTTTTGGGATGCGCTGCTGATCTTTCTCTTCGGACGGTCTGGGACTGCATTTCGTATCTTCGATTCACACTTCACATGGAATTGTGTGAAATTAATGTTGCATCGGAGAATGAATATCTACATCAATCGTTGGGATATTACGATCCGTCGAAAATGTTGAGAGGCAATCTAATCTATGACTTGATTTTTCTGAGCTGTGATCTGAACTGGGTCTGTATTGTTTGGCAATGTTCTAGACCAAGTTTGTCAGAGGTTTTCGTATGATTATTTTCCTTACAAAAATTGCAAGAACACCCTACCCTCTACACGTCGTAAAGAAAACTCTCAATGACAGCCCAACAGCATGGGCAACTCTCTCCCAATTTACCTATATATACTGCAACTTTTCCCAAATTTACCAATTCTTTTGACTCATGGGGAAGACAGTTTGTTATACCAGATGACAACCCAGGCATTGTTGTGGTGTTTTGAAGTATAAATGCATAGCCCATCTTTCCCCATCAGATTAAATTTTTAGGGTAATTTATTGGTGCGTGCAGTTTTACATGGTATCAGACACCATGTAAGAGGACTAGAGAGGGATTGCATAATGCGGAGGATGCATTATTGAGTCTTGATGGCGAGTACGTATAGAGTATGAGATTTAGAGGGCAAGAAGGTTCCTACAGATAAGATGGAAATGATTCAATCTAATCCCGGGCAATCTCTAATACGGTGAATTCCAGCCCATGGGCAGAGCCAGAAAATTTAGCCAATGGGTTCACTCATTAACTTAATGTGAGTTTTTTTTATTCACTCATTGACTCAGCATGTTCTGTGGAGGAGCCAGATTTTTTTTTTTTTTTGAGAAAATAGTCAACATGAGAACCCATTAGCTCCGTGTGAGGAATTGTATGAACTAAATCCAACTGTACACCATCTTACAACAATATTGTAGCACTAAAAAGAAAATATAATGAATAAAAATATGATATCTCTTATCACATATAGTTGTTAAATTAAAACTGACGAGTGCAAGACATAACGGTTGGATGAAATTATAAAATCACTTATTTACAATTGTAAAAAATGTAGTACCAAAATAACTTCATATGTTCATGTGCAACTTCTCATATTCCTACTATCATTAATTTTTTTTGACAAGTTTAAAATAAGTATCATCATCAGTGGCGGAGACAGGCCTGGGGCAGCTAGGGCTATAGCCCCAGGCCTAGAAACAACTTCCTTTGTAATTTCTTCATGCAAAGCATTGAAAATCATAGGAGTTTATCACTCAACATAGCACAGCCCCAGGCGTAATCTGCATCTAGCTCCGCCACTGATCATCATGCAGAAGAAGGATGTGAAGAGGAGTACGAAACTAGAAGTCACGATTCACGCCTGCCTATGGGCACGGATGCAATTTGCTCATGGGCTTTCGGGCCTTTTGTCAGCTTATTATGCATGTCACATTTCCGTTGGTGCGTCTAGCATCGTTGGTGGACGTGTGGAGGTGTGTCTCCGACGGATCTATCCTCGGTGGATTTGCTCGGATCTGGTTGTGGTTCGTCTATGTTCGTGTGTCTTCAGGTTGGATCCTTTCGATCTACGTTATTCTTCATCAGCGACGGTTGCTGTTCTGGTGCGCTGGTCCTACGGGGCCTTAGCACGACGACTTCCCGACTGTCTACTACAACAAGTTGTGCCCGACTCCGGCGAGGGAGGGGTGATGACGGCGGCGCGCCTTCGGCTCGCTTCAGTGATTGTAGTCTTCGCTAGGTGGTCTACGGATCTGGATGTAATTTTTATTATTTCTAGTGTTCGTTGTACTGCCATGATAAAAGATGAATAGATTGAAAGTTTTCTCGTAAAAAAGAAACATTAGTTGATGGGTTCAGCCTAATCTTTTTCCTGGGTTTATGCGGAATAAGTACGTGCCCAGATGTACGTAGCTTTGAAATTTCGTTGGGTTCAACTGAACCCAACGGTACAACACTGGCTCCGCCCCTGATTCCAGCATTGTGCGAAGCATAAATGAGAAATTGATGAAGTAAACGTATGTCTCATTTTCTGGAATTACAGAAATATTATCATATATACTTTGATCCGAAGAGCAGTTTTTCTTCGCCAATGTCAGTGCTAAACGAGGGAAGCACATGACGAATAGATAATTTATAAGAGTAGTAAGCCACTGACGCATATAGGCCATTGGAAACATAAGGTGTGTTTAGTTGCTGTCACCGGGTAGAATGTCACGGGTCTGACCCGTTCCCACAGCCCATTCTCGCGTTCGGTTAGTCGAAGGAACCAGAACCCACCCGTCCCAAGGAACGGAATATTCGCTCATTATGCGGAACGGAGGCATACCTCCAAATCGAGCGGATGACAGGGAACGAGCCCTCTTCCCTTCTCGCACGTGCCTCTTCTCTCGTGACTCCCCTGTCTCAGCGCCGCCACCCTCCCGCATCTCCCTCCCTCTCGATCCGCCACCTCCGTTCCTCTCCGGCGCCGGCTTCACTCTCCTCCCCTTCGTCTCTCCTCCGTGATGGCGCGCAGCAGCAACTTGCCTAGCGGCGGGTGGAGATCAGGCAGCGGCGGGGCGGGAACCACGCAGCGGGGCGGTGAGAGGCCATGGCGCGGGGACCTGCCGACGGTGGCGCGGCGCACGGGGCGGCGCGGTGGAGCGACTGGAGGCAGTATGACAACTTGGCATGTATAGATGTAGTGCACTTGGTTGCTTTTGGGTGTGATGGATGAAGTTGATACCTTCTGTTGAAATTTGTGTTTGATTGATGTCATATATGTGTGATTCTTGTTAATATATATATACTATTATGTTGTTTTTCTTCGAAATACAAATGAAATGCTGCCAAAATTTTGAATTTTATGTGGTTCCATTTTTCATTCCATCTCTCTAACCAAACACAAGAACGGAACCGTCCCGTTTCACTTTTCTGTTTGTACCAAACACAGGAATGGAACGGACCTGTTCCAGTGAAATGGAACCATTCCATTCCGTTCCACTTGGTTCCTCAACCAAACACACCCATAGGGGATGATGGCGAGTTGGCGAATATTGATACGTAAAAACCACACACGATGATCACCCAGAGGACTAATAATTAAAAAAAATGCATACTGGTATATAGACCAAAAAAATATTGAACAATCAAATATTTTTGCTCTTGACTTACCGAAAAAGTTGCTCTTGACTTAAGAGTGAACTGAACTTAACAGACCGATAGACCAATAGTTGGACCCGTTAAAAGTTACTCCCTCCGTTCCTAAATAGATGACTCAGCTTTATACTAACTTAGTATAAAGTTGAGTCATCTATTTTAGAACGGAGGAAGTAATAGAAATGCATCTAGGGTTTTAACATTCTAGAAGGCGCATTATGCAGACTCGATAAACAAAAGCAAGACACATTCAATTAAGCCACAATTAGTCTAACCTATCCTTTCAGCTGCAAGCCCAATATGTATGCTGCAGATCATGTAGTGGGATCATCGCAATTCCACGGATGTATCTACTACCCCGATCAAGGAACCATGATGATTTTTTCCGACAAAGGGTGAATTTCATTGGCTCAAAATGGAACCATGATGATTACGACTTAATCAACAACCTAGTACTCAAATTTGATCAATGATAACATGAACCTAGAAGTGGTAAACACCCTCGCGACCTCACCGGCCCTTCATCAAACGGCTCAGTTGCTTGCATGAAGTAGATACCATGCGGTTGTACGCCAATGTCCAGAAAAGAGAAGACAGATGAACCATCGTGTAAACTCACTTGTACTACATGACATCCAAAACGAGGACGGACAGAAAGCACAAGACAGTTGCTTGATGTACGTATGAAGCCCGATGGGTGTTTCACAACACATTTCAATACTAGTATGGTTTTGCTGTTCTCTCCCATCCTGTTATCTTTCTCTTTAAATTGATGCGTGCATCAGGGAAATACCCTTTGGCTCATGGGTGTATATACACTTGATATCAGAATTTTTTTAGTATATAATTACGAAAAAAGTCAAAAAATTCCGAAACTATTTTGGAAATAAACTTGACATTCTTTTGTACTCGTATAAAAAGTTTCGCAAAGGAAAAATTCTCATCGACATCAGGGCAAAAAAGACAAATTTCAAAAACGAAAAATGTGAATAGTAACGTGTATATAGTGTTGATTTTGTTTATCTTCACCTATAATACCATTAAATTTATTCCTTGGTCAAACTTTTTATACGGGTTTTACAAAATGTCAAGTTTGTTTCAAAGATGGTTTTGAAATTTTGATAATTACTGCCTTATGTGATACTCTCTATTGCATTATGTGTATGTAGGTCTTTTTCCCTTCAAAAGCCAAAACTATACTAGCTGAGAAACTCACCTGGAATACACGGCAGAGATGAAACACGAGCAGTCGAGCCACACCGCACCACCGTTTTACAGTTGAAGCCTTGATTTAGTTTCGTTCAACAAGTTGTCTCAGATCAAGTGCAGATTTGTTCATGATGCAGATGATCTCGACAAAGACAAGAGCAACACAAGTCGCACGATGATGGACGTTCTAAAAGAAAGTTGGACTTCGATTGGAGAGGAGGCCCGAAGGCGAAGGCGAAGGCCATAGCTGAGCAAAGCATCGCCGAAAAGTGATGACAATGATAGTGGGTGTGACAATGCAGTGAGGGGATTGAGACCTCCCGAAAGGCAGTTGGAACCAGTTACGGGACATCGATCAGAAGGGTAGGTCGAAACGAAGTTTGATCTTGAGAATGGGGTAATGGAGATGCTGGAGTTTGGTGACAAGATCAATTCTAATACGAAGTTGTACTAAACCAGCGACAAGTCATATGAATCGGAGGGAGTATCAAATATCCTAGCTAGTGAATTGCTTGTAAATTGAGATATTTTGTTTTGTGAACTTCTTTTCTTTGAAAAACTTATGTAGACTATTTATATCGGATGAAAATTAGGACGAACCCACTTAAAAAAGTCTAAATTTGTGAATGGACCATGCTTCCATGAAAATTTGTAAGGTTTGCAAGTTTTGTGAATGGAGTGATAGAGAGGAATTTTGCAAGTTTTTATATTCGGGCCTGCTTGGTAAAGCTTTGCCCTAAAAACCCTTTGCTTTTCCGCACCACGACAAAAAAGAACACTCCACTTTCTTGGAGTCTTGATCCGCAGGCTCCCACCGTCCTCCCAGCGCCGCCGCAGCACACCCCCAGCCGCCATGGCGTCCTCCTGGACCTCGGCATCCTGGTCACCGGACGACCTCCTCGTCGAGCCCTCTCGCGACCGACCTCCCCTCACGAGCGCCGAAGATGGAGGCGACGACGACGACGTCTCGGCGCTGCCGGAGCGGGTCATCTCGCAGCTGCGCAGCCAAGGCGCCCTGGAGAAGATCTGCAAGAAGTACTCCATCCCCGACGGCTTCGCCCCGATCCTCGCCGGCGGCCTCTCCTCGTGGTCGCCGCCGCCGCCCGGCTCCGTCTGCGTGTACGTCGAGTCGCTGGACGCCGGGATGCGCCTGCCCCTCCACCCCTTCTTCAGCACGGTGCTCAACCACTTCGGGCTCGCCCCGGGCCAGCTCGCGCCTAACGGCTGGCGCGCCCTGGCGGGCTTCGTCGTGCTCTCCCACCTGGCCGGCGCTGAGCCGTCGCTGGCCGTGTTCCGGCACTTCTTCCCGCTCTGCCTGTGTCCGCCGCACAGGTTCTACAGCTTCCGTGGCAAGGATTCTGCCGGCCTGCTCTTCGGCCGGATTCGCAGGACAATCCGGGGTTGGAAGGAGGAGTTCTTCTTCTTGAAGTCGTCGGCGCCGTGGCCGTGTCCCGTGGAGTGGGGGCAGCCTTCCAGGTCCTCCACCATGGATCCGGCCCTCACCGTCGAGGAGAAGGCCGTGGCGGAGAAGCTGCTGTGTGCTCGAGGGAGTTCTCCGATCGATCTCAGCACGTATCTCCACAGCCGCAACATGGCCGCAGCCGAGATCATCGGGGCACCATCACGGCCGCCAACTCCTCAAGGTGAACCCTCTCGGCGACTGGCACTGTACATTTCGGAAAGATTCAGAATGTTGCTGTGGATTGTGCTGATCTGTGATTTGCAGGCGCGCCTGTTGTTGTCGCCATGGAGGACATTCTGGCAGAGAAGGCAGCAAAGGCCGAGGCCGCGCGCGCGTCAGCGGGGAAGGTGACGGTGAAGAGCCAGCAGGACGGCAAGGTGCCTCCTTGTGCGCTGTCGCTTGGGAAGAGAAGGAAGCTGGATAAGAACCCAGCGGTCGACGGCGAGAGCTCGGCGTCGGACCCCTCTTGCCCGCCGGGCTTGTCCACCCTCTGGAAGCCGCCGTCTGGGACAAGCAACGATGGTGAAGAACGGCAGTGCGCGCTCCAGCGGCACCGCGAGGGAGACTGGAAGGCGGCAAGGCGGCTGCTGCAGGGCACCGTCACGCCGTCACGGGGGCGCGAGCTCGCCGCCTCGAAGCCGGCCGACGTCGTGACCTCAAGCTACGTGTCACTGCTCCAGGTGAGCACGCACAGATTCAAGCTAATTCCTTCATGATTTGTTGTTCTGGGTTGATCGATCGACATGCCATACGGTGGGGTGCGCAGGCGGCGAACAAGGTGGCGTTCTCGCTGGGGCACGCTCTGGAGCTGGAGGAGAAGCTGAGGGCGCGCGAGCGGGGCAAATAGCTCCCATGCGACGTCGTTGGTATGAATTGTCTCTCATGCGACGTCGTTGGTTGTAATAGCTCTCATGCGACATCTGCGTTGGAAAAAATAGCTCCCATGCGACACTGCTGCCTAATCCAAAGACACATGTTTAAAACTCGAATCAGGTGAGCGGGACCCATAGCATGGGACCCACTAACTTATCCAACTCAGCATTGGTCAGGTGAGCGGGACCCACAGCGTGGGACCCACTAACTTATCCAGGTCAGCATTGGTACAAGAGGACACCGAGCCGTGCCCCGAGCCGTGCAGCACCCGAGCCCATCCTCCCCCCCTCCCCCCTCCCCGACCGTTGTTGTTCTTCTTCTCCGGCGACGACGCGCGGCAACGCCGTTTCGGGCCGCGACCTAGCAATGTCGAGCTCCGCTTCAGCCTCCCGCCGCTCATGGCCGCGCTATGGCGCAGTGCCCATGACAAGGTGCCCTGCATGCCCACGTATCACACCCCTGAAGTGGCTAGTCACAACGACCGACAAGAATGGCAACCTTGGGCGGGAATTCGTGAAATGCGAGAGCAAACCAGAGCAGGGAAAGGTGAGATTTTACTTCTCAATATGCCAATTTTGGTTTTTGTCTCCCAATTTCATATTTGCCCAATTTTTCATCGGATTTGGGATTTAGGGTTCATCTTTCCAATTTCAGAAATTGGAGCAACGCACCCATTTTGAGTGGCTAGATGAGTACATAGAGCAGATTCAACTGGAGGGTGCATCAGGGGAGCTCGATTTACCGTTGGAGGCGGAGAAGTTGGGCAAGTTTGGATCGGGCGCGTCTGGATCTGGGGCCCCTGGATCTGCCCATTCCATTGGGGCTACTATGGGGGTTGCAGGAGTGACGGCAGAGCTGAAGAAGTTGAACAAGCAGATGAAGAAACTCATCGAATTGCAGAAGCAGGGCAATTTGATGGGGCTGATGGCCGGACTTTTTTATGTTTGTGTAATTGCTCTCGCATTTGTTTATGTGATGATAATTAGTCGTAAGTGAATAGATTGGGCATCATTTGTAATCATAATGATATGTATATTTGAATAAAAGTGTTCCGCTGTACGAATTCGGCATGTCTTCTCCACTCTGTTTCGGCCCTGTTTTTTCAGTTCTTCAGTTCGTCATCAGTTTCAGTTTCAGTGGTAGAGGGAGAAAAGGAAAAAAAAGGTTCGTCCACAGTTGCCCGAAAAGGCTAGGCCCATATAGAAGTTAGGCAGGGCTGAATAGAACATATCCAGGCCCATTGATAAAAGAAGTGTAGCTAGTGCAAAAAAAGTGCACACGGTCATTGACATCGATATATCTTTTCGGCTTTAGGTTTTTTCACAAATTTTAAGTTTCCTGCAGTCACCTTTTTTGAGATAACTCATCTGATAATTATTTGAGCTATTTTTATGCATAAACTATGGTGTCCGATGGTAGGGTCCCGTGTTGTTTCGGCTAAAACAATAGGTTGGTTCTAGTTAGCAGTCTAACTTGCAGTCTTTGTGAACCAAAAAAGTTGCAATTGTTTGGTTCTAGTTTATTTCAACCAAGCACTATTTTTAATTTTTTTTGATTTGTGCTATGGTGTTTTCAAAGTTTTTACTCGTGTGTTTCAACCGAAAAAGGTTGTGCCCCTCTCAAAAAAAGAAGACATCTAGTGTGCCCCTAGTAGCACCTCCTTACAACATAGAGGGGCATCCCCTTACAACATATAGTGCATAAAACATAAAAGGAAGATAATTAACTAGACACATGCTAACAACAACTTATATGATTGGATCATGTGTTAGTGCATTTTTTAGTACACATTGAACCCTTTACGAGTCGCGCAAAGGGCGCTCGCTCGCCTATGCCACGTCGAATTTTACTGTCGCAGCAGGATCTATCTAGCCCAGATAACACCTCCCCGAGGTTTCATGCTCGTATGCAGTCAACACCGTATCGAGCCCCACGCCCTCGTCCTCCCCTTCTCCTTCGCAGGCACATCTCCTCCTCCCCTCGGCGGTCGGATCCCCTTCCTTCTTGTGCACGCCGCCTACTCCCCTCCTCCGGCTGGAGCAAGGTGCCGTCGTCCCTCCATCCTCGCGACGCCACCTCCTTCCTCCGCCGTCGGCAGAGGCGACCGGCTAGGGTTCAGTCACCGCCGCCAAAACGGATGGCGTGCTCCTCGGCGAGTGGCCCGACAAGTTCTCTCTCTCCAGCTATGACACTAGTAGAAAACGGGGCAAAGGCCACAGGGCAGTTTTCACATTAGCCCCGGTTCAGTCACGAACCGGGACCCATGGGGGCATTCGTCCCGGTTCGTGAGCCCAGGGGGCCGGCCGGGGCCTCGTGGGCATTGGTCCCGGTTCGTATGGAACCATTTGTCCCGGTTCGAGCCACGAACCGGGACTAATGGTCCTCGCTCCTGGCCCATAACCATTTGTCCCGATTCTTGGCATGAACCGGGACAGAAGGCCCGGATTTAGTACCGGTTCATGCCACGAACCGGGACCAATGAGGTGCCTATATATACCCCTCGCTCGCGAGCAGAGCACTCCAGTGCTCTGTTTTTCTCTGGCCGGCGAGGGGAGGGCTTTGTGGTGCTCTAGCTCACCTCCTATGCACATGAGGTGTTCGATGAAATGCCCGAGCCACACTAGTTAAGCTTTGTCCTCTCGAAGCTCGACCTCAAAGCTCCATTTTCCTCGAGATTTGTCTAGGTTTAGCGGCCCGTCACGTCCCATTCCCGTCTTCACCGCCGTCGACCGCCCGCGCCGATCTCGTCGTCGGCAACACCGTGGTGAGCCTCTTGTTCTTATCTTCTTTTTGAAAGAAAAAAATTCTTACTTTAGATAGATACTTGTCTAATTTTCTTACTATTTTATTCCTTCTTATTACATAGTGCGATGGTTTTGGTATCCTCCCCCGTCGGCCCTCGTCCTGTCTATGATTCGGATGTGGTATATATTATCTTTTTATAACTATTTGATTCATTTATTGTTTATGACAAATATACCGACCAGCGTGACATAGATTTTATTTATCTAGGAGGTGGTTGAACCGGAAATTCTAACCGACCCTATTGTCGAGACGTTAAATTTAGTTGAAGAAGAAAACAATTACTTGAAGGAAAAAATAAAAAAATTGAGGAGGAGAAGATGATATTGGAGTTGCATGTTGCGGATGTCGTCGATGATCACAAGATCAAGATGGATGCAATGCGCTTGAAGATTAGAAAGATTAGAAAATATGCCATTCATACCGAGGCTTGGTATCATTATGCCGTTGGATCAATTGTTACCTTGGTTGCGATTATGATCGCATTTGTTTTCGCATTGAAATGTTTTACATAGTTTCAATGTATGGTTTAATTAATTAGATGCTCTGGAGAGCTATATATATGTTGTTAGATGAGAACTATGTATGTACTTTGGTTCTAATGTGATGATGAACTTCTATTAATTTGGTCACTTAATTATCTATTCATGATGTTCTGTAATGGTTTTTGACACACTTAATTATATATAATGCACGCAGATGAACCGGCAATGAATGTACGGTGACAGACACACCTCCGAGTACATTAAGGGCGTGCATGATTTTCTCGAAGTGGCTGAGGCAAACAAGCAGAATGGTTTTATGTGTTGTTCATGCCCTACATGTGGGAATATGAAGTCTTACTCTGACCGGAAAATCCTTCATGCCCACCTGCTTTACAAGGGTTTCATGCCACACTATAATGTTTGGACGAGACACGGAGAAATGGGGGTTATGATGGAAGACGGCGAAGAAGAACAGGACGATGACAACTATGTGCCCCCTGAATACGGTGATGCTGCAACGGGGGAAGCTGAAGATCAAGAGGAACCAGACGATGTGCCCAATGATGCTGCAAGGGGGGAAGCTGCTGAAGATGAAGAGGAACCAGTGCCCGATGATGATGATCTCCGCCGGGTCATTGTCGATGCAAGGACGCAATGCGAAAGTCAAAAGGAGAAGCTGAAGTTCGATCGCATGTTAGAGGATCACAAAAAAGGGTTGTACCCCAATTGCGAAGATGGCAACACAAAGCTCGGTACCGTACTGGAATTGCTGCAGTGGAAGGCAGAGAATGCTGTGCCTGACAAAGGATTTGAGAAGCTATTGAAAATATTGAAGAAGAAGCTTCCAAAGGATAACGAATTGCTCGACAGTACATACGCAGCAAAGAAGGTCGTATGCCCTCTAGGATTGGAGGTGCAGAAGATACATGCATGCCCTAATGACTGCATCCTCTACCGCAGTGCGTACAAGGATCTGAACGCATGCCCGGTATGCGGTGCATTGCGGTATAAGATCAGACGAGATGACCCTGGTGATGTTGACGGCGAGCCCCCCAGGAAGAGGGTTCCTGCAAAGGTGATGTGGTATGCTCCTATAATACCACGGTTGAAACGTCTGTTCAGAAACGAAGAGCATGCCAAGTTGATGCGATGGCACAGTGAGGACCGTAAGAAAGACGGGAAGTTGAGAGCACCCGCTGACGGGTCGCAGTGGAGAAAAATCGAGAGAAAGTACTGGGCTGAGTTTGCAGCTGACCCAAGGAACGTATGGTTTGGTTTAAGCGCGGATGGCATTAATCCTTTCGGGGAGCAGAGCAGCAATCACAGCACCTGGCCCGTGACTCTATGTATGTATAACCTTCCTCCTTGGATGTGCATGAAGCGGAAGTTCATTATGATGCCAGTTCTCATCCAAGGCCCTAAGCAACCCGGCAACGACATTGATGTGTACCTAAGGCCATTAGTTGAAGAACTTTTACAGCTGTGGACTGGAAACGGTGTACGTACGTGGGATGAGCACAAACAGGAGGAATTTAACCTGCACGCGTTGCTGTTTGTAACCATCAACGATTGGCCCGCTCTCAGTAACCTTTCAGGACAGACAAACAAGGGATACCACGCATGCACGCACTGTTTAGATGACACTGAAAGTATATACCTGGACAAAAGCAGGAAGAATGTGTACCTGGGCCATCGTCGATTTCTTCCGACCAACCATCAATGTCGAAAGAAAGGCAAGCATTTCAAAGGCGAGGCAGATCACCAGAAGAAGCCCGCCATGCGTACCGGTGATCACGTACTTGCTATGGTCAATGATTTACATGTAATCTTTGGAAAGGGTCCCGGCGGACTAGCTGTTCCGAATGACGTTGAGGGACACGCACCCATGTGGAAGAAGAAATCTATATTTTGGGACCTACCCTACTGGAAAGAGCTAGAGGTCCGCTCTTCAATCGACGTGATGCACGTGACGAAGAACCTTTGCGTGAACCTGCTAGGCTTCTTGGGCGTGTATGGGAAGACAAAAGATACACCTGAGGCACGGGAGGACCTGCAACGTTTGCACGAAAAAGACGACATGCCTCCTAAGCAGTATGAAGGTCCTGCCAGCTACGCTCTTACGAAAGAAGAGAAAGAAATCTTCTTTGAATGCCTGCTCAGTATGAAGGTCCCGACTGGCTTCTCGTCGAATATAAAGGGAATAATAAATATGCCAGAGAAAAAGTTCCAGAACCTAAAGTCTCATGACTACCACGTGATTATGACGCAACTGCTTCCGGTTGCATTGAGGGGGCTTCTACCGGAAAACGTCTGATTAGCCATTGTGAAGCTATGTGCATTCCTCAATGCAATCTCTCAGAAGGTGATCGATCCAGAAATCATACCAAGGCTAAGGAGTGATGTGGCGCAATGTCTTGTCAGTTTCGAGCGGGTGTTCCCACCATCCTTCTTCAATATCATGACGCACGTCCTAGTTCATCTAGTCGACGAGATTGTCATTCTGGGGCCCGTATTTCTACACAATATGTTCCCCTTTGAGAGGTTCATGGGAGTCCTAAAGAAATATGTCCGTAACCGCGCTAGGCCAGAAGGAAGCATCTCCATGGGCCATCAAACAGAGGATGTCATTGGGTTTTGTGTTGACTTCATTCCTGGCCTTGAGAAGATAGGTCTCCCTAAATCGCGGTATGAGGGGAGACTGACTGGAAAAGGCACGCTTGGAGGGGGGAACTCAATAATATGCAGGGACGGATATTCTTGGTCTGAAGCACACGACACAGTTCTACAGAACTCTACCTTGGAGAACCCGTATGTCGATGAACACAAGAACAGTCTGCGCTCCAAACACTCGGAGCAGTGTGACGACTGGATTACATGTGAACACATCAGGACTTTCAGCAGTTGGTTGGAAACACGTCTCAGAGGTGACACCACTGTTTGTGATGAGTTGTACTCGTTGTCCAGGGGACCATCTTCGACTGTATTGACTTACAAAGGATACGAGATAAATGGGAATACATTTTACACGATCGCCCAAGATCAAAAGAGCACCAACCAAAACAGCGGTGTCCGCTTTGATGCAGCAACCGAGAGGGGAAAGGACACATATTATGGTTACATAATGGACATATGGGAACTTGACTACGGACATGATTTTAAGGTCCCTTTGTTTAAGTGCAAATGGGTCAATCTGTCAGGAGGCGGGGTACAGGTAGACCCACAGTACGGAATGACAACAGTGGATCTGAACAATCTTGGGTACACTGACGAACCGTTCGTCCTAGCCAATGATGTGGCACAGGTTATCTATGTGAAGGACATGTCTACCAGACCGAGGAAAAGAAAAGATAAGGAAGCGAATACATCATACGATGAGCCAAAGCGGCACATAGTTCTTTCAGGAAAAAGGGACATTGTGGGAGTGGAGGGCAAGACAGACATGTCTGAAGATTATGAAAAGTTTCATGAAATTCCTCCCTTCAAAGTCAAGGCTGACCCAAGCATCCTGATAAACGATGAAGATTATCCATGGTTACGGCGCAATAAGCAAATGACACAAGCGAAGAAAAAGTAAAGACTTTCTCCCGCAACTATTATGATGATAGCATGCCAACTTTGTAATAGACGAGTATGATACCATTGTCCGTTTTGTACAAGAAGTGCATCTAGTTTTTGCCGTAACCCTCTCAACTTTCTTGCACATGCTATGTGGATGAAATGATGATTCCATGCCAACTTTCAACCTTTTCAGAGTTCATTTGAAATGCTTTATAAGCCCTGAGTGCAGAGAGGTTAGGCCCGTAAGCCTGCTTTAGAGAGGAGCTCGACAGCTCAGGCGCACCGCACCTTATAAACAGGTGCGGCTCTCTCTTAGCTAGCGAGGTGAGACTAAACTCACCACCACGCCGCTGTGCAAGGCCATTGGTCCCGGTTGGTGGCACGAACCGGGACCAATTCCACCCTTTGGTCCCTGTTGGTGCCACGAACCGGTACTAATGAGGTTGTGGCCCCACGAGCACCTTTAGTACCTGTTCGTGGCACGAACCGGTACTAGAGTTTCTTACTAGCTAAGCAGTTTTGTAGTCCCACCTCGCTAGCTGAGAGGCACTAGGAGCGGTTTATAAGCCCTAAGTGCAGAGACGATGAAGAAGAGGCGCAATGCTCACGTTGCTTAGCTTCAAGCCTTGAGGAATAAGGTAGACCGCATCGAGCTATGTGCAGTGCAGTCTACACTATTCCGAAAGGCTTGAAGCAAATCAACGCGCATTGCGCCTCTTTTTTATTTTTAATCATTAAAAGCAAAAAGAATTTTCATAAAGAACTTTTTTGATAGAAACATTAATAGCAGAAAGAATTATCATAAAGTAAAATAAATAAGTAATTAGAAACAAAATAAAATAAAATAAATAAGTTTTTTGTTGTAAGTAGAAATAAAACAAAATAAATATAGCAAAAAAGAAAATAAAAAACTAAATACAGCAAAAAGAATTTTCATAAAGAACTAATGGCACTAATAGAAAGTTTATATGTTTTCTAAAACTAATGGCACTAACAGACAGTCTATAATTTTGCTGACCTAAAAGCAAAAAGAATTAAAAAATAAAGCAAAAAACAAAAGAAAATAAATAATGCAAAAAATTTAAAAAACTGCCACCTATTGGGCCACCACGGCCTGAATACGACTAGAAACCCAACCTGGGCCAGGATTCAGGCCCGCAGAAGGCCCAATAGGCCAACAGACAGCACAGTGTGACATTAGGCCCGTAAGCCTGCATTTGAGAGGAGCTCGAGAGGGCAGCCGCAGTGGAGCTTATAAACCACTCCGAGCCCCTCTCAACTAGCGAGGTGGGACTAAACTTTTGGCCGCGGGCAGCGCAAGGCCTTTGGTCCCGGTTGGTGGCACCAACCGGGACCAATGCCCCCCCTTTAGTCCCGGTTGGTGCCACCAACCGGGACCAAAGGCCGCCGCTTCCCGCCCTTTGGGCTGCTGAAAAGAGGCCTTTGGTCCCGGTTGGTGGCACCAACCGGGACTAATGCCCACCTTTAGTCCCAGTTGGTGCCACGAACCGGGACTAAAGGTTTTGCTATATAAGTCCACACTTAGGAAATTTTCGACATACCTCGCCAGTTGCCCCCGACGCCGCCAGGCTGCCCGTGCTCGCCGTCGCCGCCCGCTCCTCATCGCCGTCGCCCCGCGCCCTTGCCTCGACGGGTCGCCGCCCGGTGCTCGTCGCCGTCGCCCTGCCCCCACGCGCCGCCCCGCCTCGTGCTCCCCTGCTCGCGCGTGCCGCCTCGGCGCCCCGAGCCCCCCTGCCCGGCCCGCGCGTGCTCGCCGGCGCCCTCGCCGCCCCGCCCCGTCCCGGCCCCGTGCGTCGGCGCCCTCGCCGCCCCCGCCCCCGCCGTCGCCATCGTCCTAGCCGCCCCGGCTCTGTTTTTTTATTTTATTAGTTTAATTTTTTTGTTCATATGTGATGTATATGTGTATGTGGCTATAATGTATATGTGAATAAAAAAAATTGGATGTATGTAGATGTTCAAAATGTATGAATATATATGTCAAAAATGTTTTTTTGTTCATATATAGAAATTTTTTTGTTCATATATAGAAAGTTTTTTGTTCATATATAAAAACGGCTAGGAAGGGAAGAAGAAGAAAAAGAAGGATAGGAAGGAAGAAAATAAGAAGAGGAAAGAAAGAAGAAGAGGAGAGGAAGAAGAGGAGATATAAATAAGAAGAGGAAAAAAGAAGAAAAAGAAGAGGAGAAGAAGAAAGGAATAGAGGATAAGAAGAAAAAATATTCTATTTTTTCTTCTTCTCCTCTATTCCTTTCTTCTTCTCCTCTTTTTTTTTCTTCAATCCTCTCCTCTATTCCTTTCTTCTTCTCTCCTCTTTTATTTCTTCTTCGTTTTCTTATGTTTTATCGGGTCTGTCGTCGTCGATATATACCCCTCCCGATAACTTCAACACAAGGGGGGATAACTTCAACACGAGGGGGGGTCGATATACCCCCTCCCCGATAACATTATTTTCCCGTGTATATATGTCGTCGTTGTCGATATAACCCCCTCCTGATAACTTCAACACGTGGGGGGGGGTCGATATACCCCCTCCCCGATAACATTATTTTCCCGTGTATGTATGTCGTCGTTGTCGATATATATAACTCCCTCCCAGATAACTTCGACATGATGGACGGTCGATATGTATACCCCCTCTCGACCGTGATAACTTATACCACGGGAGCACCCCCCGGCCCTCTCGCTCGACCAAAACTCTCGAGGACACCCAAACCCTAGAAAAAAACGATGTCGGTCTCCTACCCCCTCCCGCCGCGCCCCTACCCTTGAAGCGTTGCCTAGGCCACCCCAAACCCGGAATAAGCTAGGTCTACGTTTGCACTAATATATCCACCTGCTGTCATGTTTGTGTAATAATTGCCATGTTGTAATATTTGCAGAAACAATGGAGCACGGACGAGATGAGCAAGCAGAAGAGGTGTTGGGGGACATAATCTTAGCCGGAGGTGATATCTTGTCGTATCTTAACGACAATGATGGTCTGGAAGAACAGGGTGAAGAAGTAGGCTGCGGTGATCGAAGAGTGGAGGAGGAAAGACATGATTATGATGGCTCCGGTGACCCAATGCTGGTGCAAGAAGGAGCCCCTGGTGACGGCTCCGGTGACCGAACAGAGTCCGGCCAGGTAAATATATTAGTTAAGCCTGTGCTGACTAGCTAATTGATGCATTCATTGTTTTTGTATGTACACATATTAATTAACACTCGTCTTTCTTCTTTTTTCTAGCCCTCCGGATCGAGCACAACTGCGGTAAAGAGACGAGGCCCGAAGAGAAAGTTGCGCTCGGATGAAAGGTTTGAGATCACAGCAATCGCGCGCGACGGCCAACCGATTGAACCCCTCCGGACAAAGGATGCTTTTGCTGCTCAGTGCGGGGTTCTAGTTAGGGACAAGATCCCGATCAGCATCCACCAATGGTATAAGCCTAAGAAGGAAGACCCTGAGGTGTCTTATGTCAATGATATGCAGAAAGATGATCTTTGGACTGAGCTGAAGGCAAATTTCACCCTACCGCCAGAGGAGGATCCGGAGAAGCCAGTTATAGAGCAATTAATCAAGTCTCATGCTCTTAAGAAGATGGCAGACCTATTCAGGAGGTGGAAGAATGAGCTGAAAACGTTTGTCGACAAAGAAGAGACACCTGAATTCGTCGGCCGGTATGAGAAGATCAGAGATCACTGGCCCGCATTTGTGGCCCACAAGACATTGGAAAAGAGTAAGAAGATGTCAGCGACAAACAAGATGAATGCTGCGAAGAAGAAGCTTCACCATCGCACGGGGTCAGGTGGCTACCTCAAAGCCCGGCCTAAGTGGGCCAAGTCTGAGAGGGATCTGCTTGATAAAGGGATCGAACCACAGACAATGAATTGGCCAGACCGTTGCCGGACTTGGTTCTTCGGGGCTGGCGGAACCTTGGACCCTGTATCAGGGAGGTGTCGTTGGACGGACGAGCAACTTGCAATACCCGTCAAGAAGATTCAGCACTATATCGATGCAGCGCAGCAAGGGACGTTCGTTCCAGACAGAGAGAACGACGAGCTCACAATGGCCCTCGGGAATCCTGAGCACCCTGGACGGACACGAGGCACGCCAGGCTCCGTTCCGTGGAAGGCTGGTTTTCCGGACGTGGGGGGTTACAAAACCCAGGAGAGGAGGAAAAAAGTGGAGCAGATCCAAATTCAGCGTCTGCACGAAAGGGTTCAAGTGCTAGAGGAACGAGATAGCAATAGAGATGCCGAAACTGCCCCCGAAGCTACACCGCCATCTCAGCGTAGAAGCAGCGTGGCTTCTACCGAGCTGCCTCAGCTGGAGCATGCGGCTACTTCTAGCTACCCCGTGGATGCTATCACGGAGTCTCAACATTGCCACCTTATGGCGGAATGGCAGAACTTGAAAGTCAAGGTGGCTGTTGGCTCTGTTTTACCTACTGAACCCGGCGCAACCTACCACTGCCGGCCGATTCCTGAAGGATATGCTAGGGTGATGGTGGATGAAATAACGGAGGGATTTGAGGACCTCCAGCTTGACCACCCTACCGGTGAAGGGGAGACTCGGCTGGGTTTAGCTCTGAAGACTCCATGCCTATGGCGGAAGGAGCTCATCAAGCTTCCGAACTGGACGTCTCCGGTGAGTAAGGGCACTCCGCCTCCTCCTCCGGCGAGTGATCAGGGCACTCAGCCTCCTTCTCCGGCGCGTGGCGGCACTCCGCCTCCTCCTCCGGCGAGTGATCAGGGCACTCAGCCTCCTTCTCCGGCGCGTGGCGGCACTCCGCCTCCTTCTCCGCCAGCGCCGGCGCGCCAGAGCAACCAGCCTCCTCCTTCTTCGCCTCGTCAGCAAGGGCAGAAGAGACCCGCCGCCGCTGCGGCTGCTCCGGCGCGTCGTAGTCCTTCTCCTCCGCCTCGTAAGCAAGGAAAGAAGACAGCCGCAGCCGCTCCGTCTACTCTGCCGGCGTCTAGCAGTACAGCTTCCAGAGGCGGGAGGCAATACAGATTCGGTCCTTCTCTGAAGACTCCAGAGAAGTTACCATATGAGAGGACCGAGGAGGAGAACGCGAAGATCGTGCGAGCCGAAGTGAAGAACTTCTTTGACCCAGTGAAAGCAAAGAAACATCCACCTCCGGAGGAGAAGGTAGATCCGGTGAAAGCAAAGCGCACTCTGGCTGCCCTGACAAAACCACCAAAGTCTCCGCCAAAAGGCAACTATGAGCGCGTTCTTGCAAAGGCATATGCCGAAGCGGAGCGGTCGGGAAGTACTGTCAGTGATAAAAGGATGAAAGAACGACGAGCTGGGAAAAAAATTGCCCAGCTCGGCGAACAAGAGAACCAATCGTGCCCCCCGCTCAAGGTGTCAAAAGACATCGTCGCTAATGATCCGGGTATGGTGCCCGGTTATACCGATCTTGGAGATTACCTGCCCGACGATGTACATTATGAAATCATGGAGGTGGACGAACACAAATACCATTACGGGAAGCCTCTCGTCAAAGATGTCAAATCTCTAAGCACGATGATGCGAAGACTACATGATTGGTACATGAAAACCCGCAGAGAGTCTGATGGGATGAGTACTTTAACGCTGAGAGTTAAACCGGAGCATGACCTCGTTGGAATTGAACTGCTGAATGTTCCATTTGAGGATTTCTTCCTGTTTTACAATCTAATGTCCCTCGATAAAACAACGATCACTTGGTACTGTCTGTAATTAGTACTACTTCTGTCATTAAGTCTCTCTATATAGGTCAGCTCTTTCATTGCATGTATTTATACTTATCCTCACTGTATTATGCAGATTGAAGATCGCCGAATTGAAGAAAAGACAAATCGGTGATATTGGGTTCATTAACACAAATCTCATAGATGCAACTCAGGTTAAATTTCATGCCAAAGAAGCCGAGGCCAACTTGCTACAATCGTTGGTAATAAATCAAAACAAAGATATAATACTCTTTCCTTACAACTTCAAGTGAGTGTTACTGTCTTCTGCATATTCGGTTTCCCTTTATTAGTCCAGGTTATGGTAATGTAATTGATGACTTATGCATGCATGCGCAGCTTCCACTATATTCTCCTAGAGATTAAGCTTGAGCCGGGAGTAGTAACCGTCTTAGACTCGAGACGAAAAGATCCCCAGGACTATGCGAACATGACTCAAATGCTCCAGAAGTAAGTTAAATCGATCATTATCCACCATATCAGCAACTTTGTTCATTTCCTGATATCAAGTAATTGTTTTCTTTGTCTGGCAGGGTTTGGAGAAAATTCACCTCAAAAACCCCGGGACTGCCGAACCAGCTGCAATTTAGACACCCGAAAGTAAGTACTATAGTAGCATGTTCCGCGCATCTCCTAGTGATTCAAGCGCTAGTTTGATCAATACCATTTAGCATGCTTGCTTATCAGTTTGATTGACCTCTATTTCTCGTAAAGTGGTTGTGGCAGCAACCCGGGAATAATTACTGTGGATACTACATTTGCGAGTCCATCCGCTACCATACCTGTGAGCGGGGCTACACTGAAGAACAATATGAAGTGCGTAAGCAATAATATTCACAATTTTATTTTATTACCATCATTTGTGTTGAGTTTCATTTATTCATATATATATATATATATATATATATATGTATTGACCCCCTTCTTCAAATTAGATTTTTCGGAAGCGGGATGAACTCCTAGCACCAGCTCGTATGCGAGGAATTCAAGAGGAATTGGCGGCATTCTTCCTTGACCACGTGATCGCTGAAAACGGGGAATACTATGTGGACCCTGTGTTCCTACAATATAATTAGGAGATTGTATTGTAAGAGATAATTATTGTATATATGTAGCCGGTAGTGTCGGATAGATATACGAGAACTTGTTGTTCGACCAATATCTCGGAGAAGGAGAGGTGGTCGATATCACTTCTCTCTGTATGCATATATATATGTTCATGACGATCTTCTGTTTACTTCATTTGATTACTAGCTAGCGTGTCTACTCCTCTCCATACGTATATAGTACGTAGCGTCGACAAAGCACGGAGATAAGAGAGGACACTTCTCTCTATTAATTAGCTAGCTAACACAATATATGAAACACCTAAATTAACCCCCCAAACCCCTAAACCACCCCCTTTAAAAAAACAAAACCTCAACTCCTGCCAGGTGCTGATGCGTGGATGACTATTGGTCCCGGTTGGTGTGCCTGGGCTCCCCGCACTGGCCACGTGGACGGCCTTTAGTCCCGGTTCGTGTAAGAACCGGGACTAAAGGGCTAGGGCATTAGTAACGACCCTTTAGTCCCGGTTCCTGAACCGGAACTAAAGGCTCTTATGAACCGGGGTAAAAGCCCTGTTTTCTACCAGTGTGAGGACACCTCGAGACCCAGATCATCTCCACCAATAAGGTCCAATCCTTCCTTCACTGATTTTGCTGCAAGCTAGATGTGTTCTTTATGAGATCTGATGGTTTTCAGGTGGTTGCATGATGCTGCGCCTCTAGTCCCAGCAGGGGCGGATCTGGGCCCCAGGCCCAGGCCCGGGGCGTGGCTTTTTCTTTAGTTATTACCTAGCCATATTTTTTGAATGGGCCCGGGGCGTGGCCCAACACACAGGCAGGGCCCAGGCAGCCTCATCTTGCCGGCGTAGCAGCCCGAGCCAGACGCCCAGACGACCAGACCTAGCCACGCGACGTGAGTTCCAGACCTCCAGGGAGCCGAGGCAGCCGCCGCCGCCGGCCGGTGACTCCCCTCCAGTCCCCTGCTCGGCTGCTCCCCTCCCCTGACTTCGGCGCTCCCATCCAGTCCCCTGCAGGCTGCAGCCCTGCTCGCCTGCTCGGCTGCGCTCCTCGCCTGGCTCGCCTGCTCTGCTTCTCCAGCCGGGCGCGGGGCGCCGCCGCGCCGGCTCTGCTCCTGCCCTGCTCCACCCTCCAGTCCTGCCGGCCTCTCCCGCCTCCCGGTCTCCCCTGGGCAACTGCTGCCCCGACTGCAGCCGAGGTAATTTCAAGTTTTCTTCAAACAGCAAGTGCACCTACAATAAATCCTAATACTGATGGTCTGATGCTAATGAATGGATATGGTACTGGATAGTCGTAATGGTTGCTGCTGTTGTGTGGATGTGCTAATGTGTCGATGCTAATCAGTCCTGATGCTAATGAATCATGAATGGTTGCTGCTGCTGTGTGGATGTGCTACTGCAGTACAATTTTTGATATGCTAATGTGTAGATGTGCTACTGCAGTACTGCTAATGGTTGCTGCTGCTGTCAAAAAATCAATTACATTTTAATTGAATTTGAAAGTGAATGCTGTTGCTGCTGTTGATATCAATTTCATTTCATTTTGTAGAATTAAAAGATGAAGATATTTTATTCATCGGTGGCCGCAATGGAAGTGTCTAAATTTTTGGTGCAATTGAGCCATATTTGAGATATTCTTTTGAGGTAGCTATAGCCTGATGGACGTTAAGTTTTTCTCTCGCGACGAATTTTTTTTTTTGGGCCCGGGGCTTGCTCCAATCCTGGCTCCGCCACTGGTCCCAGCTATGTCCGACCTTTCTCATTCCCTTCACTCTCATCAGCTCCTCCTCTCGGTTTGATTAGCCTCCCCATCTGTCCACACTGCCAGTCCCTGGTTTCTACAGGTTTGTGAGACTTCAAGGTTTACAAGCTAGTGTGGCTTTAGTTGAGGTGAGCGCCTACACCCGTGGATCTGATCACACTATTTTTTTTTTTGTCTTAGATTTTGTCTGATGTGCATCTCCTATTTCTCTTTTGGCTTCTTCTTGCCTTTGCTACATCTTTGGAATTTTGTTTGGGTATTTTGGTTGGATGCTGAGCATTTGTTCCTTGGATTTTAGCTGTCCACTTTCTTTATCTTCCCCTTCTTTAATTTTTTCGCTTCCTTCCTCACCAGTGAGTGGAGACAGGTCAGGAATCACCTCCCTATTCAGCTAGGCTACACCATCTTGAGATTCAACCTGGTATGCTCCTGTTGTGTACATTCCATGGCTAATGTTTTGGAGGGAAATTTTACCAATTCACTTCCTTTGTCATGTTCCTAGAACCATGTTCCTTGAAAAGACAAGAGTAAACGGGAAAACTTACTTTGGGTTCATATGATGCAGACCAAGAATAAACGGTGCAGGTATACTCAAATCAATGTCTTTTATCTAATTGGCTGGATAACTACTTTTTAGATCTCTGCTGATTACCACAATAACACAATTTTCTTATTCATGCTTTGCTGTTAATATTTTTTTCACTGCCTGAAAAATTAACTTCTGTTAGTTGCATGTCAAGTAACAAAGCTAACAGTACCTATTTGTTGCTTCATCGACATGGATTAGTTTTACATTATTTACTAAGTTGAAAGCAGTTAATATCTCCTTGAGGCCACTCCAAGATGATCCTTGTTTCCTATGCAAGCAGCTAATTGTTGTAACATGATTACATTTGCTGAATGGCGTAGCTGTACTTTTGGATGGAGTCTTCATAGCTTAGTGGCAGTGTTTCGGCATGTCTTTTTCTTGTATCATGTTGGTGCCTTTGGAAACTAATAATTACTTTTTTTTTATGAATTTAACGACATGTCTACTTTTGTTGATCTGATATATTCAGATTTGGCTAGCAGCAAAAGATGAATGAATATAGTGATGGAAAGCCAAATTTAAAGTGGTAATTTCCTTTCACTTCTTATCCAGTCATTTGCTATAATAATTGATAAGTGTTCCTTTTAGTGTTTTGAACTAATTATGGTTCCAGAAATAGGTCGTATGTATGTTGCAAATGAAATGGTACAGAGCTTCATCTAATTTATTGGTGTGAATTGTTCTCATCATGTACCTGCCCTTTTAGTTAGCGGGAAACATTGTGATGCTCAGATCTTATGTGCCTATTTTGAGAGCAGAAAAATACAGAAAATCAGCATCTGAAGCTAAATAAAATGCACACACTATCCTCTTCTTCTGTGTAATGGTGAGCTACACTTTGATCTTGTCTCCACTGCTCTCAGTTGGGTTCTACCACACATTACTAAAACTTTTTTTTGAACCGTAAATGACCGCAGGAGACTTTTCCTACAGTCTTTGTATTAAAAGAGTTAGTAAAGTCTTGTCAACCGAGTTACATTGGGGGGGAGGGGGGCTGAGTACTTACATTGTGTGGAGGGGTGCGGCAGGGTTAAATGAGTGTGATCCTAGATAGAGGGCCACCCATTACTAAAGCTTACACATCATTTTCATTTAGATTTGGTTATTATTGGCATTAGATTGTGCACACTGAATGTGAGAACAGGGTCAGGTACTACCACGACGTACATTCTACTGTGTCCAGTCCTCAATGCTTAATGTCCATCTCTTTGTAGCTTTGCAAAGTTTCAGTGTATCATTGTCGTTTTACTGATGGTCAATGCATATGGGGAACAAAGTGAGGCTCTATAGGAAGAAGCTCACAAATTTGAGGCGTCTCTACAAGGAAGCCACACATCCGTTATTACATTTGCCACATGAGCAAGACCTTTGTCACTCAAAGAATCCTATACATATCACCTGCAATTATATATACAATTCTTCTTAGTGTTGTTACCTTTGATTTTGCAGTATTTGTCCTGATTGATACTGTATGATTATGTGTTGTTTTGCAGGTACTGATCTTGGTGTCGATTCCTACCTGAGCCATCAGACACAACTTCGGTTGGTCATAGGTTTCTTGGCTCTTTAGGTATGTGTGCTAGCACTTCATTAAGGGTTTAGATGACCATGCACAGGGTACATCTTCTCCTTTCTCCCCATGTACTTAATTAGCTTGTGCAATGAATGCTGAATTTGGACAATAGTGATTTATTTGTGCAGTCCATGCTTAAAAATTGAAAAACGAAAAGATGACATGATGGGTTTCAACAGTGATAGTGGTTGTTTAACTCTCCTTTGTTGAACTGCACTATTTTGTCTACTAAATTATGGTCAATATTCGCTTCAACGCCGGTTGTATTCACCTGAATGCGGGTTAAAATGAAGTAAATATTGTTCTGTATTTCTGTGCTCCCGTTGTATTCACTTCAACGCCGGTTGCAATTTTCTACGAAAATGACTTCTGAGACTTGTATTAAATGTTTTTAACATCTGGTGGACCTTTTTGATTTAGAGGATTTGGGCCAGGGATTCAAGAACTAATGGTTTTCATCCACACGTGTTTTATTACGATGCTATCAAAAGCAGGGGTACATTTCCTTATGTTCACTTCCCTTTCTATCTTATGAATAAATTTGAAACATTCTTCTGTTTTGCACTGTAGTTTAATTTAGGAGTCAGGATTGCCAACTCATTAAGCATCTATGAAGTTACAATCAAATGTGTACATAGTTAGATATCTTTGCCCATTTTTTAACCTTGAATGACAGTTGAGAGAAGCTCCCACTGCCTTATAAAATAAAATCTTGCTTTACATAATTACATTGGTTGGTTGTTGAGGGAACTCCCAACCAGAGGGGTAGTTGCAAAGGAAAACTAGAAAAGAAACTAGGGCCTAGGCGGGGGCAAGTGGATAGGGTGACTCAGAGAGAGTCCACAAACGAGGTAATGAAGGGTACTAGCCGTTGTGCAAAACTTGATGGATGGCCCATATATTGCTTGTTTAACAGATGAAATTCAAGAATTTATGGCATACATAATATTTGATTATAATGATCTGTACATATACATTATGCATATGCTAACTGCAGTAGCGACAAAGAGTGGCTGGTGAGTGTGAAACAGAGCGCTTTGCACGCGCCAGCATGATCATGTGCATGCCAGATCAATTTTGAAGCCTGGCTGATGAATGGCTAGCTTATATGGTTCTGTTCTTGTAGGCTGAGGTTTTCTTTCTTGGGCAACTGAGGCAGAAGAACCTGGTAAATTGGTTGAGCAGTGCTATGAGGATGAACACAGGATGCTGGTGTACAAGTTCATGAGCATTGGGAGCCCTAAGACACACCTCTTCAAAAGTGAGTTTTTTTACTGCTTTCTGTTGTCAATTGATCATTACAGGTATTAGTACGTCTGGTGGTTCTTGAGACCAACAAGATAAAAAATGTTAATTTGGAAATCCGAGCACGTATGAGTGTCATCTCATCCATTGTCAATGAGATGTTCTTTTCCTGTGAACTTTCTTTTCTGTAAGTCAAGAGGATAGTTGAGTTCTCTCCCTTCCAAAGGGTCAACACTTTCTATTTTTAAAATCATATGAATGTAGATATTGGATATTTAGTAAAATGGGATACTAGATATTTTGGATTGCAGAATTAATTATCCGACTAGCTTCTTGGTACATGCAAGTTACAACTCTTCCTCAATGTGGAGGAGGAAACTGACCTAAAAGATCATATTTCCTTCAGGTATAAATTGCTCCCTTCCGTGGATGACAAGGATAAAAATCGACAAGGATGAAGATTGCTATTGGCGCGGCTAAGGGACTTTCTTGATGCTATCTCGCCAGTGATCTACAAGGCCTACAACGTCTTGCTCGACTCGGTAAGCCACACGTAACTTCAGACTTTCCAATAAGAAAAGAAAAGAGTTTTTAAATGTCCTCATTTTGGAACAGTACTAATGGTTACTGAAAAATGGGGTCGAACAGTACTTCACCTTTTATGCTGAAATTACGAGAAAAGTGTCCCACAAATGAAAACTAATTTGATCTTGAATCTTAATTTTAAATCTGTACCTTTTGACCAGTTGAACCATCCAAGATGCCATGTTTCTGAATTTAGCTAGCCCAGTGCACTAAGTGTAGCTCTGACCTGACTGGAACTCTGAATATTCTTGGATGAATGCCATACCTGAGAAATCCTATATTATACTAGCCTCACCATCCAACTTATCGAGATACATTTTGCCGTCATGGTCACATAATTGTCCATTTAGATGTGAAGCTTCACATGTACTCTGTCTACCTATATTAGAGAATGAATCCACTTTCTGAACAAGAGTGCTTTGAAGCATTTACTCTCGCAGCTATCTACAAGCCATGAACAAGTATCTAACTTATTTACATCTTCTTTCCTCCGCAGCGCGGGCGGGCTATAACGTCAGTCTGAGCCTCCACGAGCTCGATGCCCTCGGGGAAAGTAGAGCACTCTACACGCTTGCCGATGCAGTGGTCGTTTAGGTTGACTCGACGACTAGGTAGCAGCAGGAGCGGATGTGAAAAAGCGGTGGTCAACTTGACCTGCTAAGTGTGCATTTGCTTTTGAAGCACTTGTCTTCGTAATCAGTCAATTAGGCTACAAAACTGGACTGCTACTTCTCTGTTCATATAAGCTTATCCATATGTATGATGCTCTCACCTAATGTATTTTGTGAATGTGCACTGCCAGTATTGCATTTCTACTGCTGTATTTTATTTTCCCAATCAGTAAGATGGTACTGTCACTACTATTGGATTGCTCTACTTTCCAGAGTTGAGCAAGTTTTATAAGTTTAGCAAATAGTTGCGTGCACATATGCTACCCACGAAAAAAACAATTGAAAAGGGCAACGCCCAGGATAGCTAGGTACTGTACAAGCACGTTGTCAATTACAATACAATAGCTAGCTAGGTTGGTACGCACAGGCATTACAATAGCATACAGAGGAGGCGCCCAGCAACTAGTGGCCACAAAGAGAGATCACTTGGCCACCACTTCCACATGTCGCGGCGCTTGCTGCAAGATAGCCACGGCAAAGGGAGCCAGCTGAGGAATTGGGCCAAACTGTAAAAAACCATCCCAGATCTCACTAGTCACAGCCATACCTGGCCAAACGGGCCGGTTCTGGCGGGCCGGCACGATAGCCCGTGTGCCTGCCCGTCACGGGCCGGCACGGCACGAGGCTATGTGGGCCGTGCCTGGCACGCGGCCCTGCTTGGGCCGTGCCTGGGCCGTGCCTGGGCTGCTATGCCTGGCACGCGTGCCAGCCCGGCACGGCACGCCCAGTAACAGGCCGGCACGGGCACGACCCAGCCCGGCACGGCACGGGAGTATGTGAGCGAGGGAGGGATCCGTTGGACGCTTCGATCGAGGGAGCGGGGGGCTGGGGGGAGCGGGGCAGCGGGGGTTTAGGAGGTTTAGTGGGATTTAGGGGGGGTTTGGGTGGGGTTTGGCCATATTTGGGGCTGTTTAGGTATATTTTGTTGCAAATTTGAATATTTGAACATTGGAGGGCAAATTTGGTCTAAAAAATGTCAGCTTTTTGCTATAAAAAGGGCTGCCCACCCTTCTCATTCCTCACACTCAAACCTCCTCTTCCTCTTATTTCTCACACTCAACACATGGATGATCCCATGGGTAGTGATCCCAACCGGTTCAACTTCAATACTAGTGACTTAGATGTTGACATCCCCGAGTGGATCGATCCCACAGCCACAACCCACACATATCCTTCTTCCGATGAGTATACCGGCAGCCATTCCACTTCCCAGTCCAGTACCTCCACCTCCATCGGCACAAAGAGGGTTCGACACAAAACCTCATCGTGCTGGGAGTATTTCGTTGAAGAAATAGTCGTGGAGGACGGTGTCAACGTGCTGAAAGCTCGGTGCCAGAGGTGCGGCCACTTGCTTTCCTCGGGGGGGGAAAGGAGGAACTGGCCACCTCCTCAGGCACAACCTCATGCATCAGAACGCGGACAAGCGGTCCGCAGGGACACATGCCACGCTCAAGTTCAACCCCGACGGTACGGTACGCAATTTCACCTATGATCCTGCTCTTCATAGAGAAGGAATTTGTCGTTTAATTGCTTCTAATGATTTACCATTAGGTTTCGGTGAGTCTGAAGGTTTTGTCGAATACATTCAAACTGTGCATACTCCTAGTTTCAAATCAGTTTCTAGACAAACTACATCTAGGGATATGAAAAAATTATGCAAAACTAGTCTTCAGACAATAAAAGATGATTTTACTACATGCACTTTTTCAGTCTCTTTAACATCTGATATCTGGAGTGGTCGGGCAAAGCAAGACTACATTAGTGTGGTCGCTCATTATGTTAACAAAAAATGGAAACTACAGAAAAGAATTATAGGATTCGAATTAATTGACGAAGCACATACTGGTGAAAACATAGCTCAAGCTGTACTTAATGTTGTGTTAGAATTTGGTCTGACCGACAAGATATTTGCAGTAACTTTGGATAATGCTTCATCAAATACAACTGCAATGGAGAGCCTCGGTCCTCTGTTTTCTGTATATGCTGCATCATTTTTATTGCATCAACGTTGTGCTTGCCATATAATTAATCTTATTGCTAAATGTGCTATGAAGAGATGTGAGGGAGCCATTGAGATTTTACGCAATGCAATTTCTTTTCTTGGTAACTCTAATCAGCGAATTAGTAGTTACCAGAGATATTGCATAGCAATAGAAAAAACTCCTCATAAGTATAATCTAGACATGCCTGTTAGATGGAACTCTACATATATGATGCTTAAGGCAGTCATCCGAGACGAAGTTCAATTCTCGGGATGGATTAATGCAAATATGGGGAGAGAATATATCACTAATGATACTTGGGAAATTGCTAAAGGTTTGGTCAAGTTTTTAGAAATATTTTATGAGGCAACAGTTTCTTTGTCTGGGGTTTATTATCCCACATCTCCTTTAATGATGCACACTCTTGTAGACATTGCATCTCACTTGAAAGCATACGAACATACTAATTTATTAATGCCTATGGTTTCTCGCATGAAACTTAAATATTGCAAATATTGGGCGAAAATTCCTATTTTGTATTCATTTGCATTTATCTTGGATCCTAGGGTTAAACTTGAACTGTTTGCTAGTGCACTTGTTGTACTAACTGGGGCCCTAGGGATAGATTATATTGCTTATTTCACTGAGGTTCGTGATAAGCTTTCTGAAGTTTATGCTAAGTATGATCAAAAGTATGCCGGAGTTCGCATGCAACGACCTCCACCTGCACCAACCACAGGGAAAAAGAAAGGAGCATGGAGCAAGTTGTTTGGTTCTACCACCTCTGCAACGAGCTCTTCCACATCAGGCTCATCGCCTGTGCTTTTGGGTGGTGGGGAGTTAGCGAAGTACCTCAACAGCGATAAAGTCAACTTCAATGAAGAGGAAGAGGAAGACTTCGACATAATTCAGTGGTGGCATGAACACAAGCTTACATATCCGGTGCTTTCCATATTAGCATGGGATGTATTATCAGTACCCGTCTCATCGACATCATCGGAGTCTGCTTTTAGCCTAGCTGGAAGAATACTTGAGGAAAGAAGAACGAGTTTGACCCCGGATATGGTGAGAACACTCACGGCCGTGAAAGACGGAGAACTAGCCAAAAGGAGAGCCCAACACACCGCTGAAAACAGAGAACTGATGGCCACGTTCGAAAATCTTGCACTCGAAGATGACGAAGACGAAGAGTAGTTGTAGTCTTTCTATTTTCTTTTGTAATTTTCTTATGCTTTTGTAATTTTCTTTTTCTTCTGTAATCTAGAGCGTGACTTTGTACTCTTTTACTTCCCAGGGATGGAAGGTCTTAATGAGGCAGTCACTAATAAAGCTCAAGATTTATCCCATATGATGACACTTTGCCTCATTTTATTTTTTTCTATATTTTTTAGAGTTATTTGTGCCAAACGTACCTAACCGTGCCTAACTCCGGGACAGCGAAACATGTACTAAAAAAAACAGCGAAACATGAGTACGTGACGTGCATGCATCGATGGCACAAGCCAACGAGCGCGCCAGTAGCCCTGCACCGCCCCTGCGCGCCTGCTCCAGCCCATATACTCCAGCCAGACGTGCTTTTTTTTTGAAAAAATCGGGCCACCTCGTGCTGGCGGGCCACCTCGGGCCACACGTGCCTACGGGCCAGCACGTTTAGCCAGGGGGCCGTGCTTGGGCCTCGAAGGCCAGCACGCGTGCCGGCCCGGCACGGCACGACTAGTTCGCGTGCCTCAGCGGGCCGGGCCGTGCCTGGCCCGTTTATCTCAGGCCGGGCCGTGCCGTGCCGGGCCGGCCCATTTGGCCAGGTATAGTCACAGCGACAGCGATCCTCACCAATCCCCTCCCCCCTCCCCCTTCCCAGCCCTCGAAACCCTAGAAACCCGCGGCTCCACTCCGCTCGAGCTCCACCGTGCGAGGCGACAGGCGAGGCGGCGGGCTTCAACACCGGGCCGGCGAGCCGCGGAAGTGGGGCGCGTCGGCGCTCGACCCCTCCACCCCCCCTCCGTCTCCGCGTGATCTGCAGGCGAGCCGCGGAAGCGGGGCGCGTCGGCGCTCGACCCCTCCACCCCCCTCCGTCTCCGCGTGATCTGCAGGCGAGCCGCGGAAGCGGGGCGCGTCGGCGCTCGACCCCTCCACCCCCCCTCCGTCTCCGCGTGATCTGCGACCGAGGGCTGCTCGGCTGCCCCAACTGCTGCCGTTGAACAAGGTAAGTCCGCAATTTAACCTTGTTCTCGTAAAAAAGGACAGTCCGCAATCCGCGATTCAAGTTCTCGGTCTAGCTTTGCGTGCAAATGATGTGCGAGGGTGCGGCCTGTTCCCATTTTCTCTACTGTGCATTATTTTGGCGTTTCTCTGCTGGGCATTATTATTATGACATCTTGCATCTCTGTAGCCATTATCTGACTCACTTCATCTTTTGAAGAAGGTAGTGGTAAAATTGTTCTTTTGTTCTTCTGGCAGGCTCAGCTAGTTAGTACTGCCTCCTTCCGGCAACCTCAGCTAGTTAGTCCCCCGCCGCCGCCATCCGCCCCAAGACGACCGCCGGCCTAACCACCCCTGGATCCCGGTATGTTTCTATGTTTCTTTCCATCTTTCTCTCTAGTGTGGTGTGTGGATTTGTGTGGTGCTCGACTGTTCTTCAGATAGCTCATTAACTTGGCTTTGCTTGCCTCCTGCAGAACCACATCGTGAGGGTGAACGCGACGCCTCGTCACCATGGCTGCGTCCCACGTCAACACCAATGGCGAGCTTCTAGATCTGTATCAACTTCCCTTCGTCCTCGGTGTTCAACGGAACATAAGATTGTCGTCGCTCGGGGAACTGTCTACGGCACCCGATATGTTCGAACAGCTCCATTTCCTAACCAGAACTAGACAGTGGACCTGTGCACAGATGGAAGTTCTGCGAGGATACAGCTGGCTAGCTGGCTGGCTGGTACGCCTCCGCGACGACGTTCTTGAACCATTACTGCCTGTTCATATTCCAAATCCTGTGCTGCACGGCCAGCAGGGTTTTCTTCCCGTGATTACCCGCATCATGCACGAAGCAATTCAGCTAATGCATGCAAAAAAGGACATTGGGTTTAAGCCTGTACAGCTTGGAACGCGACTTAATATTTTCAGCGAAGTCCTAATTGATCTGGCTGAAAAAGTTTTGGGAGACGGCTTGAGCGTAGCACAGTTCCAACTGCATATTCCACATCTGATCATTTCCATCAACATGCTACTCCACGCGCAGATGGCATTCTGAGGTATTCCTCTCCCCTAGCAGAATCGTGTGGCTTGTTAATAATATCTCTTAGCTGTGCACTCGGGTCTTGGCTGAATTCTACTTATTTGGCAAACCACAGTCGTCAACAGCTGTATATATATAGTCACTAATATTTGAACTTGCCAAAAAAATTGATGCAGGCTGGTGGTGGTCGTGGTGGCGGCCCACCTGTTGGTGGAGGACGATGTGGGCTGAGCCGCTGTCTGAGTCGAGGAAGGAACTTGCTGCTGCCTTTATCTTTGTCAATGGAGAATATTCTTGTGTTTATCTTTGTCAAGTAGACATGCTAGTTGATTTTGTTAGTATCCATCTTTGCTAAGTCTTGGTGATCCTTTTGGTTGTCCTGTTTTAGGATTCTTTTCCACAGTGACCTTATTTTTGTTATCCAACTCAGTGGATTTGACTTTATTGACACGAGCAATGATGCATACGATTTTATCACCTGAAATTCTGTTCGTTCCATTTCAGTACCGAACATTGTCTGTCTTCCACTAGTTTCTGTCCAGTGATTGATATTAAATCTTGCTCCCTCCGTTCCAAATTACTCGTCGCAGAAATGGATGTATCTAGAACTAAAATACATCTAGATACATCCATACCTGTGACAAGTAATTCGGAACGGAGGGAGTACAAATTATTGACATTTTGGTAGCCACCAGCGAAATGAAGGACAATATTCTGAATCATAACAATTTTTGTCGATTCTTGTATGTTCCAATCTGGAGGTCAATGCGTCAGACACAATCTTTCCAGAAAAATCTTTCTGGAACTAATGAGATGAGATGATGGCCGTCTTCATTACCTGTATTGTCTATTTATGTTGGCGCTGTAATTAGTACAAAATCCTTTTTAGGTGGCCTGATCGAACAAATAACTTTTTTTTTTCAAAAAGGGATCGAACAAATAACTATGGCTTTAAGAAAAGGTTTTATGTCTAAAAATTAGTTGCTGACGTTTGGCGGGCAACACAAGGGCACAGATCAATGAAGCTAAGCTAGTATACGTATGGTAGGAAACGCAAGCTGATCCAGGGCCACAGATTTCCCCACCAAAATTAGGCATATGCATTCCCACTAGCAAGTTATATAAGCACTGATCACTCCTACTCTCTAATTAGCTGCAAGATATATATATATACTCAATCGCGGTCCAGGAGTAGCTACCTACTCCCTCCGTTCTAAATTACTTGTCTTGGATTTGTCTAGATACGGATGTATCTAGACTCATTTTAGTGCTAGATACATCCGTATCTAGACAAATCTAAGGCAAGTAATTCGGAATGGAGGGAGTAGATAGAAATTGAAAATCCCCCTCTTCGATTCGAAGGCAACTTTGATACGCTGCTTGCCACCGATGACCTTTTGATCATGGGACGGTAAGGTAATCTGTGACACGCAGAGCATTAAAGATGCGTGTTTCGTTCTCCAATTTGTCTGTCAGGTTCGCATTTCCTTTCTAATCCATGAAGGTATACCTGCATCGTATCCTTGACGGTTCAGATCCGTGAGGGAGCTCTGTATGCAAAATCTTTGCCCACATCACGAGGGTTCACCCTAAATGCAGAATCGTATCAGGAAAATGGAGTTTTTCCGTTTCTTTTGTGTGTGAAAAAAATGGAGTTGTTTCGTACAACACATACAAACTTTCAAAAAAAGAGGAGAAAAGAACACATACGAAAGGCCCATTAGTCAGTCCATTTTTTTTTTTTAGAAAAGTTGGTCCGTTTAGTTAAGGCCCGTACGTTAGTTATATATATAGAGCCCAAAGTACATGACAAGTGTACATGGCGGCCTAGCCCATCGCAGAGTCGAGACCAACTGGGCTGGCCGGTTGTCGGAAAGCGCGGCGTCGGCGGCGGCGATGGGATCCCGGAGAGGAGGCGACGTAAGCCCAGCCAGGCAGGTAATACTGCTAGACTAGATCGGCAACGCGCCTTGGCGCGAGGGTGCCGGTCCCAACGATATGGTCAACCGATGGAAGATCAAACGGCATGATGTATCAGTATGAAGGTAAGTTTTAGCACATGTAACAGAACAACCAATTATCTGGCCGGTTCAAGAGTAAGAAGAAACATTCAATATGTGCCAGAAGAGTAACATCATCAAGTTAAACATGGGCATGAGACTATCAAAGTTTAACCCGTGCCAGAAGCAAGGCAGCATCCACTACGGTCATACGAATAGAAAAACTAATTAGCTAACATTAAGTTCAGTAATATGAGCAGAAACATAAGAGAGAAAAAGCCAACAATGGCAATGGAGGCGATAAAACTACGAAGCCATAGTTAGGCATACAATAGATAGGTTGGTTCAATTGCCTCCGTGAGTGCCATTCCATATGAAATTGATGTGAACAGTTTGTGAGATAGATGACCACAAAATTATTTTTGTATAGGCAATGCACTTGAGATTTGCTTTTAAAGCATATGGACAGTGAGCGATGGTTTTCCCCTTATAATCATGGAAGGCGAAGACCCAGATCTGTTATTCTTTGATCCCTGTGGCCTTCACAAAATCTTGGAATGCACTTGTTATTGTGGCCCTCTTATCCGTAGGAAAATGTTCCAGAGCAGATATGGAAATGAGCCCAGGATGAAAAATAATTAAGTGTATTTTTGGGTGACACTTGCAAACATGACTTCATCTTCTCAATCATGAAATACAGAAAACTTTGTTGATCTGGTTATAAAACACGATTTATCATGAAGAGCATGCCTAGCTTTCATTTTAAGACCTCTTGAGCAAATAGAGTAGCAGCATTAGTATGGGGATTCTATATCTTTAAGAATTGCAAACAGGCTTGCCTGGACCATGACAACACATGAACTAAATCATAGTGGTAGAATAGGAACAGTGTATTTCTGTTAATAATGAGACTTCCAATTCCATGCTAAATACTTGGGGTAAATAAATAATAGTCCTCATACTCGAAAAGACTTTCGATACAAATATTGAAGTACACGATATAACAGAAATACATAACATGATATGAGCCATTAAATACATAACAGTGTATCCCCTTGTAAAATTGAACATCTGAGGCCTTACCAATTAGAAACCAACTAACACCAAGGTAAATTGGGGCCATGGTTCATGTAGCTGGCTGTAATTTAAATGGCATGCCAATGAACAGAACATATAAACGGGGCAGTGAATATAGGAAGCATAAATGAAGAACACCAAATGCACAATCCAGATCATCTCGTAAAATCTAATTCTTCTAATTAATGCACATTAAAATAATGGAAGGAAAGAGGAAAAAAGAAGACCGTAAGCATACCAAAAACCGCAACTCAACATCACACATGCCACAAGGTTATTTGTATAGAGAAAATGGTGGTTATGCGAACCTACTCTATAACAGGAAAATGGATGCTCACCCAACATATCATAGAACAATTGCCAGAAGTCAAATTTGCTGCAAACGGATCATGGCTACCTGGCTCATTTTTTGTGAGTACATTCGTCCCCTGATCGTTGACTGGAAGACGATTAGAACCTCTTCCATCATAGGAGAACCCTGAAAAAGGAAACAATTCGATAATTAGCTAAAGGTTAAATTCCACAAGATGAGCATATACCAAGCATCATGAGGTAAAGCAGCATGAAGCAATCATATAATTATACTCTAATTACAATCATGCAATGTGTTCCGTAATTTTCCCACGCCACTAAAATTAGCCCGCACCGGCAACTTCCGTTTGAGATGTGACGCCAAAAATGACCAACAAAATATCAGTGACATTTGTCCTGCTTCTGGATGCCTCTGTTTTGTGCCCATAAAATTTGGCAAAAAAAATTCATAATTCTTAAATATATCACTTTAAATATGAAAACTGATACATGCACACATATGTAATGAAATTAAACTTGACTAATGCAACAACAAAGTGAAAGTCTCATGAATATGGGAAGAAATGTTACAAATGTTCTGCATCCTTTTCACACTAACACTAAAGTGTTTATTTTTATGGGCAATTTTTTCCACAAACTTTAGTTAAATTATGTGCTTCATGAATAACAGTGGTTCTGAACCGTAGGTGACCATAAGAAGTGCATACATAGATCATTTTCCCTTGATAATATAATATACAAAAATCCTTGATAACTAAAGCGTATCTACGTCAGTAGTATAACAATTACCTGGAGAAACCAACCTCCTAGAGTATTGACCCATACATGGCATAGGTGCACCTCTAATGACTAACTCCAGCACCGTGCTGACAGCCCTCCTTGCCGATACCCACCCGCCCGCACTTAGAGACTACATAGCAGGCAACACATAAACTTGATCAAGGTTTCTGCTCGCAAAATAAAAGAGCATATTCCTAAAACACAAAAGAGGGGACGGCGACCATCTCAGCCAGAGGGGGTAGTGACGACAACAACAGGCAGAAGAACATAGTAATAAGATTAAAAATGGTAGTTTGTTGTATTATGACAAAAACAATGGGATTGTGGTTAGCTTAAGTGCATCGCAAGGCACTTTTATGGAATAAGAAACCAACAATAGATATTATATGATTAGTTGGTAGCTAGAACGATCCAAAGCACCATAACAAAATCTCGACCACAGTCTATTACCGAAGGTCATCAATATGGATCATGCCAAACGCTAAAGCAATAACAAAGCAATCACCATTTTCCAAATATAAACATGGTATCTTTTTTACCAGAAACAAACACAAAAGAAGCAAACTGGTTTTGCGGATTTATATCCTGATGGAACAAAAAATACTAATAATATTATTAGATGTTATTTCTTAAATATGTACCATGCTGTTGTAGATTGGCGTAGATTGGAGAGATCACAGCAAGGTCACAGTGAGAGATGGTTTCCCCTTTTAATTTTGAAGACGAAGACATGTATATGATATTCTTTGATCCCTGCCGCCTCGACAAAATTTTTAAGACCAAGAGGATTGTTGTCATCTTGGACCTAGCAAGATATGTCGTAGTAATCATTAAGCAATCACATTGGTAAGCAACACTGGAGGGCACAGTAGAACCAAATATATACATGTTGACCATATCTTAATCATGATAGATCCAGTTTTCTGAAAATATAAACAACCAAGCTTCTATCAAGCCTAAACCCACTACTGGATGCAAAGTAAATTTCCTTATATGCAGTGACTCTATCGGCAGTTTGGTTTGTTTGCCTGTGTGGGTGTTGACTTGCTTCAGAAGTCATAGATACAAATAGAAGCATAATAAGTGGTTTTAGAAAATATATCAAGTTCTAAAGATAAATAAAACTACTTTCAGTATATATAGTAGATGCCATTGCAGATAACACTCCAATACTAACATTAGAAAAGGTAATCTGGTTTTGGTCACACCATCAAAAAATTAGATAAACACCAGATGGCAAACAAAATACATGTTAAGCCTCCATCCTTGTGATTATTGTTTTTCTTGTTCCAGAGCTCCTGTACAAATGATTTACATGGTGATCCGGAAAAAGTTGAAGCAAGCATATAAATAGTGACCCTCCCAGTGAGTGAACAAAATGTAAAAAAAAACTCATTTTCATTTAGTGCAAACTATGATTAAATCTTTCGTCTTTTTCCAACAAAAATGTTAATATTCAGAATTTAGTTGGAGACAGGGCTACAACTTATGAAGGTTTTAATCTTACGGTTCAATGAATTGCATAGGCAGAGCACATAGTTGATGGATTCAAACTATTTTTAAGAGATGATGTGGCAAGGCTAAGAAGATGAAAATAATTAAGAAGAAAAGTTCATGCTCAACAACTTACGAAGATTTAACTGGGTAGTGCCTCATGTCAGTCATCAACCTTTGAGCCGTAGAACCGTAAGATCAAACTGAGACTCAAGCCTGCATAACCATAGGAAGAAAAGGATCATCAACAAAGAGGACAAAGTGAATCAGGAACCAGTTGTGTGCCTGTACAAGTATTTAGTTTATCTGAATCAAAAATTTATGTACTCTAAAAGAAATGTGAACAAAAGTGAGAGAGACAAGCACTTAGTTTTTTTAGTGAGAGGAAGCTGTGCGTGCCTGTACAAGTACTTGGTTTTTCTGGATCAAAATTTTCTATACAAGCGATCAGCTGAAAATTAGACACTGTACCACACCATTCCTTGAAAAAAAGAATGTCAGTAAAGAAGTGACAGAATAACTTCATGATAATTAACACAAACCGGGCATAAACATAGGCTTGTACAGACTAACTTCAAATCAAAATATGTAATGTTGTGGACTATATTAACTCAATGTTTAAATCAGAATCGGCACCGAAGGATTTTTCATCTAACTCGATGTTTATGCTGCAAGTTCATCTCAAAGCACCAACAAATACAGTATAAACAATACTTGCTTGCCAAGTGAACTTCAAATGGCATGCAAAATTTAACAAATATTATGATACAGTTTCACTGAGAGACCTCCCACACTAATAGTTTATTTGTGGAGTACTAAGCGGTATTACTTGTTATTACATGAAAAATTCAAAATCTGTACAGGCAGACTCAGAACCCATGAACACCAAGAGATAGCAACTCTAGTGGAGTATCAATAAAATGCATAATATCAGGGAGATTGTACAATGCAGATTTTATGCACACAAAAATATCTGTAGAGTTATATTTTTACTGGAACCACACAACAGTCCAGACCTTGAACAACTCAAAATCTACAGCCTGAATAATTCACATCAAGAATGGATCGGTATGAAGCTCACCCTGTTCTGCTCGAGGACCGTGGCATCGGCGTCGATCAGGTGGGAGATGAACTGACTATAATGTGCAAAGCAAAGATATTAGTGTGACAATTGGATATCTCATTTCATTATTACTGAAATGCAAATGTTGTCTCAACTGAACCGAATTCTTTAGCAGATTAGGGCTCTGAACCGAATATTCAGGGCAGTCGCTGTGCTGAACATAACATAAACAACAGAACTTGATGGCAAAGTGGAATTGAAATACCTTCATGATCACTGGTGTAAATCGAGTCATTTTGATCCTTGTCTTTTTCACGATGTGTTAGATAACAGAGCCCTAGCAGAAGTGGAATCGAAGTCAGACCAAAGACAACAAAACAGCAGTTAGTTAAAAGCCTATGATATTTTGCCTGAGAGTGAACACTACCCATTTAAGATTATATATATATATATATATATATGTGTGTACCTTACAATTGGAAATGAATTTAGAATATGCTATTTACTGTTATTGACCTCTGTACCAGACTACAATATTTTGTAGGGAATAGTTAACCATTCATGCAATGAATACATTACCTGCAACATCGAACCTTTGTCTTTTTAGCATGGCGACGTTTGCAGCGGTGCCCATCTGATCATCAGAGACAATTGGTCAGTTGAATGTAAGATTTGTAACAGAAATTAGCAGCAACTATACTTCCACAATACCTTCGTCATCGCTTACATAAATCAGGTTACTGATCCTTGCTCCTTTCATAGCACAATTGTTACTGAAGCCTTAGCAAGAGCAGAACCGAATTAAAAAAAAAAAGCAAAAGATCAGATTCTATTATGAGCCTACACACAATTTTCACCGCCAGCAAACAATTTATTATGAATGTGAGATAGAATCTATTCATCTTAGAGTTTGGAACTAAAAGGAAGAATATTTGTAAGAGCACCATGTGTACTCCTTATATGGCTAAACCATGGTATGTCCCAGGATTAATCCTACCATTTAGTTCCAAAGCAAAAGAAAAATGAATGGTCGAATAAATTTTCCTCTGTAAAGTAGTGCAATAGCAGGATAGTAGATAAATGCTACGGGTAACAACAGAAATGTGAAGAAGAATGTAACTGTACAATTTAGAACATGTCCATATGATGCCCATCAAATTAATCTGCTGCTCTTATCTATGACATATGGTAGATCTACCACAACACATAAAAAAGTTGAATAAAGGTATGCTCATAGCCGTGGTGGGGTTGTTAATTAGAGGACCACTAATCTGCTGGAGAGAACAATGCACATAGATGATTGTGCAGAATGAAACCCACTTCTCATGTCTTTGCTGCTAACACACCATGGCTTACAAAACTAATGCATGAGATTAATATGACAGATATATGATTGGTGGAGAACCCATCCAAGCTACTGCAAAGACCTCGTTCTACCCCATGACAGTGGTGACCTGCAATCCAAAACGATGAGAGTACGAACCGTCAGAGAGAGAGAGAGAGAGAGAGAGAGAGTTTACGTACATAACTGAACAAAGACCATGCTTCAATTATAAATCCTGCCTGGATGTTGGCATTCATCCCATGGTTCCGACATCAATTAACCAGAAGGGTTGACACACTACAACCCATCATTGGTGCAGCAGCAGATACAATCAATTTATAATGTACAAAAAAGGCTACCAAAATACACATATGCATACATCTACCACTGCATGGAGAAAAAAATTCATCCACCAAAATACACATATGCATAAAGAATTTAAGCACATAATAGCAGGAAATTTCGCCTGATTTAACAGGTAGAGTTTTTTAATTAGGTAAGGGTGAAGACGACGCACAAGTAACATCTTATATTTGCACCAATAAGAAACTATATGCCTGGATGCACCAAGACTGCTCTCTCCAGTCAGTGTAGTTGCAAGCAAATTCGAGCTTGCCTCCTTAAATAATAACCTCTTAGCTGACCACAAAATTGGATTGTCAACAGCCATGCACAATTCCCTAACCTAAAGACACCATATGCCCAATGAGAAGAAAACAAATAAGATAATAATGTAAGTTACTAAATCCTAGGATAAACACATCCAGAACCTATTTTTCTGAGAAGGGGCCTCACCTTGCCGTTGTGCCTACAGGTTGATGTTGCTTGGGGAGGCATGGAGAGACCAGGGATGTGGTTCTCCTGTCGCAACCACCGATTGGAGATGCAGCACCCACATGGGTTGAGCAGCAACTCACTTATTCCTCGTCTGTTTCTTGGTGGCGGCCATGCCTCTTCTTCACATAAGCACTAAGTAACAGGAGGAGCACGACACCAACGAATCTTCAGTGCAAGAAAGAAGGAATCAGTGAGGTAAGGTAAGCAGGGGTGAGGGCTAGGCATACAAACCTGTGTTGTGGTGCAGCAGCGAGGACGGCGAGGAAACGACAGCGGTGGCGGCGTCCGGTCGCCGGCAACCATGGAGATCCCCACCGACGCCTCTCTTCGGACCAGCGACGCGAGCGACGGCCTTCACATGTCGATGGGGAGAGCAGCTGCAGCGGTGTCTTCCTCGTCCTCACAGGCGGGAGAGGCGGCTATGGATGAAGAGAGGGTGCAGCAGCTTCGTGCCCTCCTGGGCGGAGAGGAGAAGAGGCCGGGCAGGTGGGCGACGCCATGGGTTTGAGAACGTGGCCTCCTGGTCGGCCTCGGGTGCGGCCTTGGAGGAGGTCGTGCGCTTGCGCGACGACGCGATGGCCGAGGGCGGCGAGCTGGGCGACGCCATGGGTTGTGTGCGGCTGGCTAGGGTTCCGGGAGAGGAGGCGGTTGCGGTGGTGGATGAGGAGCGGCGACGCGGAGCAGCAGTGGCCGCGGTGCTTCTCCGAGGGCGGCGGCGCGAGGGGAAGGTGGAGGGGGCGGCGGCGGCGGCTTCAATGCGAGAGAAGGGGAGGGGGCGGTGGGTTCAACGCGAGAGAGACGCGAGGCCCACCAGGCGGGCCACCCCACAAGTCAGCGAGACGCGCCAGGAACATGGGAGTGAGCGGCAGCGCGGGGAGGCAGTAACTATTCATTTCTATAGTGCTCCTCCCAGATCCGACGGCTGAGCTCTTCCACGCGGTCGATCCGACGGCCCAAACTCCATCAAACAAACGAATCCGACGGCCCAGAATCGCTGATCTCTCAGGAGGCTTGTAGAGACCTTCTTCTCTTATTTCTGGATACATACAACCGAATGAAGCTAGAGATTGTGTAAAGCTTAGTCGAAACAATGAGGATCCGGACAACATGGCAAGAGACTAACGAGCAGAGCTAAGAAAACTGAAGCAAAGCAAGCTTATGAGACCCTTTTTGTAGAGGAAGAAGAAACCCCCAGACTCTGCAAGCTTATGAGATTCTGCGATAAAAAAATAAGATAAGGAATTTTCTCCATATACTTGTAGTAAAGGATGAGAGAAGTCACATAACATAAAGGAGCAGAAGCAGTTTGAAGAAAACAAGGTAAGAAGAAAAATGGTGGAATCCAGAAATGCAGAAATGGATCATGAATGACTTGGGGCCGGGGAAAGGGCCTCGTAGAAAGTACTACAAACACATATTAGTACATTACATGAATGCTGATTCAACCAACACATACACCTGTGCCTGTTTGGTGTGAAAATAATACAACTCTTTTTTTTACATCCCTCTTTTCTGCCTTGTTCAGATCTACTATTAATTAGCATGGGTGGCAGTACCTATACACAGAGTGAACGTTATTTGCAAGTGTGGTGTTCGCACACGAACACGTCACCGTGTATCCTCGATGCCGGGGGTGATGCACCGCAGCTCACATCGAAGGAGACTCGCCGGAAGCGCGGTACGCAAGCAATCCGACGGGCGCTTTTGTAGACCCGAAACCCCACACACCCGGGAGGGACCCCGTCTGGACGCGCGGCGGCTATGGGCTGCTTTAGGTCGACATGATCGCCCCTAGGGCCTCGAGGTTCGCCGCCCTGCAACAAGAAGAATAGACAAAGAACGAGGAAGAAGAAAACAAGGGAGAGAGATAAAAGATAAAAGATAAAAAGTGGTAGATGTGTTTGTTCGATTGTGTGTTGTTCAATCGGCCGTCACCTCTTGTCTATATAAGAGGCGGATGGACTTTCCGTACAAGAAAAGGGCCTGCATATCCGTCCAAATTATCAAAACCTAACAAAACACGGACTATTCACGACCTCCGCCCCGGATGTCCGGCTCACGGCCCGGATGATCCGGCCTAGCCCAGTTTTCTGACAGCAGCTCACTGTTTTGGCTCTAGAATCCACATATGACCTCGTATTTGGATGAAATTTATATGAAAATCAACCGTCTCGACGAGATGCACAACTTTCATGTTGAACGCTTTTTGATATGAGCCCATCTTAAGGGTGTTTTTGGCCGTTTTTTAAAGTCTGTAGCAGAAAAAGTTGTCCGGACGTCCGGACTTCTACCCGGATTGTCCGGCCTCCACCCGGATCATCCGGGACTGGACCCAGATCATCCGGCTTCATCACAAACCTTCTGTTGTCTTCGTGCTTCAATTTCCCGGATGATCCGGACCCCGGCCCGGATGATCCGGCCAAACATTGCTGCAGCGCACGGTGTTGCCTGTAACTTTTGCATACGACCTCGGATGGGGACGATTCTTATATCAAAATCGTCCGTGTCGACGAGACTAAGAACTTTGCAGTTGTAATTGTTTCCATCCGAGGTCGTCTTAATTAGGTTTCATGCCATTCTTTCATCTGATGTCAATACGAGCATCTCTAAGATTGGCATAACTTTTGCATCCGAGCTTCGTTTTGTACCATCTCTATATTTATTTCGATCGGCTTGAAGAGAGCCATCCAATGGTGACATGAAATCATGAATTTGATCTCATCTTGCTACAGCCTCAAGTCACTCTTTGCGATCATGCCATTTTCGAGCATCAACACATGCCCCCCTGTTTTTGGGCAAAGCTAGCGTGCCGAAAAATAACTTGTACAGTGTTTGTTATGAGCTGTCCATATACAGAAATAAAAGTTTGTTATGAGCTGTCCATATACTTGGGAATGAAGTGCTTACGCTTGCATTTGGTAAGGAGGCACACTTGCGCTTAAGAGTCTGGATATCTTTGTCCTTGGCAAAGGACGTTTCATGAAGCTCACTCACAGGAGGAACCGCTAACTTCTTTTTCAAAGCATGGACATCGCACCAAACCCTAACATTTAAAGCCAAATGCCCTAGCCCAGCCACACACTAGGACTGGGTCCCATACCGGACCGACGCACTCCCAGAGGCTGTTGCCACCATCTTCCACCAGTCCATCTCCAGAGCAGAAACTGACCCATTGACCTTACCTTGCCTGTCGTCGAAACCACCACAACGCCAAACAACTCCACCATCCTGCACGTATCCATCCACACGCGCCCGTCGTCGAACCTCTGCGGCACCATGCCACCGGGATCCACCGTCAGCCTTGCGGTGGATGAGACACCGCTCTTCCGCTTCTCCCGTCCAACCAGCACTTGCTCCGAAATGATGCCCTCAAGAGGGACAACGACATCAAAGGTACCATCATCGTCCGATCTGGTAGATCCAGATCTAGGGTTTCTCCAGAGCATCACGAGTGGGGTGCCATGACCTGCAACAATGATGCCTCGAGAAGGGAACGGCGGCATAGACGCCGCCATCGACCGAAGTCGGCGCGATGTTCACCGGAAGTCGCGTCCCCCAACCTCGCAGCTGGCTGGAACCGAACGGAACCTTGCCGTGAAGACGAGGGCCGCCGTCGGCACGCCGGCAGGGAGCCTCCAGCCACCCTTCACTGGTCGTCCTTGCGCCACCGGCCGACCAAGACCGTACCGAGACGGATCTGGACAGGACGCCAGATCCGCAGCCGTCGGAGCCACTCATGCGCTCGCGGCCACCACACCGCTGGCCATGTAGGTTCCCATCGCTGTCGTGCAGTAGGGGCGCCGCCCTATTTGCCGCCCCCGGCCTCCCCACGTGAGACGCCGCCTCCACCTCACGGCATCTGTCGCGGCAACCACGTGCCCTGGATCTGCGGTGCAGGGCTCGCCGCCACCGCGGCCCTTGCCGGCGGCAGTGGCAGCTGGGGATGGAGGAGTGGGGAGGGGTTGGCGGCGCGGGATCGGGGGCCCCTGGCGCCGCCCGAGGGGGGGCGACGCGAGGAGGGGAGGGGAGGCGACGCGAGGGGGAGGGGGAGGGGAGGCGACGCGAGTGGGATGGTGTGATGTCCATATGTTTTGTGACTTCGCTTATTCTCGCTCCAAGTATATGGAGAAAATTCCATATCTTATTTTTCATCGCAGGGTCTCATAAGCTTGCAAAGTACAGGGGTTTCATCCTCCTCTACAAAAAGGGTCTCATAAGCTTGCCTTGTAACCATTAGGTTACGGGTTCTGAGTCCTGGAAACAGCCCGTTGGAGAAATGCAATGAAAGGCTACGTACAAAAGACCTAAAGTGGTCGGGCCATTCCCCATACCCTGCGCATGTAGGAGATATGTGCACCAAGCTGCTTTTTTCTTATTTACAAGCTGTGGATTAATTTGGAAGGTGATACATCATATATGTAGTTGGTCTCATATGACCTGTCGGATCTTAGGACTGGTTAGATGAAGAATAACTCATCTGTAGGATTCTCCAGCAGAATGACTTTGTCACAATATGTCTCTAATAATAATTATTTTACATCTATGAAGGACTGGAAAAAACAGCACAAAGATAGTCTTGATTTTTATATATGCAGTCGTTCCGATCTGAAAGAGATGTATTATCCCATGCAACGACAACTGGGATTTGTCAATCTATTGTGGTTTTTTTTTTGGAAAAGGGGGGCTCCCCGGCCTCTGCATCAGGTGGATGCATACGGCCACTTAGATAAATAAAATAGGTTCAACAATGTCGAATAGTCGTAAAAGAAAACAATATCGAGCTCACATAGACCTCGACACGAAAAAAAAGGCCATAAAGCCACAACCGGCTGGCAGAAATATAGGTATGGAAACTAATTGCCTATCCTATTACATGACCGCCATCCAAACCGGTTGAATATATCCCGCGCTACCATCTCTCACCGGACAGATCCAGTAACCAAACGCTTCCTGGCCTCCGTCGGAGTGAGTAGGGACCACATACGGATCAACGCCGTAGCACGGAATACAACCTGCAAAAAATGAATAGTAGTTATTCTGTTAAAAGCCAAATCATTTCTGCAGTTCCAAATTGCCCATAACAACGCACAAACTCCTACACGAATGTGTCTAGCTGTAACGGACTCTATCCCATCCAGCCACGTTCCAAATAACGACCCGACTGAACTCGGAGGAGTAATGTTAAAAGCAATTTGCACTGAGCGCCACAAAATTCTTGCCAACGGGCACTCAAAGAATAGATGCTTAATGGTTTCATCCCGATCACAGAAACTACACCTAGTAGATCCTGTCCAATAGCGCTTAACCAAGTTGTCCTTTGTTAGAATGACCTGTTTATGGACAAACCACATAAACACTTTGATTTTCAAAGGAATTTTGACTTTCAAAGGAACTTTGACTTTCCAAACATGTTTGGAGTTAGGAATGACACTCGAGTTAATAACATCGATGTACATCGATTTAACGGTAAATTGTCCAGACCTAGTAAGTTTCCAACACAACTGATCGGGCTGATGTTGTAGCTGAACCTCCATCAGTCTACGCACCAGATGAAGCCAAGCTTCCCATCTATTACCAACAAGCACCCTCCTAAACTGAATATTAAGGGGGGTGGCCTGCATAATCGTTGCCACAAGCGCATCACGGCGATGCACAATACGATACAGAGTTGGGTACTGTAATGCCAAAGGTGTCTCACCAAGCCAAGTGTCCTCCCAGAAGCGAGTATCGTTACCATCGCCGACTATAAACTTTGTTCTATTAAAGAAGGCTGTCTTAACTCTCATAAGCCCCTTCCAAAATGGCGAATCAGTTGGTCTCATTGTCACCTGTGACAAAGTTTTGGATTGCAGATACTTGTTACGAAGTATCTGTGCCCAAGTCGCATCAGTCCCAACTGATAACTTATATAGCCACTTACTAAGCAGGCATCTGTTCTTGACCTCAAGATTCTCGATACCCAACCCCCCCTGATCCTTGGGACGACAAATAATATCCCACTTGGCGAGTCTATACTTTCTCTTAAGATCATCACTCTGCCAAAAAAATCTTGACCGATAGAAGTCCAGCCTTTTCCTAACCCCAACTGGAACCTCAAAGAAAGATAGTAGGAACATCGGCAAACTTGTGAGCACCGAATTAATAAGAATTAACCGGCCTCCATAAGACAGAAGTTTGCCCTTCCAGCAACTAAGTTTCTTTTCGAACCGATCTTCGATACATTTCCACTCTCTGTTCGTGAGCTTACGATGATGAATGGGTATACCTAGGTAAGTAAAAGGTAAAGCCCCTAATTCACAACCAAACAATTGCCTATAAGCCTCTTGTTCCTCCTTGGCTCTACCAAAGCAGAACAACTCGCTTTTATGAAAGTTAATCTTTAAACCGGACAATTGTTCAAATAAACACAACACCAGCTTCATGTTTCTCGCTTTTGCCAAGTCATGCTCCATGAAGATGATTGTATCATCAGCGTACTGCAAAATGGACACACCCCCATCAACTAGGTTGGGCACCAAGCCACCTACCTGACCGGCGTTCTTTGCCCTGCCTATGAGAATGGCCAACATATCGACTACAATGTTGAACAATATAGGGGACATTGGATCTCCTTGCCTCAGGCCTTTGTGTGTCTGAAAATAATGACCTATATCATCATTGACTTTAATTCCAACACTACCTTTTTGCGTAAAGGATTCTACCTGGCGTCGCCAGGCCTCATCAAAACCCTTCATGCGTAAAGCCTGTTGAAGGAAAGGCCATTTGACTTTGTCATACGCTTTTTCGAAATCCACTTTGAAAACAACCCCATCCAGCTTTTTCGTGTGGATTTCATGGAGCGTTTCATGTAGGACCACAACACCCTCAAGGATGTTCCTGTCCGGCATGAAGGCAGTTTGGGTAGGCTGCACAACAGCATGCGCGATCTGTGAGAGCCTATTGGTCCCGACCTTGGTGAAAATTTTGAAGCTAACATTAAGAAGACAGATTGGCCTGAATTGCTCAATTCTCACAGCCTCTGTTTTCTTAGGAAGAAGGGTGATCGTTCCAAAATTTAGCTGAAAAGGAAGCTGCCCAGCAAACAGATCATTGAACAAAGGCAACAAATCTCCTTTAATGATAAACCAGCATTTCTTATAAAACTCCACTGGAAATCCATCTGGGCCCGGCGCTTTGTTAGTTTCCATTTGTGAGACGGCCTCAAATACCTCTTTCTCGGTAAAAGGAGCCGTCAGAACATCATTCTCCACAACTGTGAGCTGAGGAACATCCTCAACCCTGGACTCATCCAGAGACACACATTTATTTTCTGGAGGGCCAAACAACTGCTTATAGAACTCAGTAATGTACAATTTTAGGTTCTCCTGTCCTACAATTGTACCCTCATCTTGCTCAAGCTGAAAGACCCTCTTCTTTCGATGCTTACCATTAGCAATCATGTGAAAAAATTCAGTGTTCGCGTCCCCCTGGACTACTCTCCGGACCTTGGCCCGCAACGCCCACTTCAACTCTTCTTCCCTAAGAAGTTCCTTCAGCCTCAATTCCGCGTCCAGCTTGGCTTGAAGCTCCGCGACTGGCAGAAGCGTGGTTTCTGCCTTTACATCTAGGGACTGAATAAGGGAGAGAAGCCTTTCCTTTTCAACCTTATAAATCCCGCTAAGATGCTTAGCCCATCCACGCAGGACACTCCTCAAGTGCCTGATCTTATTCTGCCAGCGCTGAAGCGCAGTCTTTCCTCCTGAATCCTTAGCCCACTCTCTAGCCACAAGATCAAAGAAGCCTTCACGTTCAAACCAAGCCATCTCAAAGGAGAACACATTCTTGTTCCCCAAGTGGGAGGGCTGACCAGAGTCCACAAAAAGCGGCGTGTGGTCAGAAATACCACGGGATAAGGCCTGGACTGTTACTAGAGGAAACTTCTGTTCCCAATCGACACTAGCCAACACACGGTCCAACTTCTCATACGTCGGATTTGGCAGCGCATTAGCCCAGGTGAATTTTCTGCCCGAGAGCTCAATTTCTCTCAGGTTCAAACTCTCAATGATAGTATTGAACATGAACGACCATCTGCCGTCAAAGTTATCATTGTTCTTATCCTCACGCCTTCTAATAATATTGAAATCACCCCCCACCAGGTACGGCAACTGCTCGGAACCACACATCCGAACTAGATCAGCCAGGAAATCGGGCTTGAGCTCGGGCTGCGCAGCCCCATAAACCGCAACCAGAGCCCAGTTAAACCCATCTTCCTTCGACCGCACCCGGAACTTGACTGCAAAGTCTCCCATAACCACACTGCGAACCTCAAGCGTCTCGCACCTAACGCCGAGTAAGATTCCACCCGATCTCCCTCTCGGCGGCAAGCAATGCCAATCAAATTCAATACCCCCCGACAAAGAATTTAGAAACTGAGGCGCAAAATTATCTCTCCCCGTCTCCAAAAGAGCGATAAAATCTAAGTGATGCTCGACAGACGCCTCAGCAAGAAACCTTCTTTTAGCCAAGTCTCTTAGACCTCTGCTATTCCAAAAGATTCCTTTCATAGTTCATCGTAGAATTTTTTTGCCGAACGCAACCTAGCACTCCTACGCACTGCGGACAACGGGTATACCTTCCGTTTCCACTTGCGCTTTGGAATAGCTTGACTCTGCAACTGGTCCTCATACCCAGTGTCAGAGGGGCTTGCCAAGCCTATCTCAGTAGAGACATCCTCTACCCCCGCCTCAGAACTAGAAGGCAAAAGATCCGCACAAAAATTGTCAAGCACCCTGACCCCAAGCGCATCAACCTCCGAATCACACATGGGTTTAACAGCCGCAATATTGCGAATCATCTCTAAGGCCCGCTCAGCCTCTAGGTCAAGTAGATCATTAATAGAATTAGTAATTTCAGTTTCATTACTACCAAGAGAAACTCCTAATTGATTTGCATTATCAAGAATCTCATCATTTGAAAAATGCAAAATGGAATTGGAAATATTAACCGACATACCAGTAGTGACCTCGACATCACGAAGCTTGGCCGCCCTCATGGCGCACCGTTGCTGGATGTCGTCCACATCCGGATGTGCCTGGAGACGGTCACTCACCCGGCGCCCCTCAGACAAGGGATCCTGGATCCCGCAAAACGCAATGACCTCCTCCCGAGAGATCATGGATGGGGTACGACCTCCTGCCTCACCCCAACCCGCAGTCCGAGCGACCTGCATGGGCCTCCCCACAGTCGCGCCAGTAGGAGAAAGGGACGCCTGGCGCGCCCCACCAGACGAGGACATCACCGATGGTGGTGGAGACATAGCCAGGACCTCCCGTCCTGGCTCCCCAACCTGCACCGGAGAGGCCGCCACCATAGGAGAAAGCTCCGAAGCCACCTGCCCCGAGCCCACTCCCGAAGGCGAAGCCGACACCATCCGAGAAGAAGTCGCAACGGGAGAAGAAGTATCCGAGTCCTCCTGACCCGGACCTCCTCCCAGCGAAGAAGAGGACACGGGAGCCACCTGCCCCGCATCCCCGTCCTCAGCACAAAAAGAACCCGAGACCGCCTGGCCTATGGCTCCTCCCTGCACACGAGGCCCGGTAAGCTGCAGCATCTCCTGAGGGGGAACCACGCGCTGACCAGAAGAGGGAGTGGCCACCTGCCGACTCACCTCCTCCGCCCCCCTGACCGTAAGTGATGAAGCCCCGAGATCCCCAGAGCCCGAGTCCACAGCATCCAGAAAATCCAAAGCAGGCAAAGCGAGCTCAAAGGCCTCCTCGGACTCCACCCGATCGCTCCACAACCTCGGCGGTGCAGAAAAAGGTTCGAAGGATCCAAATCTCAACGACTTCGAAGGCACCGAGGAGGGCTGGGCAGCTCCATCCCCGGTCGTCGCGGTCTCGGACCCCGGCCCCATGGACAGCTGTCGTCCAGAGTCCTCAACCGGCGGTTCCTGAACTCCCGCGCCACCGTCACCCTCATGCATATCAACGTCAGACACGTGAGCCGGCGCAGACAGCAGGCTCTCGTCCTCAAACTCAATAACCAGATTATAAATCCTGCCTCGATAAGCCCACTTAACCACTTCCGGCACATACTCAACATTCAGAATACTGACCAGAACCCGAGCAATCCCTTGAGCTCTGGTGAAAGCCATGTCCACACGCTCAGGCTTCCCCAAAAGAATGCCCAAACTGGCCACAACCCGAGCATCCTGCAGCGGCGAGGAAGGTGCCCCGGAAAAGCATAGCCACGCTTGCGTAAGCGGTACGCCCTGAGGCTCAACAAGCTTCCATTCCTGAAACTCAAGGATACCATCAGTACCCGGCACCTTACACATCCCAAAACTCAGCAACCGCTGCAGGCCCTCCACAGACGGGCACTCGACCCTGAACATCTTATCAGCAAGACCGACAAGGTCCCACTGGAAATCCCCAGGAGCCAGCTCTCGAAGCCTCTGCACGATCTGTGCCTCAGACACCTCCCCTCTGGTGACCTTGACAATCCCCGTGGTCATACTCGGAGACTCGTCAGGCACCTCGTGCTCAGTCGGAGACTCGAAAAAAGTTAGCTCAGCACAGTATACTCCATACATCTTGAGTGAAGGCGCCTGATCGCGCAGTAACGGACAATCCCCAGATTCATGTGCCAGTTTACCACAGGTATCACATAAACGTGCCACACACTCCGCAATGAAGTGACCCTTGTCTCCGCAACGATAGCAAAGCATCTTTTCCTTCCTACACGCCCACTTGGACGCTCGATCAGACTCAGCCCTGTCCATCATCTCCGCGGACACATCAGGCATAACCTCTTTCTCAGGCACCGGAGCACAAGCAAGAGCCGTCACTACCTCCATAGCGTGGTCGGACAACACAGGCTCCTTTGCAGCCCCGCTATCAGTCATCTGCTCGACAACGACCGGTGGTGGCGGCGGTCGTGGACGGTACCGGCCCCCTCGCCCGCCCCGACCACCACGATGGCCACGGTAACCTCCTCGCTGCCGATGACCCGGATCCGAAGGCCCCTCAACGAAGCCACCGGCAGGCCCCAAGAACGGCCTCTCAACCGAGCCATCGCTTTGCCATGCATAGCCACGGCCGCCTCCCGTAGACGAAGAACCACGGTGCTGGCCAGCCCCGTAGGCATCATAGCCGTCGTCCCCCCACTGACCCCGGGGCGCAGCAGCAGTACCGTTGGTCTGCGACAACGGAGACGGGCGAGCAACGACGTGGGGAGGAGGAGCCGGTCTAGGCGTCGGACCCGACGGCACGGGGGCCCTTGGTGGCGCGGCCCCCCGGCCCGCAGCTACGACCGCAGTAGCGCCATGAGCCACCGGTCTAGGACCGGAGCCCGGTCCGCCACGACCACCCGACGGCACCGCCGGAGCCGGCGGCCTCCCCACGGGCGTTCTGTCAGCAAAATGCGCCGCATCAGGTCTACCCGACCCGCGACCCGCTGCGGTCTTGGGTAGCGGCACGCCACCACGACCAACACCCGACTCCGGTGTCGGCAGCGTGCCCCGGCCATTGCCTTGGCCCGGCGGCAGCACGCCCCTTCCATTGCCTTGGCCCGGCGGCGTCACCCTGGAAGCCCGACCAGCCCCGCTGGGCGCAGGCGGCCGCTTCCTGGGAGGAGGCGCGCCTCTAGAGCCCACCATGGCGCCGAGAGGGGGAATGCGGCGAGCCCGACCAGGTCCGGCCGTACGTAGGCACGGCAGACGACGATGCAAAACCCTAGGGCGCGGCGATGGAATAGGCGAAGACGAACGAAACGTGCATGCGCCCCTTTCCTCAGTATCGATCGTAACCACGTCCGGCTGGGCCTCATACCCACCAGACCTTGGCCCAATAGAACTCGCCGGCCCAAGTGAATGCAGCTCGGCTTGGAACGCAGCTGCTTTGCACTGGGCCTCATACCCAGCCGAAGGCGGCCCAGAAGTCACGGGCGGCCTATCTGCGCCCATCAGCGAATTCAAACGCGCCACCCTAGCAGCGGCGATCCCAATCGACGCCGCCAGCTTCCGGCCGGCCGCCGCCCGGCGTCCTTTCTTCCTACCGACCACCACAGTCCATGCCTCCGGCCTAACTAGATCAAACACAGTGTGTTTTGGGAGACTAACCTTGGGAATGGGCCCTTTCCACGGCCGAGGAGCGATCGCCGCCTTCCGCCGATGCACGATCTGCCGGAGCAACTCCAGCTTCTCTCCGGAGCGCAGACCGACCCTCGTCGGATCCTCGGGAGGGACGACCGTCTCAACGATCTCCGCCACCTCCTCCTCGTCGTAACCAGGGGCGAAAGCCTCGCAAATCACATCCGAGGGAGTCGGCGAATACGCCGGCGAACCGCCGGCGCGCCCGCCGTCTTCGTCTTCATCCCCGCTGCCTTCCTCCGCAAGCGCCCAAAAGCGCCCGCCCACCCTCCGGCGATCGCCGGGGGCACGCGCGCTAGCCGGCGTCGGGGAGCCTTGCGCGTTAGGCATGTCGCCCACCCCGCGTTCCGCGTCACACATCGTCAATCTATTGTGGTTAAAGTGTTGATTTGCTTTTTGGTCGTTTGCATTTAGTTAATCTAATGAAAGCCTTTTGTCTAAGATGCTAATGTTTTGTGTGATCATTGAACAAATGCAGATCTTTGTCAATATACTCAATGGCAAGACTATCAGTCTCAAGGTGACAGGATCAGATAAGATCTATGATGTCAAGGCTAAGATTCAGGCAAAGGAGGACATCCCTGCATGCCATCAGAGACTCAAATTTGAAAACGAGTTGCAGGTGGGCAGGTGCACCCTAGAGCATTACAACATGGAGGAGGAGTCTACCCTCACCCTGACCTTGTCGCCCAAGGGATGCATATCTTTGTCAAGACATTGGCAGGCAAAATCATGACAATTGAGGTTGAGAGAGAAGATAGCATATACAGTGTGAAGGCAAAGGTTTTCGACGAAACCGGCATACCCCCAAGCAGACAACGGATGTTTCGCTCACCAGGGGGCGGCATGGCCACACCTTGGTTGACTAACGTGCAAAATGAATCTATCCTTCATGTTGAGTCGTGTCTCCGAAGAAGACGCGGGATGCGTATTTTTGTCAAGCTCTTGACTGGGTTGACCGTCACTTTTCGGGCTTATGGAGATTCTACCGTTTTTAGTGTGAAGGAAAAGGTTTCTGATGAACTCGGCGTTTGTATAGAGCTCCTCCTCATCCAGGCAACGATTCTGCATATAGAGCTCCTCAGGGATCAGAACCGCCACCAATGAAGGTATACCTTCATGGATTCGAAAGGAAATACGAACGTGACAGACAAAATGGAGAACGAAACACGCATATTTAATGCTCTGCATGTCACGGACGACCTTATCGTCTCCGGATCAAAAGGTCGTCGGTGACAAGCAACGTATCAAAGTTGCCTTCGAATGGTTAGAGGGACTATGGTATCCCCAGTCCAGCAGGGTTCAAGTCATGTGCGCTCATAGGGGTGAGTGTATGTGCGTGTATATGAGCGCTTGCGTCTGTACTGTGTTAAAAAAAAAGTTGCCTTCAAATCGAAGAGGTGGATTTTTAATTTCTAAGTAGCTACGCCTGGACTGCGATCGAGTATATATCTTGCAGCTAATTAGAGGGTAGGAGTGATCAGTACTTATATAACTTGCTAGTGGACATGCATATGCCTAATGCTGGTAAGGAAATTTGTGGCTCTGGATCAACTTGCCTTTCCTACCATACGTATACTAGTTTAGCTTCGCTACTCTGCCCTTGTGTTGCGGACTCCTCCATGGTGCATGCTCTGCCTCTGTGGCTAGATTGTTCTTTTTTTTTTATAGAAATGTTCAGATAGAGAAAAATAAAGGGAAACCTCGTTCTTTTTAGCATGGGCACAACGTTAGGCCTATATGAGCTCTGCTTGGACTTTGATATAATAGCCTAGACTCCACATTGGGCCTATATGATATGAGCCTAGTTTAGGCTTGGACGCCAATGGACAGATTTCGTCGGGACCTCCTATACGCCGCATATCAGGGCAAAGAGTCGTTGTTTCGCACAGGGAATAGATGACCTGGGCTGGCCCATTTGCGGTAGGGTGCGGTAAAAAATCGACAGAAGTGAACGTGTGAGGGGGTTTCGAACCCGCGACCAGTTGAACATGCAGCCACGCTGTTGCCACCGTAACCAGCTCATTTTAACAAAAGACTTGCAGCCCGACACTTAAAGAAACGAGCGATTGTGACAAAACTTAAACACTAGTTCGACAAAAATCCCCCAAAAAAGTACGTGAACTAGAGGATCGAACACACGACATCCAGGGAGTGAACCACGTCGTTAGCCACTATAGATCCTGTGATTTGTTCTCCAAAATGGCAACCCGGTTTCAATAACTATAAGCCACAAATTTTTAAACTTTTTTTGAAATTCAGAACATCATTTATTTTTTTTTAAAAAGTAAATATTTCTTGAATAACGAACGTTTTCAGAATTTAATATATTTTTTAAAAAACACAAACATTTTTTGGGACCCCCAAACTTTTTTTGCAAAAAGAAGGGACACAATTGAAGATGAGAACATTTTTCAAAACTACAAAAAACTTATGAAAACTCAAACAATTGTTGAAAAACACAAACATTTTTTGAAATTACGAGTTTCTTTTCAACACGCAAACATTTTATGAAATAACCGAAATTCTTTTAATGTGCGAACAAATCTTGAACACATGAACATCTTTGAATTTCTGGACAAATTTTGACAAGACAAACATTAAAAAACGAATTATTTTCAAAATTATGAATATATCTTCAAAACACAAGCATTTTATGAAATTCCGCAATCCTTTTTTGAATTTGTGAAAAAATTGAAAACTAGAACATATTTGAAAATAACAAACGTTTTTCGAAACGCAAAAGTTTATGAAAATCCCCAAACATTTTTGAATTTTGGAAACATGACAATATTTTTATTTATATTTTTTAGAACTGGAACATTTTTTGAATGTTGTGTACACTTTTTTTGAAATTATATACATTTTTTCAAGACACAAACATTTACAAAATCCCCAGAACATTTTTTGAATTTGTGAACAAATTTTCTAAACAAGAACATCTTTTGAATTTGTGAACAAACTTTGGAAACAGGAACATTTTCTGAAAATTATGATTCAGAATTATGAACAATGTTTCGAATCATGAACATTTTTTGAAATCCCCCGACATTTTTTGAAATTTGGAACAAATTTTTAAAACATAAAAATCTTTTGAATTTGTGAACTAATATTAGAAACAGGAACATATTCTGAAATTCTTGAACATTTTTTGAATTTGTGAAGAAAATTTAAAAATGCAAACATTTTCAAAAAAAATTGATATTCTAAACTTTTTTGGAATTTTCTGAACAAATTTGAAAACAAACAAATTCCGAAAATTTGATTAAATTTTGGTTCACAGATGAAACAGGAAAATGAAAAATGAAAAAAGGAAAAAGAACATAGAAAGAAAAAACAGTTCAGGAGCCTTCTAGAAAGTTCCCAAAACCGGAAAAAAATGGCTGGAAATCTCCAGAATGTTCCCGAACCGGAAACATAAAGCTTTGCGTACAGCTACAAAATGGGTCGGCCTACTTCGGTAGATATCATGCTCTGCCTGTGCGTTGCGGCGACACTTTGCCATAATGTGCGGCAAAAAGGAAAACATGATTTCGTCGACAATAATACATTGGAGAGAAAGTTAGGGTACGAGGAAGAAAAGCAGCTGGCGCTGGCGCTTCTTTCAGTCCCGTCGCCTTCGGTTTTCATATTGGCACTGAGAGGTGGGGGTGCCTAAGATGTTAGAGTTTTTGTGGACTCCATCAGCATCTCATTAATGAAGGGGTCTATGTTTTGCGAATAAATTAACTTCTGTGGCGACACCATGGAGGCACAAAGGTTTGTGCCCTTCTAGAATCTCACCCGATGCATAATACAGTAACATAAATGAAAGAGTAATGAAAACGTAAATAGCAAAGTAAAAGAATAAAAATTCTATATCTAGTTGTGTATTTCATAATTAACTTAATCTCATCGATTATAGAAATTAAATAACAATGTGTATATATTCTCCCTCACCAAGAAAAGATAGAAAAGGTGAAAAAAGGAGGTAAAAGCATTAAGTAAGAAAGAATAATCTAGAAAATAGAAACAAAAAATATTTAAGAAGAAAAGAACAACACAAAAAGAAACAAGTGCTCATCTCCTTCCAGCTCCATTCTTCCATACAACCCATATGTAGCCCATGTCAACACCAAAAAATATGTGAAAAGGCCAGCGTTAGTAATAGAACCCACACCGATTAAAAAGGAAAATGAAAAAAAATATACTAAATCAACGACAATTAATTTGGATCGGAGGGAGTAGCATACAAAGGCGCACCATGGCCTCCCTAAGACACAAAAAAAATGCACCATAAATTGACGGCCCTCACATCGTGGGACAGACCAACATGAATCCCGACACATTAATCCATTAGAAATGGAGCTGAAATTTTGTAGGCCCGTTTAGTTAACTAGATGATGCCCCGCGCATCACTGCAGGAACATTTGTAAAATATATGCATAAATAGGTGCTAAAAAAATAAAACTATTACAAAAACAAATTGAAGTTTGCTCTTAGTTTATACTTCCTCTGTTCCTAAATATAAGTCTTTGCAGAGATTTTACTATGGACTACATATGGAGCAAGCTGAGTGAATCTACACTCTAAAATGCATCTATATACATAGTATGTGGTCTATAGTGGAATCCCTACAAAGACTTATAGTATTTAGGAACGGAGGAAGTATATTTTTTTTAAATAAAGCATATGAAGCATGCGGTAAAATGTTGTATAGAAAGAGAAAGCTATTGGATGGGGTGTCTAAATAATAAAAATGTGTAATATAAGCTGCTGCATATAGTTGCTCCAAGCGTCACATCTATGCCCACACAAAGATTAGTGAAACAAATTGACATGCATGATTGTTGAATGTCAAGTTTAAAACTTGAACCCTGGTCGTTTGGTTCCACCACACAGAACCTAGCCATCTGAGCTTTGCTCATTTGGCCGGACGGCTAATATATTTGCCAGATCGTATAGGTCACACATGCCTGGTTTTCATTTATAGTGTAGATCAGAAAATCTCTCTTTATAAATAAGGCATATATGCGTATCAGAAATGCATCTCCAAAATATACACATACTAAGCTACAATTAGGGAGCAGATCTGCATGCGCATTAATGGCGTGATCCGAGGGGAGGTGTGCACGCCTCTGCAATTCCATTCCAATCTATCTACATTGAATTGAATATAGCAAAAAATACACTGTTGGGAGTGGTCCAAAAAAAAATTAACGGAAAGAAAACAAACCGCAAAGAAAGAACGGAAGGCCCATGCAAGCAAGCCCCACGCGGGCAGCTCACCGCGCCCGGCGCCGGCGGCCGACACAACGCGGAGAAGAGAGAGAGAGAAATAGATCGATCCCCACACCAGAATCCGCGGCCCTGCGCCCCCGTTCCACCCTGCCATTTCCCGGTCCAACCCCAAACCCGAGCCCCCACGCTATCACCTTTCCCGCCGCTGCCACCCTCGTTTCCCGTCGGCTCACACTCCACACTCCTCACTCCTCACTGGCCAGCCCAGACCTTGCTAAAGACACGCCACGCCCGCGCGGTCCTCGAGGCGACTGACCATGGCGTCGGAGACCGCGCCGTTCTGCGTCACGGGGACAAGGTGGACTACGCGCGGCTCCACGGGATGGAGCTGCTCTACAACACGGCGCTGCTGCAGCCCCGGATGGTGGCCTACTGGGCCAAGATCCCCGTGGTGCGCGCCGCCATGCTCGCCCACCCGGAGGCCGAGTGGGTCTGGTGGCTCGACGCCGACGCCGTCATCACCGACATGGACTTCGCGCCCCCGCTCGCCACCAGGTATAAGGATTACAACCTCGTCGTCCACGGCTGGGACAGGGAGGTGTACGAGGCCAGGTCCTGGGTCGGCCTCAACGCCGGCGTCTTCCACATCCGCAACTGCCAGTGGTGTTAGAATACAAGTTGTATAGGGATAGGAAAGTGGTTTAACTTGTATCCCTATCTATCTCTTCTTCTCTCCCGTATCTCCTGTAACCTCTCGAGAGGATCACGATCGATCCCGATCCCTCAAACGTGTACATCAAGGCATTGGCCATATATATACATTGCGGCCCGAGACAAAGGGTTCTACGCTTCCTCATATGGTCATCAGAGCCCTTCCTCTCGTACGTCTAGCCCTCGAGAAGGAATCAATCTAGTTGATCGAGAGAGAGGTAATCATGTCAGGCACCGCGCCGTCCACCGCTGCATCCACCAGGCCCGCATCCACCATGAGCGCTCTGTCCACCTTGTCCGCATCTTCCACCTTTGCATCATCCTCTACCCATAGCAGCTCGCCCTCTCTCGGTCCGCCTCCATCAGAGAAGCTCACGAGGACGAATTTCCTCCTCTGGAAGGCTGTCGTGCTACCCCAGATCAAGGGGGCACAGATGGAGCACTTCCTCGATGCCGCAAGTCCGGCGCCCCCTGCCACCATCACCGTCACCAACGATGGGAAGGAAGAGCAGGTCTTCAACTACGCCAGGTCGATCTGGTTTGCGCAGCAGCAACAAGTCCAAGGGTACCTTATGGGGTCTCTGTATCGAGAGGTCCTCGCTCAAGTTGCAATGCTCCAGACGCCGGCCGAGGTATGGAATTCCATCCATGCAATGTTCGCTGCGCAAACACAGGCCCAGAAGATCAACACAAGGATGGCGCTTACCAATCTGCAGAAAGGTAATCTAACCATGGCAGAATATCTTGGGAAAATTAAAACCCTTACAGATGAAGTTGCCTGCGCCGGTGCACCGCTCGGAGACGCCGAGATCATCTCCCACGTCATAGCCGGCCTCGACATCGACTACAACCCCGTGATCTCGGCTCTGGCTGCGCGCGTCGAACCTGTTACGGTTCAGGAGCTGTATAGTCAGCTCCTGAGCTTTGACGCCCGCCTTAGCATGCTTCAAGGAGTAAACTTGCGCCAGTCTTCTGTCAACGCTGTCTCCCGCGGACGTGGCCGTGGGCGTGGACAGCAAGGGCGTGGACGCGGGAACAGCAACGGCGGCGGGCGCGGTGGTAACCAGGGCCAGGCTCGCTCTGGTGGTGGTGACCGCGGCGGCGGCTACAATGGTGGTGACCGCGGCGGCGGCTACCACAACGGCTACAACAACAACAACAACAACAGTCGTCGCCCTAGATGTCAGCTGTGCAAGAAACCGGGCCATGAAGTCATGGACTGCTGGCACCGGTATGATGAGGACTTCGTGCCTGATATACGACAAGCTGCTGCAGCCATACGGGAGCACGGCGGAGCTGATGGTGACACGGTATGGTACGCTGATTCTGGAGCTACTGATCATGTCACAAACGAGCTAGAGAAGCTTGCTCTCCGAGAGAGGTATCATGGCAATGATCAGATTCACACCGCAAGCGGTGGAGGTATGGGCATTCTTCACATTGGTCAATCTTCTATTAATTCCCCTAGTCTCAAACGTGATCTTGTCCTCAGAGATGTCCTTCATGTTCCACAAGCCGATAAAAATCTAGCTTCCATGTCTCGCTTAACCTCCGACAATAATGTTTTCTTTGAAACTCATCCTAACTATTTTTTCATAAAGGATCGGGCAACGAGGGAGCTCATCCATCACGGTAGATGCATTGGAGGATTATACCCCATCACATCAAGAGTCTTTGATCGAAAGCGTCATCGTCAAGTTCATTCTGCTATCAAGCCCTCCTTAGCCAAGTGGCACCAAAGATTAGGGCATCCTTCTCTAAATATAGTCAAGCAAGTAGTCAATAAAGACAATCTTTCATTGTCACATAGTTCGGAAAGTGAGTCAGTTTGTGAAGCTTGTCAATGTGCAAAGAGTCACCAACTTCCTTATCCTTTGTCAAATAGTGTGTCTCATGCTCCTTTGGAGCTTATTTTGAGTGATGTATGGGGTCATGCAAGAGATTCTTTTGGTAGAAAGAAATACTATGTCAGTTTTATTGATGATTATAGCAAATTCACATGGATATACTTGCTTAAATTCAAATCTGAAGTCTTTTCTGTTTTTCAAGAGTTCCAAAAACTTGTTGAAAGACAATTTGATAGAAAAATTCTTGCAGTCCAAAGTGACTGGGGAGGAGAGTATGAGAAACTCAACTCTTTCTTTCGTAGCATTGGCATTATTCATCATGTTTCTTGCCCCATGCCCATCAACAGAACGGTTCTGCCGAACGAAAACATCGTCATATTGTGGAAGTTGGTTTGTCTCTTTTAGCTCATGCATCAATGCCACTCAAATACTGGGATGAGGCTTTTATCACGGCTACTTATCTTATCAATCGTCTGCCTAGTCGAGTCATTGGCAACACCACTCCTTTGGAACGTTTGTTTCATCAAAAACCAGACTATAGTTCTCTCAAAAATTTGGGTGTGCTTGCTACCCAAATTTGCGTCCCTACAATCGTCATAAGCTTGAGTTCAGGTCCACACAATGTGTGTTTCTTGGCTATAGTAATCTTCATAAAGGATACAAATGTCTAGAAATCTCATCAGGCCGTATCTATATTTCTCGTGATGTTATTTTTGATGAAACATTGTTTCCATTTGCTAAACTTCATCCTAATGCCGGAGCTCTTTTGCGTGCTGAAATCTCCCTTCTTTTCGATCCTCTGTCTTCTTCTGATCATGGGGGTGAATTAATTAGAACTGATCATGTGGAAAATTCCATGGACAATTTTGAATCTGGTGTTGATTGTGCAGCAACAGGGCGTGATTTTATGTGTCCAGGTACAGCCAAGACAGGATCCGGCGCGGGATCCCAGGCCGATTCGCCTGCAGCCGCGCGATCCGAGGCGGATTTGCGCCGCAGACTGACAGACGCGGGATCCCAGGCGGATCACCTCGCGTCTCCCGCGGCAACCGATCGGGTGGCCGACCACTCCCGAGGCGCGGAGCCCGCGGCAACCGACCGGGTGGCCGATAGCTCCCCAGGCGCGGACCCCGCCAATTTGCATGGGAGCGATTCGCCCCGTGCCACGAATCCCGATGCTGCTGGCGAGGGGGAGAGCGCGCCTGCCTCTGATGAGGATCCGGCCGGATTTTCTGTGGACGACACTTCTGCTGCAGAACCAGAATTTTCGGGATCTTCTGCGGCTAGACCTGCAGCAACACCAGTTCCTCTCCGTCATACACGGTCTCGGTCAGGTATTGTCAAGGAAAAGAAATATTCAGATGGTACAATCAGGTATGATAAACTTAAGCGTGCTTTTTTCACAAGTATTGGTGAACCAACAAATTTGCATGATGCTCTTGCACACAAGGATTGGAAGAAGGCTATGGATGTTGAATATGATGCACTCATTCAAAACAAAACCTGGCGGTTAGTTCCACCAAAGAGAGATGCCAATGTGATTGATTGCAAATGGATATATAAAATTAAGAAAAAAGCTGATGGAAGCATAGACAGATACAAAGCTAGACTAGTTGCAAAAGGGTTTAAACAAAGGTTTGGTATAGATTATGAGGATACCTTTAGCCCTGTTATTAAGTCAGCTACTATTCGACTTGTGTTGTCTATTGCTATTTCCAGAGGTTGGAGCCTACGACAGCTAGACGTTCAGAACACGTTTCTTCATGGTGTTCTTGAGGAAGAAGTGTTCATGCGGCAGCCACCAGGATATGAAAACAAAAATACACCACATTATGTCTGTAAGTTGGACAAAGCATTGTATGGGTTAAAACAGGCCCCAAGAGCCTGGTACTCAAGGCTAAGTACACAGTTACAAAAGCTTGGGTTTATGCCATCAAAGGCAGATACCTCATTATTCTTTTTATCATAAGAACAATATTACTATATTTGTTCTTGTCTATGTTGATGATATAATTGTTGCCAGTTCAAGCCCAGATGCCACAACTTGTCTGCTTAAGGATTTAAAGCTGGAGTTTGCTCTTAAAGACTTAGGAGATCTACATTACTTTCTTGGAATTGAGGTCAAGAAGATAAAGGATGGCATACTTCTTACACAACAAAAATATACCACTGATATTCTCAGAAGGGTAGGTATGGAAAAGTGTAAGCCAGTCAGTACACCTATCTCTACTTCAGAAAAGCTTACCGTTGAAAGTGGAGAAGCACTTGGGTCAGATGATGCAACAAATTATAGAAGCATTGTAGGTGTATTACAGTACTTGACTCTTACACGTCCTGATATTTCATATTCTGTTAACAAAGTATGTCAATATTTGCATGCTCCTACTACTTCTCATTGGACAGCAGTCAAAAGGATTTTGAGGTATCTCAAGTTTACAGAGGGACTTGGTCTTCAGATTGTCAAGTCTTCATCTATGCTTGTGTCAGCTTACTCTGATGCAGATTGGGCAGGGTGTGCTGATGATAGAAGGTCAACAGGTGGTTTTGCTGTATTTCTGGGAACAAACCTTGTGTCATGGAGTGCAAGAAAACAGGCAACAGTCTCAAGGTCAAGCACTGAGGCTGAGTATAAAGCTTTGGCTAATGCAACAGCTGAAGTAATGTGGATTCAGACATTGTTACATGAACTTGGAATTAAAGTTCCACAGGCTGCAAGATTATGGTGTGATAACATTGGTGCAACCTATCTTTCAGCTAATCCTGTTTTTTATGCACGAACAAAACATATTGAAGTTGATTTTCACTTCGTCAGAGAAAGAGTAACACGCAAACTGCTTGATATAAGGTTCATTCCAACAGGTGATCAAATTGCTGATGGATTCACAAAGCCTCTGACGATGAGAAGGTTAGATGATTTCAAGTACAATCTCAACCTTGGCAAATAGGGTTTAGATTGAGGGGGAGTGTTAGAATACAAGTTGTATAGGGATAGGAAAGTGGTTTAACTTGTATCCCTATCTATCTCTTCTTCTCTCCCATATCTCCTGTAACCTCTCGAGAGGATCACGATCGATCCCGATCCCTCAAACGTGTATATCAAGGCATTGGTCATATATATACATTGCGGCCCGAGACAAAGGGTTCTACGCTTCCTCATAAGTGGTCGCTCGACTTCATGGACGCATGGGCCAGCATGGGCCCGGCCTCGCCGGAGTACGCGCGATGGGGGAAGACCCTCAAGGCCACGCTCAGCGACAAGCCCGACGACCAGTCCGCGCTGGCATACCTGCTGCTCAAGAACCCCAAAAAATGGGGCGCCAGGACCTACCTGGAGCACGAGTACTACTTCCAGGGATACTGGGCGGAGATCGTGGACAAGCTCGACGGCGTCGCGGCGCGGCGGTTTGGGCCCGCGCTCCGGCGGCGGCACGCCGAGGGGGAGCAAGCGCTGTATGCGGCGGCGAGGAACGCGCGGCCCTGAGGAAGAAGGCCGGCGGCGTCCCGGGGCCCGACGGGGGCGGGCAGAAGGCGTCCGCCTGGCGCCGGCCCTTCGTGACGCACTTCACCGGCTGCAACCCCTGCGGCAGCAAGCCCAACGAGATCTACTCCAACGAGAGCTGCGCCGAGGGGATGCGCCGCGCGCTCAACCTCGCCGACGACCAGGTGCTCCGCGCCTACGGCTTCCGCCACGCCGGTCCGCTCAAGGGCGACGTGCGCCCGCTCTAGTCTAGTCTAGTCAAACTGAGCGTGCAGTTTCCTTGTTACAGAAGAGAAGAGAGCAAAATCGAATCACCATTTTGTTATTTTGTACACTGTTTTATTAGTGAAATGAAAAGATGATGACATGACAGTGTTGCTGGCTCTGCATCTCTGGGTCACTGTCACTGGATGTGGCGGTGCATCATTTTAGCTTCATTTTCGGTCCTTTCTTGAACCTCTCCTTTTTTTTTACTTTTCTTTTCAAACTTCATCCAGGTATATATACAAGGAGCACCCATAAATCACTTGTTCAGTCTTTTTTAGGATTAAGTCGATTTTGCTAGAATTCCAACCTTCTTCATTCAACCCCGCGGTACTGTTCCCCCCTCCCCCCCCCCCCCCACACACACACCTCCTGTCAAGCCATCGACCCGCACCGGCCGAACCGCCGATGCCACCTCTCACAGCTCGTGTCACCGCTGCCCCTGGCCATCCCTCTGACCCCCGACCATGAACTCAGCCAGCTACCCTACACGCTAAACCTACGAACCCGTTGTCTCTCCTTCGACGGTAAGCCGCGTCTTCCCTACTTACGAACCCGTTGTCTTTCCTTCGACAGCAAGCCGTGTCTCCCCTGCCTACTACGTTAAGGTCCTCGCGAGGCCTCACCCGGACGTGGCCGCCAACATTGCCCCATATCAACCTCGCGCGCTAGGCGAAATTGACTGAATTGAACAAATATTTAGTTGCTCAGGTAACAGCAGTATGTAATTATGTAAATGACAGTGATATCAAGATTACCAATAGTAGTAGTTTTTGACGATGCGTGTTGACAAGTGTACTACATCCAGATCCAGAGGAAGTACCACTTGTACGTGCCAAGAAATCAAATGGTGTACACAGACCTTATTTAAGAGCAGGCTGACACGTGTTGACTAAGATATCCTATTCGTACATGTCAGTGTAGGGAACGCAGCAGAAAACAAAAAATTTCCGACCTACGCACCAGCCCAGGACCACTATGGAGACTGCATACATGGTTTGATCTTTTTCGTTACCGACTCGTAGCGCAGCGGGAAGTAGAGTCGATGACGATCGGCGGTGCAGATCCCCGCAGCTAGGATTTACAACCTCCCAACCGCGAGGATGTATACCCTCATCTGCTCCTCAGACAGCCCTCCGGGAGGCGGTCGAACAACCCCCCCGGACGGTGTCGCGGACAGCCCTTCGGGAGGACCTTCGAAACTCGAACGGTCACTCGGACAGCCCTTCGGGAGGACCTTCGAAACTCGGACGGTCACACGGACAGCCCTTCGGGAGGCACTCACGAACTAAGACCGAAACTACGATCTCTCTACAGAGTTGCACACATACGGTGTCATCTATCCGGTAGGGCTTCGCCGTCCAGAACTAGTTCCTGCCGGAACCCAGACAGCCTTACGGCTCTACGAAACTCTTTTCGTGGGAGGGAGAGAAGAAGCCAGATAATGCATGGCATGTGTATGAGAGCAAGAGATGAGTGTGGAGGGCTGCCCCTCCACCTCTATTTATAGAAAATCCCAAGGGGGTAGGGTAGTTTCACAAAAAACCCAAAATGCACATGAATGAAGTCCTTCCACAAGGACCTAGGAGTGAAACCAAGGAACTAGAGGGTCCCCAAGGGGGGATACCCCATGTGGCCGGCCACACCCCCATGAGGGGCCCCAAAAATGGCTCCTATCCATCCATGTCATCCCCAAGATCTTTTGGAGCAAAGCCCCAAAAGGTGGCTTTCCATAAAGTAACCATAAAGCTGATTTTCACTATTCACGACGACATTTTTCAGCGTCTGATCGAACTGAAAATATTTATGTGGGCTAAGAACATTTCCAGTACCCACTAAAATGATTTTCAACGCGTTCCGAAACAATTCCGGTTTTAGTGATTTTCATCTGCGAAACGCATCTGAAGTGGCTCCGGCAGCTCCGGAACATTTCCGGTTTTTATCTCAGAAAATTCCAAAAAGCTTCCAGAATGATTCTGGCATCCTCCAAGAATTATCAGGCATGTGCCGAAACCAATTTGACTTAATGGTGTATCCCGAAACAACTTTTCGGTATCATCGAAACTTATCCGATGACCTCTCTCTGCGGTACGATTCCGCTGTCCGAAACTTTCTTTCGGTGATTTTCTCTCAGACTCCCTGTCTAGTATTCAGCAGATAGATGACCCTTAAGCGTGTGACCCTATAGGTTCGGTGAAGTATAGACATGACCCGGAACCCCTTCCGATCAATGATCAACATCGGAGCCGTGGACACCCATATTGACCCCTATACCCACACGAATAAATATTCGAGTGAACCTCCAGTTGCCGTGTGCTATTCCTGTTGCTTCGCGATATGTTACAAATACCCGAGGTGAGACATGTTGGCATTCCCGTGGATCAACAACTTGTCCACTATGCTAGTTACCTCGTTACCGGTATTGTTCTCTTTTCTCGTTATCGTGTTCCGGCATCCCCGTGATCAAATCACAAAGTGTCTGGCCAGACGATGATGGATACCGTAACACCGAGAGGGCCCAGAGATATCTCTCCATCGTCAGAGGAGCAAATCCCAATCTTGAGCTATCAAGTTACTTGACACACTTTTTCATGAACCCGTAAGCCGCCGTAATAGCCACCCATTTACGGATGACGTTTAACAAACCCCAAAGTTCATGAAGCAAGCATGAAGAAACTCAATACTCTCATGGTCTAAGGAATCATGCAAACGTTAACCATCTCTGTGTTATGTACCAATAAACTTGTGATGAATGAATCTCATAGCATAACATCAATCCGGGTCGATTCAACACAAATGTTCTCTTAACATTGTGCCCTCAAGGTTGCTGACATAGACATGCCCATGATCAGGAAAACATAACCATCATGCAACACTTGAGCTAGTCTTAGAGGCCAGACTAGGAATACATTTTACCGTTTATTATTCCACACGTGCATATGAGTCTTCCTCCGAGCCTCGTGGTTATTGCAGACTCGAGAACCATAGCAGTTATAGCATGGAACATAAACATAATTATGAACTCGGAGATAAATAATATCATTTATTATTGCCTCTAGGGCATATCTCCTACAGACTCCCACTTGCACTAGAGTCAATAATCTAGCTTATGCTAATGCAGTTCACACCTGTGGCACACCGGTGTAACTATGCTTCGCTTGTGGTATAGCCTGATGTCCAACGGATCTGATGACTTCAGTTCCGTGTGTATCTTTGCATGCCCTCGCGTTTTTACGTTTTCACAAAATTCATATTTTGTGTGGACTTGGCTTTGTATGTATGTGAATCACAGGTCGAACCTGGATTCCTCAGACTGAGTTATGGAGCAACTACCTGCAGTAGTGTCCCATTGTCAAAAGCCATCTTGGAACTATACTAAGTTCATGAATGAACTATATGATTCAACATCTTCTTTGTCGCTTCTAAAGCGTCAACATACATAGCCCTTGTTATAGAATTCGCGACAGTAACTAGTTTGAACGAATTCCAACTAACTGTGCCACCACATTGTGTGTTACACAAAACCCTTAATTTAAATCGAAAATCGCATGGAGAAAAGATGAAGACTGTATCGATGTAACATTTTACAACGAACTCTTCATGATCTCTGCTTGCGAGAAAACCATGTCATCAGTACTTACTCTAGTACTCTGTGACATCTTTCACTGTTGTCCCATGATCAGTAATTTGATCACTTTGGTATCCATACTCGCAACACCTTGGGAGTATCGGACATATCTGGTTATTTTACATACCATGGACTACATGATTAATCCAAACACAAAAGTGTGTGGAATCTGCATCATGTATTTTACTCATCAGTGTTTTGGGACACCGAGTCTTGCAAAAACTCTTTCCATGTGACTTTGGCAAGAATCACTCATTGGCGTTTTAAATGCTAAAAGGTTTTTAGCATCTTGTCAATATGTATTCATTGCTTAGCCCCATTAGGTAAATCTATCTCCATAGATCATCATGCCTAATATTGAGGCTATTTAGCCTAAGCACTTCGTCGAAAAACTATTTTCAAATGAAGTCCTAATTTGTGTCAAGAAATTTATTTCCAATTACCAATGTGCCAAGCACATAAGGTTTTTAGAAATATTATTACGCTCCCACTTACTTTCTTGAATTACAAGCATCTTCGTTACCCATTGATGAAGTCAAAACCCCTTTGACCATTTCATCAAAACACGAAGATTCCAACTCCATTTTGCTCTCTTCTGTCCATTGCTGGAACTCTGAAGTTTGCATACCTACTAGCATCCTCTGGATCGACAAATTACTTTGGACTGTATCATATACAAGTCCTAGCTTTCATTTCCATCAGATGGAAATCCTTTTATCATCCATGTTTCATATCTCATGATTGAAATATGTATTAATTGCTAGTTCAACCCGAACCGACTTTAAGCATCGCTACGATGAAAACAACCTCATCGTAGTCAACTCTTGAACTTGTTATTTCAACAAGTCGAGCTTTATGGATAAAACATTTTATCCGTATCAGTTTTAAGTTCCATAAATATTCTTTAGACTCTAAGTCTTCCGAAAGGTGTATCAAGGTTTTAATCTTGAATCACTTATATGGAAACTAACTCGGGTTGTATTGGCATTTAGCCAATTCCGGAGTCAGGGCCCATCAACGCTTCCTTGTGTATCGTAGGTATAATGTTGTCTAACAACAATATCTCGTTTGCGCACCTGAGAGGTTTGCACGAGCCTTGCCTACGTGGTTCAGCTGCAAGTTCGACCGAAGTTCATACATTTTATTGTAGAGACTTCCGTATCAGTCGCGGTAGGAAACTCTGGAATTACTTCCAAGGTCTCTTTCCTTTGATCTGATGACGTAGATACTGTTTATCTCGTCGAGTTGCACTATTCTCCCACTCACCTTTTTGAAAGAACCATTCTCTTTAAAAGCACACCGTTTCGCGGCAAAACTATTTGCCTCGGTATAGTGAGGGAGGAATACCCAACATTTTGGTATAACCTACAAAGTAGCACTTGTCTGATTTGGAATAGGTTTGTAACCTTTTACACAAGCCCCATATTCCAAATGTTTAAGAAAAGATATAACATGGTTGGGCGTACCATACCATGGCTTCATTTCAACAGACCCGATGTAGCTCTTTTCAGTGTAAAAGCCGCATTCTCTAAAGCATCACTTTAAAAGGATAAAGGCAAATTTATTTATGTCATCTTTGACCTTACCATGTCATAAATGGTTTGATTACATCTCCACAGACTTTCCACTTACAGTGGTGTTCCGGGAGGTGCAAGTTATGAAACCCCTTTCACAACTCATCAGACATTCGCTAAACATGTAACTCAAATATTCCTTTATGCAATCAAATTGCAGAAACATAATTTTCTTGTTACAATAACTTCTACTTCATTTTTGAAAACCTTTCGAATGATTTCAAAAGATCCAAACTTACGTCTCATCAAGTAAATATCCATATATCTACTTGAGTCATTTCTGAAGATAAATAAATCCACCACTAACAACACTTATCGGACTACACACATCAAATGTGTGATCACTAATAAGTTTGTTGTTCGTTCCTTATGGCCTGTGAACGGTATTTTAGTCACTTCACTTTTTGGAGGAAAGTTGCAAGTGTCAGATGATTCAAAATCCATCATAATGGAATTTTCCATGCGGGTTTCTCCAATGTGACCAAATGTAGTGCCACACTTGTGTGGTATTCTTTTAGTCTTGCGACATTTAGCGTCAGTGTTATGGATGTATCATATTACCCTCAATATTCATAACATACGTCCCATCGATGATGGAAGTATGGCCCTTATGTTATTCATAATAGTTAACAACAATTGTTGTTTTTATGAACAACTCTTTTGCAACAAACATTGTGCAATGGGCTAGAGTGTATGAAACTCTAAAATGAATTATGAAAGTAAACCCAGAGGTATTGTATTATTATCAATATTCATAACATACATCTCATTCATAATGAAAGTATGGCCCTTGTGTTATTCATAACATCGAACATAAAAAGTTCTCTTATGAACAACCTTCTTGCAAGATGCCTTATGCAATGGGATAGAGTTTGTAAAACTCTAAATGAATTATGAAAATAAATACAGACGGCAATACACCGATGGAAGGTATAGTAACATTTACTATGTTCCCTGTGTATACCTTAACCTCATTTCTAGCTAGTCTTTCAGGCCATAGTAGTTCTTACATCGAGTTGCAACAGAATGCAATCGAGCGGGCATTTTTGTGATGAACTCACAATACCCAAGAATTAGTGATTAACATGTTTAACCATAATTCGCAAGAACTATATCTTTGACCAGCCTTCTATACATCAAAAACTTGTATGACATTCATACATGAGCTGGATATTCCAGTCTTCTTTCCTTTTGCCTTTATACTTCTAACAGTTTAACTTTTAGTATTTCTCCTACTCTCAGAAGAAGCACCCAACTTAAGAGTGGCATTAGCCCCGGACTTCCTAGGCGTGTAAGTCATACTAACACCCTTTGGACACTTCCTTTCTCTTTAAGTTGTTGTTTTATTCACCTTTCATTATATGACAGGCGTTCTTCTGGATCCCTTTCCCAACAGTCAAATGCATAGTAAACACTTTTACTAATACTTGCAAACAAACATTGCTTTGTTTGTATCTGAAAATAATTTTCAGTTCCATGAATATCATATAACTATCCCAACTTTCGAAGTTTGGGTTTCATGGAAGCAAACATATTCCACTTGACTGTAACAGAATACTAGCTTTTGGATCGAAGGACGAGAGTCACATGATCCATAGCATTAGCGGGAGGATACGGAAAGCATGCGATAGGACAATGTCCTTCTCGGCACTTTTGATGACAATCCTCATATTACGTTACCAATCGTAAAGTTTTAACCAGATATTTAACAGCTATTCAATTTTAATAGGGAAGGTGGAAATGCGAGCCATTATTCTACAACTATTATGCAAGAAACACTTAGACAGTGTTCATAATTAATTGCACTTAGAATTAAACATGTTAATTCAACAGTGCGCTCCCACTCAAATCAATATCTCCCACAATTAATTTTGAGTGATACAAGATCCAGACTTCAATTCATCGCCATAGAATCATCATCTCATAACGGGAATTTTAATCGGTAGGCCAACTTGCCGATCACATCTCTATGTGACTCTTGCTCATCTTTCGATGCGTGTGTTCCGAGCTCAGGACGATCCTGCCATGAACGTCAAGACAACCAAGTGATCTTGCTGCGAGGTCTGACCTCACCCGCCTCACACTTCTCTAATCGTTCGTACCCATGCATCCATGGCGCACCCCGAAAAGATAGGTGCCGTGACGGTGCTACACTTGGGAGAACACTAACTACTTGATATTTTAAGTGAGAGATCACCCTAATAAAAGCGACTACCGCGCAATCAAGAAGGGTGCATCATAAGGGATAAACATCTCAGGCAATTCATAATAGCATGATATGGTATAGCCCTTTCTGACGGAGAAGTATTTCATTTCTTCGTCTTCGGCATTCGCGTCGGTGTTCACCTTCGCGAAGATTGCCACCACCTTGTCGATGCACCAGATAATATTGCTATCTCTATAGCTAACAAAATAATGCATTACAACAAGGTTGACACGCAGGTCGTTAAAGTGCAATCATATGACTCCAGCCATCATGCCGAATCATGACACGCAGGTCATGTTAATCAAATTACATCATATAGTCATCTCATACATAATCGAATTAGTATGAGCACTGCTATACCACATCACATGCACATCCTGCAAAACCAAGTTAGACGCCTCTAATAGGTTTATGCAAAATTTTATTTTACGTGGCTTCTAAGGTTTTGACTTAAACCGCAACTACCAACGTTTTATCATCAAGTATGATTATTCAAGTTGCTACATTAACATCTCGGGGTGTATGAAACACGGGATAATTAAATCTCGAGCCCCATACTAAACTTCGTCATACGCATGACCCCCGTGCAGATAATATCTGCAATGCCCTTTCATCTGCGAATTTCATCTTTCTTTTGACTACGGCAGAACCCAAAGAACTGATAGCACTTCCATGATCAATCAGGATCACGGATTGCCAGAACTTTGTCAAATTCCACCATGCTGTCTCGAGATTGAGCAAACGCAAATTCTAGGGAAGCAATAAGAACCTCGGATAACAGATTTCATCTGTCACCCGCATAAATAATTTTCAGCAATAGATCTCATCTACTACCTAATTATATTATGCAATACCCATACATCTCCATGTATTCTAGATCGAAACCTGCATCTACGCATAGCACGGCTCTTGATGCCACTGTAGGGAACGCAGCAGAAAACAAAAAATTTCCGACCTACGCACCAGCCCAGGACCACTATGGAGACTGCATACATGGTTTGATCTTTTTCGTTACCGACTCGTAGCGCAGCGGGAAGTAGAGTCGATGACGATCGGCGGTGCAGATCCCCGCAGCTAGGATTTACAACCTCCCAACCGCGAGGATGTATACCCTCATCTGCTCCTCAGACAGCCCTCCGGGAGGCGGTCGAACAACCCCCCCGGACGGTGTCGCGGACAGCCCTTCGGGAGGACCTTCGAAACTCGAACGGTCACTCGGACAGCCCTTCGGGAGGACCTTCGAAACTCGGACGGTCACACGGACAGCCCTTCGGGAGGCACTCACGAACTAAGACCGAAACTACGATCTCTCTACAGAGTTGCACACATACGGTGTCATCTATCCGGTAGGGCTTCGCCGTCCAGAACTAGTTCCTGCCGGAACCCAGACAGCCTTACGGCTCTACGAAACTCTTTTCGTGGGAGGGAGAGAAGAAGCCAGATAATGCATGGCATGTGTATGAGAGCAAGAGATGAGTGTGGAGGGCTGCCCCTCCACCTCTATTTATAGGAAATCCCAAGGGGGTAGGGTAGTTTCACAAAAAACCCAAAATGCACATGAATGAAGTCCTTCCACAAGGACCTAGGAGTGAAACCAAGGAACTAGAGGGTCCCCAAGGGGGGATACCCCATGTGGCCGGCCACACCCCCATGAGGGGCCCCAAAAATGGCTCCTATCCATCCATGTCATCCCCAAGATCTTTTGGAGCAAAGCCCCAAAAGGTGGCTTTCCATAAAGTAACCATAAAGCTGATTTTCACTATTCACGACGACATTTTTCAGCGTCTGATCGAACTAAAAATATTTATGTGGGCTAAGAACATTTCCAGTACCCACTAAAATGATTTTCAACGCGTTCCGAAACAATTCCGGTTTTAGTGATTTTCATCTGCGAAACGCATCTGAAGTGGCTCCGGCAGCTCCGGAACATTTCCGGTTTTTATCTCAGAAAATTCCAAAAAGCTTCCAGAATGATTCTGGCATCCTCCAAGAATTATCAGGCATGTGCCGAAACCAATTTGACTTAATGGTGTATCCCGAAACAACTTTTCGGTATCATCGAAACTTATCCGATGACCTCTCTCTGCGGTACGATTCCGCTGTCCGAAACTTTCGGTGTCCGAAACTTTTTCGGTGATTTTCTCTCAGACTCCCTGTCTAGTATTCAGCAGATAGATGACCCTTAAGCGTGTGACCCTATAGGTTCGGTGAAGTATAGACATGACCCGGAACCCCTTCCGATCAATGATCAACATCGGAGCCGTGGACACCCATATTGACCCCTATACCCACACGAATAAATATTCGAGTGAACCTCCAGTTGCCGTGTGCTATTCCTGTTGCTTCGCGATATGTTACAAATACCCGAGGTGAGACATGTTGGCATTCCCGTGGATCAACAACTTGTCCACTATGCTAGTTACCTCGTTACCGGTATTGTTCTCTTTTCTCGTTATCGTGTTCCGGCATCCCCGTGATCAAATCACAAAGTGTCTGGCCAGACGATGATGGATACCGTAACACCGAGAGGGCCCAGAGATATCTCTCCATCGTCAGAGGAGCAAATCCCAATCTTGAGCTATCAAGTTATTTGACACAGTTTTCCATGAACCCGTAAGCCGCCGTAATAGCCACCCATTTACGGATGACGTTTAACAAACCCCAAAGTTCATGAAGCAAGCATGAAGAAACTCAATACTCTCATGGTCTAAGGAATCATGCAAACGTTAACCATCTCTGTGTTATGTACCAATAAACTTGTGATGAATGAATCTCATAGCATAACATCAATCCGGGTCGATTCAACACAAATGTTCTCTTAACATTGTGCCCTCAAGGTTGCTGACATAGACATGCCCATGATCAGGAAAACATAACCATCATGCAACACTTGAGCTAGTCTTAGAGGCCAGACTAGGAATACATTTTACCGTTTATTATTCCACACGTGCATATGAGTCTTCCTCCGAGCCTCGTGGTTATTGCAGACTCGAGAACCATAGCAGTTATAGCATGGAACATAAACATAATTATGAACTCGGAGATAAATAATATCATTTATTATTGCCTCTAGGGCATATCTCCTACAGTCAGATCGCATTTAAGGAAATCAGATTCGTACTTGCAGTACCTTTGATTTGAATAAGGTAGTCAGCCGATTGTCCGGAGTAAGTAGGAGACTCTATGCTTATTATCTTACCTTCTCTTCACCACGTGTCGCTCTACCATTGGTTCACTCTTCTTCTCGCTATTACGGATTAATTAAGCTAATCAAATGGAGGAGAGACGGTGATGGGGATGTGGTTGCAGATCATGGCGCGAGAGATTCTCATTCTTTGGCGGCTTTGGTGCCACCACATTGTCGGTGTTCTCGAGGGCCTTGTCACCTTCAGCTTCTGGATCAACCCATTCCATAGTTTTAAAGATCAGGAGAGGAGGGGAAGGGAGGAGCTGAAGGGGGTGAAGAAGTGACGAGCCCCAACAGAGTGGCACCGGCACTACATAAGTCAGGAAACCCCAGGAGACCCGTGTTCGAGGAGAAGGGGTCGAATAAGTTGACTGTTGAGCAAGCAAAGATCACTGCCTCGAATGTAGCTCAGGAGAAGAGTGGGAAGGACATTGTTATGGTGGTAGAGGGGAATGAGAACGACAGTCGGGTTGGGCAGGAGGACGATCATACACCACAGCTACAGAAGACGGGGGAGCCGCCGAAGGTTAACCCCGGCAAGCGCTATCACAAAAAGGGGCGTGACAGGCCAATGGTGGGGGGTAGCAAGGAGAATGAGACGGAGTTGGGGCTGAAGAGGGGGAGAACGGAGGAGGAGGGGGAGGAGCAAACGGGGAAGAGAAGCCGTGCGGTGGTAGGGGGGCAGGAGTCGAGAGAGGACACCAATTTAGAAGAGGGGTCACCAAAAACTGTACATCGGCCGGGCTGTTGGAGCAGCCCCGCCGAACACAATGAAAATTATTGGCTGGAACTGCCGGGGGCTCGGGAATGGCCCGGCAGTTCGTAGCCTCCTCGAGTTGGGGAGGATGGAGGAGCCCGATGTGTTGTTTTTGGCGGAGACAAAGATGTCGGATAAGGAGTTGGAGAGGTTTCGGTGGACGTTGGGCCTGTCACATATGGCAGCCTGGAGTGCAGAAGGAAGGAGTAGAGGTGTGGCTCTGTTCTGGAGGCGAGAGGTGGATGTAACACTACGATCCTTTGGTAGGAGACACGTGGATGTGGACGTAAAAGAGGAGGATGGAAGAATCTTGCGCCTCACAAGGGTTTATGGTGAATCTGTTGCAGATCGGAAAGTACAGACTTGGAAAACCCTACGTCTTCTTGGTCAACAACACCAAGGGGGTCGACCATGGCTCTGTTTGGGCGATTTTAACGAAATCTTATCGTGGGATGAGAAGGTTGGAGGGGCGGACAGACCACAGCGGCCGTTGGATAACTTTCGCGAGGCCCTGGAATCATGCGAGCTCAGTGACATTGGGTTTGAGGGAGATAAATTTACTTGGAGGAATCACAACAAGGAAGTCAGCACATACATCTGTGAGCGCCTAGATAGAGCCACTGCGAACGACGCTTGGTGTGAGTGGTTCCCACATTTCAGCGTCCTCAATGGGGCTCCTCGCCACTCGGACCACAGGCCTGTTATTGTGTGCACTCAGGGTGGGATTAGAAGGGAGCGAGGTGGTGATGGAGGTTTCCGGTTTGAGGCATGGTGGTTGCAGGAGGCCGGGTGCAGTGAGGAGGTGCAGGGGGCGTGGGAGGAAGGATGCATGAAAGGAAGTGGCGATGTTGCTACGGCGCTAAAGACGGTGGCGGGGCGCATGTCAAAATGGGGCAAGGAGGTGGCGGGTGATTTGGAGGAGAAGCTTAAACAAGCACGACGGGAGTTGGAGAGGTGTATGCGTGCTGCGGTGAGTGAAGAAAAAGTTCGGGAGGAGGCGAAGCTAAGGTGTAGGGTGGAGAAGATTGAGGAAAGGAGAAACACGAAGGCAAAGCAGCGGTCGCACGTCACATGGCTGAGGAAGGGCAACAGAAGCACGAAATACTTCATGGCGGTGGCGTCTGCTAAGAAGAAGGCTAATAGAGTTAGAAAGTTGAAGAAGGAGGATGGTTCGGAGGTGAAGGAGGGGGAGGAACTTAATAACTATGTCTGCTCGTTTTTTCAGGAACTCTTTACATCGGTGCAAGGCGACCGGTTGCCGGAGCTCATTGATAAGGTGCAGCCTAGGGTAACCCCGGCCATGAGGGCCGTGCTGGAGGCCGAGTTTACCAGAGAGGAGGTGAAGGCGGCCCTTGATCATATTGGGGACCTCAAGGCGCCGGGCCCGGATGGCATGCCTTCCATCGTGTACAAGAGGCATTGGCACTTTATGGGAGACAAAGTGGTCGAGGAGGTCTTGGCTGTCCTTAATGGAGGTGCAATGCCGGAGGGTTGGAACGATACAGTGGTGGTCCTAATACCCAAGGTGAAAAACCCTGACAGGATCAAAGACCTACGACCCATCAGTTTATGTAACGTGCTTTATAAGCTTGTTTCCAAGGTTATAGCGAACCGGTTGAAGCTGATACTACCAGAGATCATCTCGGATAACCAAAGTGCATTCGTGCCAGGGCGGCTAATAACTGATAATGTTCTCATTGCATACGAGGTGTCGCACTTCTTACTGAATAAGAAGAAGGGTAATGAGGGCATTGCTGCAGTTAAGGCGGACATGAGTAAGGCGTACGACAGGGTTGAATGGGACTTCCTGAGAGCCATGTTGTACAAGCTTGGTTTTGGTGTGAGGTGGACTGATCTTCTCATGAATTGCGTCACTACGGTGAGGTATCAAATCAAGCTGAATGGTGGTTTGACTGAGCAGTTTTCTCCATCGAGAGGCCTTCTCCAAGGGGATCCAGCATCGCCATATTTGTTCGTTATTTGTGCTGAGGGCCTATCGGCGCTGCTACATGATGCGGAGGAAAGTGGACGAGTTACGGGCGTCAAAATCTGTCGGACCGCACCGGTTGTTTCACACTTGTTGTTCGCCGATGACTCATTGTTGTTAATGAAGGCCAACCATGATGAAGCTCATGCTGTGCGAGAAGTTCTGGACTTGTACGAGAACTGTTCGGGCCAGTGCATCAACCTTGAGAAATCAGCTATTATGTTTAGCCCCAACACAAAAGCAGAGGATAAACGTGCTGTTAAGGATGCTTTGCAGATCCAAAGCGAGTCCTGGAGTGACAGATACCTGGGGTTACCCGTCCATGTGGGAAAGTCCAGGAAGAAAGCCTTTGCCTTTGTCAAGGGGGCCATAGCCGGAAGAGTGTATGGGTGGAAGGAAAGATTTATAGCAAAGTGTGGGAAAGAAACGTTGGTCACGGCCGTGGCGCAGGCCATTCCTACATTTGCTATGTCATGTTTCTACCTTACGAAAACTTTCTGTGAGGAATTGAGTTCGCTCCTATGCGACTACTGGTGGAGCCAGCAAGACAAGGATCGTACCACACACTGGATTAGCTGGAAAAAGTTGACGCTGCCCAAGGCTCAGGGTGGGTTAGGGTTCCGGGACATGCACGGTTTCAACCTCGCTATGCCGTCGCGTCAGATTTGGCGTCTGATACAGGCCCCGGAGTCGTTATGTGCTCGTATACTACAGGCCCGCTACTTTCCGGATGGCAAGCTTCTGGAGGCCAAACCACGTGATGGTATATCTTACTCTTGGCGAAGCTTGTTGCATGGTTTGCAGCTGTTCCGGGAGGGATATATCTGGAGGATCGGGGATGGCTCGCAGGTCAATATCTGGTCCGATCCTTGGCTGCCACGTCCGTGGTCGTGCGGGGTGATCACCCCCCGAGGCGCAAACTTGCTTCAGAAAGTTAGCGACCTGATTGATCCAATCACGGGCTCGTGGGATGTGCAGCTTGTTCGGGATACGTTTTGGCCAGATGATGTCAAGCATATTCCCCAAATACCGCTAAGGGACGGAACTCAGGACTTCATTGCTTGGCAATACGACACTAAAGGGGTGCACTCGGTCAAAAGCGCATATAAACTTCAAGTCCAACTCGAGCGTATGAAACAGGATGGTGGAGTGGGGGATAGTTCACATGTGCCTGGCATTCTGAATAATATCACCGATGACTCTTGGAAACGGTTATGGAAGCTACCATGCCCCCCCAATATCCAGATGTTTACTTGGCGCCTAAAGCATGATTCCCCGGCCGTTCGTACAAATGTGGCTCGCAAGGGGATCCCCATAGCTGACACCAAATGCCTTTTCTGTAGTCGGGCAGATGAGGATGGTGCCCACCTCTTCGTAAAATGCAAGCATGCGAAAGAAGTCTGGAGGTTGCTAGAGATGGAGAAGGAACGCATTGAGCTTGAGTCCATCGGGCCTGTGCATGCAGTTCTGGATTTCCTTTGGGGGCTTGACGTAAAAAAGCGGTTGCATGTTCTTGTCTTTTGGTGGATGTGGTGGTCAAACAGAAACAAGCTGAGACAGGGAGAGATGCCCTGGTCAGCCGATACGGTGGCCCGCCGTACGAGAAGCACCGTGCTCGAGTATCTTGAAATCTTCGGGAAACAGCCGGTCAAGCCGGCTCCTGACAAGTGGAGGCCACTGGAGCACACTGAGTTCAAGATCAACGTGGACGGGTCGTTCGTTCCAGGTCAGAACCATTCGGGCTGGGGTGTTGCCGTCAGATCGAGGGATGGCACCTTGGTCTATGCTCGGGCTGGGAGGCAGGATCATATTTCAGATGCTTTTGCTGCAGAAATTTGTGCAATGTCGCAGGCTGTGCATGTTGCGGCGGATCTGGGCATAGTTCGAGTGGAGCTGGAGACTGATTCTCAGCTGGTAGCAGAAGCACTGGATTTGCAGAAGGCCGGCTCCTCAGCGTATGCAGCTGTTATAGAGGACATAAAATACCACTTGAAACTCTGGTTTTCTAAAGTTACTATCTCTGTTTGTAGGCGTAGCGCAAACTCTGTTGCTCGCTCATGAGCTTGCCGGTGTTGGCCGTGCATGTGACCCTAACCACTTTCTAGAGTGGGAGTCCGATGTACCCGCCCATGTGGGCGTTTGTGTCTTGGGCGATGTGCCCAAGAGCAGTTAAGTTTTAAAGCTGTTGGCTTTACCCTCAAAAAAGACCAGACCGAACCAGTTGGGTCAAAAAAGAAAGCACAATCGGTGCTTCTTGTTGTTTAAAGCTACTAGTAAGCGTGCATGTGCAACACACGTCTAGACAAACGTACTAGTAAGTTTTGATTCGGTTGTTCATCGGATTCAGTGCAATTTGTAGCTCATTGTTTGCTCAAATTTGTGTGTAGGATGGATGCAAGATGTGGTTTGAGGAAGAATATTACATCGATCTATTGATAGCACAAAATTTGATAGATGTTCATGCACTCCTTACTAGAGTAGGTACTAGAGATGAGATTAGATGCGGCGCAATATCGAATTCATCGGAGCCGAAGAATAAATAAGGGTGCAAGCTTGAGAAGTCAATAGAGAGAATCAACAATTAAGACATAGAAAATATATTAATCCAACTAGTGGGAGTAATTATGAAAGTTGGATATCTATTAAAGTGTCTATTTGTGGTTCTTGTTTCTTTGATTTAATTCTCGTAGCGAAGAATGTGTGAATTATATGCAGTCCAATGTATTAAAATGTCGTTTAATGAAATAAAGAAGCAATGAATTTTTTCGGTAGCCAAAAATGAAATGCAAATGAAAAAATACTCCATTATATTTGCCAAAAATGAAATGCAAATGAAAGGAATACCCCATTATATTTAGGGAATCGGCTAGGTCCGGCCAAAACTTAGTTGAGTAAAAATACTTCACTAAAGGTTTACTCGACCGATCCTCCTTTATTTTTAGGGGATCTGTTAGAGTTGGCCTTAGAATGTTCCAAAAGAGGATATATAAATATGGCGAGTGGGGAATGGAAATCAGATAAATATTTCGGAGGACAACTGGAATCTGAAGGTGTTAACTCCTCAAGGTAATATCCTTATAAGCACAGTAGAGGATTTGTGTTGATGTCACATTTTGGCATGGAAAAAAAATGTGTTTAAGATGGACTCAAATGGATAAGTGTTCCGCATAAAAAGTCTTTCAAATGCTTTTGCTTTTTGAATCATCTCAATCCAAGATCATATGCAAAAGTTACAACCAACATACTGCACTACAGACAGCGGAATTCTACCCTATAGATTAGAGGTGATGGCCAATTAAAAAACACAATCGCAAGCACATATACTATTTTTACCCTAGTTTTTTTATCTCTCTTTTGTCATTTCTTTATCATTCGTCATTCATTCTTCGTGTTGGAGAGCAATGATCTGATAAATGATATTTTTGTGCTCATCACACCGTTGTTAAAATGAATAATCCTAGAATTTATGAGAAAATTGCTCTGAGATTGTCACGCTGACTAATGAATGCAAGAGATCACGAAATCCTTTGTTTAATGTGTTTCCGCGGGAAAAGAGCCAAAATATCGAAGTGAATCATCACGTACTAGGAAACACGTAGTTTGGTAAGAAATAAATCAAAAAGAAAAATTATAGGCGCAATAGTGACAATGTTCGCGAAACAGAGCACCAGAACCATCTTTCAACCCTAGCCCCCGCCGTTTCCAATCTCATCTCCATAGCCATCATCACCATCGTAACCACAACCATCCATCTCGAAGTTAGGCATTGTAGCAAATGTTATAGAAAATCTGAATTTTTTTGGAAAAAATGAGAACATATTTGGAAATGCGACAAATTTTGAAAATACGATAATTTCCTTTTTACTTTTAATTCTTTTTCCTAAAAAAGAACAATATTTGGTATCCAAACTTTTTTAATGTAAACAAAACTTGATTTTTTTTTATTTTTTAAACTTGAACACTCTTTGTAAAATATTTTCGAAAGTCGGAACTTTTTTATTAGAATGCAAACAAAATTTCAAAACTACGAACATTTTTGGAAAAATAGAACATTATATTTCAAAAGCGCAAATATTTTTTCAAGACTGCACATCATTTTCATCTGAAAAGTTGCTTTTTTGTGAAAAAAAGAAAGAAAAATAAATAATCAAAAGGAAATCAAAAGAACAGTATGGTAGTTTTTTCCTTTTCACAGATTTTTCTTAATTTTAAAATTCTGTACAAAAATTTCAGAAAAAATATTAAAATTTTCAAAAAATTATCAGGAATTTGAAAAACATGTTTCAAAGTTCAAAAAATGTTCATGGATTTGATAATTATTTCCATATTTCTTAAATTGTTATGAATTTCAAAAAATGTTCATGAATTTTAAAAATATATTCCTATATTTGAAAAAAGGTTTTCATGAATTTGATATTTGTTTTTTTACTTTAAAATATTATTAATAAGAAAAACGATTCTAGACTTTAGAAAATTTTCTTGAATTTAGAAAAAAGTTAAACAATTTAAGAAATATTCCAAATTTCAGAAGATGTTCCTATTGTTCTAAAATGTTCATGAAATGGAAAAATGGAAGAAAAATGTAAAATAAATGAATAAGAAACAAAAAAACTTAAAATTTTAAGGAAAAGTTGAAAAGGAAAAACCATTTCAGGGAAGTTCCTAGAACCTTCTCGAAACTGGTAATTTGGAGGAAACATGAATAGGCTAGCCCATATACTAAGCGTTTCATTAGGGGATGGTGCGTTTGATCACTATTCCCCGTCCCATGCGGGGAATGAGATCTGACCCTAAAATTGGAATGGTAGTAAAAAAGCAAGAAAAAGAATGTGTAGACACGATCGCGGGAGCTCCTATATGACGCTCATTGCGACAAGTAGTCGCCCTTTCATAGGGGGGGGGGGGGGGGTTCCTGAGTGGACTGACCCAATAGTAGCATAGTGGACTGACCCATTAGTAGCACAGGGAAGCATGCGGGAAATGCACGGTATCTCTACACCGAGGACTGAAGAGATCGACCGAGCAACTGCAATGCTGGAACAAGGCATTGTAGCAAACGTTATAGAAATCTGAGAACATTTTTTGGAAAAAAAATCAGAACATTGTTGGAAAAGCGACAAATTTTTAAAATTTGGATAATTTAGTTTTTATTTTTGATCATTTTTTCCATGTTTGGAATCAAAACATTTTATGTAATGTAAACAAAACTTGACATTTTGATTATTTTTTGAAGCTTTGAACATTCTTTGTAAAAATATGAATATTTTTCGAAATTCAAAACATTTTTCTTAAAATGTGAACAAAACTTCAAAACTAAAAATGGGCTGGCCCAATTAACTCGTCTGATGCCTCCTCCTTTGCAACGTCAATTTGATTGAAATCATGGATTAAGGGGTACCCCTTTCAAAAGTCGCCCATGGGGTAACTCTATAATTTTCAAAGGTAAAAAGGAACATAGTTGCAATAGAGGCAACCCAGGGACCATATTCTTCTCCGATCAAGTCTCGAATAAACTAAAGGGCATATTAAGAAAAATTATGACCGTCGGTCGGGATGGTGTGTGGATTCCGAACAGCTATGATAACTGAACTTAGCAAGATAGTAATTACGACCCAAGGACTAGTGGCACACCCTTGTTCAACATGTCCGTTTTTCTCTTTGATATAATTTTTTTGCAAAATGTTTTATCTCTCGAATTCCGTGTTCAAACTACAAATGATTTCCGTGTTGGATTTGTCACATCGAGGTATTCGAAATGAGTTTCGTGCGGAATTGATGAATTTTTATTTTTTTTGCATGGAAACGCCAAAAAGAAAAGAAGAAAACGAAACAAATGAAAACCAAAACGGGGAGCCCTCTCGTCGCGCTCGATATGCCGTCCCCAGCGCTAAGAGAATCTATTGAAGACGTGGACCCACAGGGGCATTGAGAGGAAGCCGTCTAGAAGGAGGAGAAACAATGACAGCTAGGGCCCAGTAGAGCGGCAGGTGAAAGTTGGTGTGTGTGCAGCTCCGCCATCCTCCCCTAGTGTACCGTACCGTCGCCTCTGTTTTTCTTGTGATGGTGATGATCCTCTGGTCTGCTGCGCGTGCGGTGGATTTTGGTGCCCGCGTCCCGTCATCCTTTTCTGCGCGGATGGATTTCGTCGGATCCGATGCTTCTCTGTCGGATTATGCACCCCCGGATGCCTCCACCGAGGGTTTGCGAAATGCTTAGCAACTTGGTGATTTGCAAACTGCTTAATTACGTGCTTCCCGATCTCATGTACTAACAGGCATGCCTTTTTACCCCTCTGAAAAATATAAAAAGTGTTGTCTGTCATGCCTCTGTACTAGTTATGTTTACCCATTGATGATCCTCTGGTCTGTTTGTTTCATATGTACTGCCTCTGCCTGCCATCATGTGCCATATTATGTTCTAACTAGATTAGCCAACGATCGGTGGCTTGTAACAATTTCTCACGCCCGTGGGTGCAAAGGGTGAACAGAGAACACACTAGTAAGTGCAGTGCACAACTCTGTCTGTATACTTACCTATTGCTGTGGTAAATAATATGCACCTACAAGCATCTTTCTTATATTTGATTCAAAAATGCACCCCCCCCCCTTTTGTGCTTAAGCAACCAAAATGTTTTAGTTAGTGCTTAATAATATGTCAATGATCTGACTTTCTGACTATTAATTAATTGTTTACCTCATTGTCAATCATGTGATTGCCCCTCTGAGAAAGCATGTCCTTTACTGGTATTGGCCAGCAGTGATTATATTTCTGTATGTATTGCTGTAGAGGTGCTGTGAATTTCTTCCATGCATGCAAGTGTGGACTGTCGTCTGTTAGTACTGAGATCATATGCCATGTTCTAGATTGACCCTAGATCATATGCCAAGTGTGGACTGCAGGTTTCCATTTCCATATCTTGTCTCCTAGTAGCAGAAGAATCATGTCATGGCTCTCTAGTGCTGCTGTAGAGGTGACCCTGTTTTTGTTCTACACATGATGCAAGTGTTTGTTTCCTAGCTATGCACTGCAATCATGTGCATGTTCTAGATTAGCCAACCATTAGTGGCTTGTAACAATTTATCATGCCCGTGGGTCATGGGTGGGGTGGGGTGGGGTAAAACAGAGGACGCTCAATCCTGTATGCTTACCCATTGTTGTATTATGCACTTACAGGGATTGGTACTGTGATATGTGTGTTTTCTTCAGTTTGAAAAATGCCCCCCATTTTGTGCATACGTCTGCCCACTAAGCCACTAAAATGTTTTCGGCCTTAATATTGTAAATCATGTGACTTTCTGAATATTGATTGTTTACCTTACACAAGCTTAATATTGAGTATCGTCAATGATGTGATTAACCCTCTGAAAAAAGCATGTCCTTTACTGCTACTGCCCAGCAGTGACTGTGTCTCTGCATTGCTGTAGAGGCGACTCTGAATATGTTCTACATACATGCAAGTATGGACTGTTATTGTGTTTCTGCATTGCTGTAGAGGTGACTCTGAATTTGTTCTATATTCATGCAAAGTATGGACTGTTGTTTGTTAGTACTTAGGTCATATGCCATGTTCTAGATAGATTAACCCAAATGTTCAGTGGCTGGGAACGGTTTCTTGTATTACCATGTTTCCATTTCGACCTCTCATCTCCTTGTAGTATGCCTTATTACCTCTCTGAAAAAAAACATGTCCTTAACCGCTAGTGTCCAGGATTACTACGTGTTTGTATTGCTGTAGAGGTGACTCTGAATTTGTTCTATACATGTAAGTATGGACTTCTAGGAATGAATGATTGCTTTTGATTAGCAATCGGTCGTTCACTTGGAACAAGTTTTCATGCAAATGAGTGGGGTAAACAGAGGACGCAATAGTAAGCGGACGATGCCCATTGGTGTATTATGTGCTAATAACAACAGGGGTTACTACTGTATTTTCACTAATATGCATCTTTCTTCTGTCTGGAAAGTGTAACCTTTTGTTGTTTGTGCATAGAACAGATCTGCCCACTAAACCACCGAAATGTTTTAGGGATTAATTAATACTGTCAATGATGCGACTTTCTGACTATTGATTTTGATTGTTGACATTTCAGCTGACCGCCAGCGTCCAATCAACATATGCTGCTGCAAATGTGTGCTCCAAGTGGGGTAGTTTTGCAAGAACTTTCAGGTAACAACCATCTTATTTTGGTTTATACAGTATAAAATTTGGGGAAGATCCTTGCAGCATGCATATCTAATCTAACTAACTCTTTTGTTTGCTTTTATTCCTCAGTGCAAAGCCAATTGGAAATGAGGTTATTGGAATTGATCTGGGAACGACCAATTCATGTGTCGCGGTTATGGAGGGAAAGGTCTGTCGTGTGGCCCCAGAATACTTTCTCTGCATGTACACGTTCCGTTCTCTGCTAGTTTCCTCCTGTTTTAAAATTGTCTGAGCAATTAAACCTCCCTCTAAATGCAGAATGCAAAGGTGATTGAGAATTCAGAAGGCGCCAGGACTACACCGTCAGTTGTTGCCTTTTCTCAGAAAGGAGAGCTACTCGTGGGAACTCCGGCCAAGCGTCAAGCAGTGACCAACCCACAGAACACCTTCTTCGGCACAAAGCGAATGATTGGGCGGCGCTTTGATGACCCACAGACACAGAAGGAGATGAACATGGTACCATATAAGATCGTGAAGGCTGAGGCTCCCAATGGAGATGCTTGGGTTGAGACCACAGATGGCAAGCAGTACTCGCCCAGCCAGATTGGTGGGTTTGTGCTGACCAAGATTTTGAAAAGGAGACAGCTGAAGCTTACCTTGGCAAGTCTATTTCCAAGGCTGTGATCACTGTTCCAGCTTACTTCAATGATGCTCAGAGGCAGGCCACCAAGGACGTATTGCTGGACTTGATGTCCAAAGGATCATCAATGAACCAACTGCTGCTGCTCTGTCATATGGAACAAACAACAAGGAGGGTCTGATTGCTGTATTTGACCTTGGAGGAGGAACCTTTGATGTCTCCATTCTGGAGATCTCTAATGGAGTGTTTGAGGTCAGTGTTTGTTGTAACTTGCATCTTTCTTACCAGTAGTTTACTTTAGCAAGGAAAGTTGTTATATAGTGCTTCATTCCCATTCCTGATATGTTGTTGATTATGTTCTTGATTGACAGGTCAAAGCAACAAACGGCGACACTTTCCTTGGTGGAGAAGACTTTGACAATACTCTGATGGAGTTCTTAGTGAGGGAGTACAAGAACACTGAAAATATTGATCTGTCAAAGGATAGATTGGCCCTGCAGAGACTGCGTGAAGCAGCTGAGAAGTCGAAAATCGAACTCTCCTCAACAACCCAGACTGAAATCAATCTTCCCTTCATCACTGCTGATGCCAGTGGAGCAAAACATCTGAACATCACACTGACAAGATCAAAATTCGAGTCTCTGGTGAACAGTCTGATTGAGAGGACCAGAGAGCCATGCAAGAGCCAGGTTGGTAACCACGTTTCACTCCTCCTGAGGGAGAGATGTTTGATGCCTGGAGGTAGCTAGGTAAAATCTTCTAGACGAATGGCAGATAGCATTGCGCCTCATTCCAGAAAGAGCTATCTTCATTTAGTTGCTGATGGGGAACTGCCAGGATCCCAAGGATTTCGGGGAAGATGTCATCATCTTGCTCTCATTTGTACAGCCTTTGCTAGAGGAGATGAATGCCATTTCGGTCGGTGTTCTCCACAACGAAAAAAATAGCACGCTATAACGCCGTTATAGCGCCGTTCTAGCGTATTCAGAAGGAAACGCTATATTTTAGCAAATTCAGCCGCTATGGCGCTATTCACGCAATTAGCACGCTACACGGCGCTATAACGTTGTAGCATGTAGCGTTATAGCGTTCAAATAATGAAAAATATCAGAAAAATAGGGAAGCACAGGTTTACTTTCTAGTTATTGCACGGTAGATGTAGACTCGGTGCTAGTGTTCAGAGTTAATATATGTTAAATAGATTGACTACAGTTTGACATTCTGTTTAAAATGTGTGCTTCCTATCTGGCAAGATTATGTCTCTCTATGATGGTGTCTTAAGCTACTGAAATACTTTATTTATGGATATATTTGGCATTTTTTGCAAACGCTATTTTGAAATATAGCACGCTATTAGCGCGCTATAACTTATGTAGCATTTCGAGAAGAGCCTCGCTATATTTTGTAGCGCGCTATTTTTTTCGTTGGTTCCCCATTATCAATCCCTACATCTTCTTAATGATCATTTTGGGGAAGGTGTGTATTTGCTGATGCAGCTCATGGTGGTTAATTTACAGGTTAAGCACCGGCTCGACAGGCTGAAATCCACCTGAAACACAAGGATGACCAGTCACCTGATGGCTCTACTTATATCTACTAGTGTACCGCATATAATAAGCTAATTAACCCACTTTGCCTTGTAAAAATGAAAGTTATCGATTTTATTTTTGGCGGTGGGTTCTAGATACCTTTTTGTTAAAGCTTTCACACATGTCTGCGCTGTATTTGGTGGCCGGTTGGATGTATCGTGAGAGAACTTAAATAACCGAAACACAATGTGTCTCTTGTTTTTCCTGTTGATTTCTTCCTCCCTCCCTCACATTATTTTTGTTGGTTAGTGGCAACACCGTTCATGCTTCCGCACAAGCGATCATCGAGAATCTTCTTCTTCATCTCTTGTTGCTAACTGCATGATACAAAAACCAATCAAATCATAGTTCTTCACCTAATCTCTTAGATGAGGCCGAGGATGACAATGGCGCCGATCGTCGATCTAAAGCCACTTGCAATCTCACGGCAATAAAACCAAAGATGTTTTCATTGTTGTGTCACCGGTCAGCACAAAGCTAGCTACGCGCAAAGATATTTTTCTAGTTATCATATACTCAGACTAATGATCTCTACTTTTTTTTTGAGTGGACGCAAATTGCGTGGCTTAGCTTTATAGAAGACAGAGGGTAAAATACAAAAAAGACTGACGAGCTCCCACTACAACCCGGCAAGAAGCAAACTCACTCCAACTCCAATGTAGACAGTACAACCACAACACATAAGAACATGCCCTAAACTGATCAACGAAGCCGCGTCTCAACCAACACCGGTCACCTCCGAAGAGCACAACTCCAAAAGAACTCTCCTTGCCGATGCACCAATCACCCTAGAGTGCATAAAAGAGTTGGCTGGTGGGTGGTGGGACTCAGACTAGTAAATTGCTGAAAGCTACCACATTTGTGGCGAGAGTACTCCAAAACTAACCTTTTTGCCAAAAATCACAAAAGACCACCACTTTTGGTGCAAGTGAATAACAAAACGCACTAAACGAGATGTGAGCCGCGACTAAGTGAAAATCTGACATTTTGGCCCCCCCCTCCCCCGTCGGAACCACGTGGCCGGGCAAACGGCCGAGGCCAGACGACAGTTACCACCGCTCGTTAAGTCTTAGTCACGTGCGGGAGGGCATTTCATCCAACCACTCTCTCCTCTGCTCGTTCCCCTCTCGCACCGCAGCAGCTGCTGCCGCCGCCATCCGCCGCCGCGACCAGCTTTGCACCGCCGACGGGAGGGAGACATGGTGTCTTGGGATGATCTGCCAACGTCGTCTGACGATGAATCTGTGACAAGCCAGGTTAGCATCTGCTCCTTTAAACCACATCTAGGGTTAGGGTTCTAGGGAGAAAGGGGAATTTCTGTTCCTAATCGAAATTGAAGCCATTTTGCTTATGTTTAGCCACCTGCGACCATGGAGTGCACGAAATGGAGCGTCCTGGCTCTAAATCATGATGCACGTTATGAGCATCGAGCCCCCTGTGAAAAGTTGGTGGCATTTGAATCCACTAATAGCGACAGGAGGTTTCTAGGCTGTGCAAAAAAGGTAAGTGAGCAGTGCAATTAGCTGTTTTAGTGATTTTGTGAAATCTGTGAATTGATTACTTATTAATTCACATAGAATTAGTCTGCAATTAGGATGTTAAAAGTATAATGCTCTGGCCATAAATCTTGATACAACAATAGTACCAAATGCATAAGTAGCCAGTGCAGTGTAGGAGTTGTCAGTTTTTTATGCTCTGGCCATTAGTCTTGATATAAAAGTATAAATCTCTGGCCATAGCTCTTCTTTATAAGTATTTTTAGCTCTCTATTATTTATCAGTAGTAGCCAATGCAGTCTTGTTTTTGTTTTTCTTTATCATTACTGTTGCTATATATTTTTATCAGTAATGTTGCTCTATATTTTTATGTGTTTGATATTATAGCAGTAGTATTTTAGCTCTATATTATATTTATACAAGTAGAACATTAGCAGAATTAAATTGGTTAAGTGGTTTTGCGTTGTTTTCAGTAAATTGGTTCTACATTGGTTTGAATGTTATTTCCTTTTTTCACACATTTATAGGGCGGCGATCCACGAGGCTCATGGGTGATCACGTCGACCTAGGGCAACCCATAGCCGCTGCACGCCCTGACAGGTCCTACCCGAGCATGTGGGGTTTCGGGTTTTGGAAAGCGCTCGCCGAATTACTTGCGTACCGCGCTTCCGGCCGGGTCTTCTTCAAAGTGAGCTGCGGTGCATCTCAAAGTAAATTTTTTCGTACATGTATCTTTCACCTGGAAACCACGCCAGCTGGTTAGCCGTTAATTAAGATGGAGCTACAATTAATTGGCAACGTTCTTTTTTCCGGGGAGCCAATGGTTTAACAACACAACGACAAGTACAAGCCAGCTGGTTAACCGTTAAACAAGTACATCAACTGAATCAAATCATCCATTTCCAAGCTAGGCGATCGACAGAGCCACCACCTCATATTTTACTCCTAATAATACACCATTTGCTGCTCTGACTTCCCATAGAGGATAGGATAGCTCCAAGACATAACAATTATTACATTACAAAAATAGCATCAAGAAGTTGACCCCCATCATTTGTCCCAAGAAATGGCAGCAGATGAGGCTGAATCTGTGCGTATATAACTAGGGGACTAATCGAGCCAGATGTCAAGCTAAGGTAGTACGTAGTAGCTAGGACTAGGAGAGATGGAAAGGGAGAAGATGGAGAGGGGCAAGTCTGAGCTGAGGATGGCTATCGAGGACCTCTCCTTGCCCAGCTCAGGAGATGGTGAAGATCAGGAGCAGCAGGGAAAAATTAGGAGGTCATCCACCATGGATCTCCTCTGTGTCTCCAACCAGCTTCTACGTGTCCTTGGTTAGTTACTTGAACAAAACTGAAACTGAAAACAGTATGGATTAAACTTCGATTTCTTCAGAGCTACTCTGTTTTAAACCATAGTTTACTATCTCCTCTTTTTTCACTGTATGCTTTGTTTTTCGCCGTCAAAGATGCGATTGGGCCAACGCTTCTAGTCCTCAGGCAAGACATTCAGCAAAATGTTCAGGTAATATTGTGATTCTGCGTTGCATTTGTTCACATAACTAAGCGACTGACTGAGCATACCGGCTCCGCGTTTTAATTTGTTCACAGTTATCTATCTTTCCTTATGCAGAGATTACAGGATCTCCATGCAAGAGACACCTCGAAATACGCGGGCTTGATGGAGATCGTGATGGAAGAAATGGAGGAAGGGACCTCAAAGAAGACCAACAGTTGTACAAGGGCAATTATCTGGCTGGCTAGGTAACTTAACTGTACATGGACTGTCTTATCATCTAACAACATATGGTACCTGTATACCATATGTGTCAATTTTGTTCCAAAACCTTTGTTCTCATGTGTCGCAAAATACGTTCGGTTTAGGTCGGTGAATTTCTCGATATGTTTGCTGGAGAGATTAGTGAAGAACCCAGAGTCAAGCCTGCAAGAGATGGTGGAAGAAACATACGAGAGCACCCTGAAGCCATTCCATGGATGGATCTCATCAGCTGCTTACAGGGTATGACCACTTTACTTTGATCAGCTGACATACTGCTGTCCATCATCACGGCTGCTACATACTCCCTCTGTCGCATAATATAAGAGCCAGGGCCGGGCCGGCAAAATTCAGGGCCCTGTGCGAAACTAAAAAATGGGGCCCTATCTCACAAAAAATGAACTAACGAGCTATTATAATGTGTATATATATAATGTATAATCTACATAATATAATGTCTTACATAACAATTGGACATATAAAAAGAAGTCATACCTATCCAAATTCCGATGATCCGATTGATCTAATGAGTAATGACGAGGGACGAGGCGGGGTGGAGCCAGGATTTGGGTATAGGGGGCCAAACCAAGTATGGATAAAAAAATCCAGTACAAAAGATAATTATCGAGAACAAGGTTGAGAACTTGCACACCAGCTTCATTAACATTTTCAGTGCATTGACAATTCAATAAGAAAATGAATTAATCTAAATGGTGTTTGGCAGCGTTCTCACTCCTCATAGTTGAGGAATCTCAGTTTCAGAAGCAAGTCAGCTTAAAAAACAAATTAACTTTTGTGTTGTTTGGCAGAGGAATTTTAATTTCTGAATTCTAAACTCATATGGTTGACATAGGAATTTTTACATCACAAATAGAAGCTCATACAGGATAATTTGCATCAGGATAATTCCCAGGACGCATATATGAGATGAGAATCAAGAGAAATTAATATAGTGTGATGTGCTAACCTGCTAGTTTGTTGGCTGAAGCAGTGAAGTACCTTGCTATCTGCTACATTGTGAGAAGCAGAGTAGGCAGTAGGGAGATCAGAGTTAGACGTGCGGCAAGGGCACACGGCGGCGGCGGCGGCCGCGGCGGTGGCAGAGTTAGATAATACGCTAATTACGGACGAAAGAACGGAGTCCAGGAGACCAGATCGAAGATTACGTTGTCGACTGGCCGCTAGTGGGCTTTTACTATGGGCTTTTTCCTCCAGGAGGCGACGTTTCTTCGGTTCCTGTAGGCACGATCGATTCGAGAGTTGCCGGTTGCCGATCCCGATCCTGTAGCTTCTTTTTTTAGGGAATCCCGATCCCTGTAGCGATAGGACGAGGCATGCGCTCGATCGATGGCCTCGTCGCCTCTCCAGCCCAACTCCAGCGTCACAAGGCCCAATAGCGCTTAGTTTTTTTCTTTCTAATACTAGGTCTGTATAAAAATTTGGGGCCCCTCAGAATTTTGGGCCCTGTGCGGGCCGCACTTTTGGCACCACTGTGGGCCCGGCCCTGATAAGAGCATTTTTGACACTATATTAGTGTAAAAAACGGTCTCTTATATTATGGGACGGAGGGAGTATTTTACGTGACTGTATAAGCTAGCAATCTTTCGGAGATTGTTCACGCGATGAATGTAGTTCACTTTTTCGATAAATGTTAATACTCCATTGGATCCATATTAATTGTCAGTAATTTAGTACAACTTTGTACCAATCAGCGACAATGTGGATCGGAGGGACTCGAGTTTGAGTTTTGTCAACTGAACTAACGTGTTGGGCATACTTGCAAACTGTCAGGTAGCATTGCGACTCATTCCAGAGAGAGACATCTTCATTGAGTTGCTGATGGGGAACTGCCAGGATACCGGGGATTTTGGGGAAGATGTCATGATCTTGGTCTCCATTGTACAGCCTCTGCTAGAGGAGATCAATGTCATCTACAGATGTCTGCGTTGTATTTGTTGTTGTACCTGTAGTTTAATAGCCGGGTGGATGTATTGTGTCAGAGGACTTAAAATAACTGAAGCACAATGCATCTCTTGCTTTTCCTTTGGACGTTGATAACTGCCACATGTGTGGCAGGAAAGAAGACGCACCACACGTCTTTAATGCAAATACATTGCCATGTCATCGCATGCATGCATGCGAGAATCTTTTCGGATTTTCAGTTTTTAAAATGTTTTATCTCTTAAATGAAAAATGCGATTGAAGATCCGTTTTCACCTTTAAATCCCTCGCGACGAGATCTTCAAAACTAGATCTCATATCGATATATTTCGGCGAATTTTTTTTGGTTAAAAGTTGCGATGTCTATTGCACATGAATTGCCATGATATTTACACTGAAGTTGCCATGATATGTTTCAACTATTTTATTTTATATTTAAAATTAAATTTTAACATATTATAAAACGTAGAATTAAGAAATTAGACTTGCCATGCACCATAAACTAAAATTGCCATGATACATGCACTTAAAATTGCCATGGTTCAATAAAAAAAATATTTTCATGATCAAAGTACTGGAATTGCCATCATTAAAAAACTAAAATTGCCATGATCTACAAACTAAAATTGTCACATGGCAACTTTAGTTTAAGAACTATGGCAACTATAGTGTAAACATCATGGCAACTTCTGGGCAAAAAAAAAAATTCGTCAAAACATATCAACATGGGGTCTAGTTTTGAAGATCTCGTCGAGACGGATTTAATGGTGAAAACGGATTTTTAGTTCGCTTTTTTATTTAGGAGATAAAATATTTTTAAGCCGAAAATCAAAAAGATTTCTGCTGATGTCATTTATTCATACGTGGCAAAATGAGTGGTGATGGAGGCGTGTGGGCGATCTACAAACGTCCACACGTGTGGGCGTTAGTTTTTCCGTTTCCTTTTGATTTCTTCCTCTCCCCCTCACCGTATTTTTTTGGATAGCGACGATGCTACTGCCCCTTCATTCCTATTTTGATCAGCATCAACCAAATGAGGCAAAAAGCAGTAAATGTTAAGAAAATGGCGGGACAGAATGGCGTGAAAGAAAATGGCGGGAAAATGGAAGGAGAGAATGGCGGCAAATAAAATGACGGGAAAGAAAATGGCAGGAGCAAATGGCGGCAAAGAATGGCGGGAGAAAATGGCGGCAACGAATGGCGGGAAAGAAAATAGCGGGAAAGAACGGCGGGAAAGAAAATGGAGGATAAAAGAAAAAAAATAAAAAAATACTACAAATAAAATATCTACTGTTAACTTAACAGAAACTAAAAGAATATGTCAAAAAACTAAAGAAAACAATTCAAAGCAATTAAAATTAAAAGAAATAGCTCAAATTAAAAGAATCATCTAAAAAAATACTCCTAGCTCAAATTATAGGCAATCTAGTGATTTGAGCAAATTCATGAAAATTCAAATTCAAAGTTTCAAATCTAGTCAAACTTGATATCTACAGAAACTTCATAAAATTTCTAACCTAATGCAAAAAGAATCAAATTAAAATATTAAAAATCCTAATTGATATGAATTTTCTAATACAGGAGAGTAGGTGTTGGCCGAAGACCACTTTTCGGCCTATTGTTGGCCGAAGAGGGACTTTTTGGCCAACGGTTGGCCGAAAAGTCCTCTTTGGCCAATGGTTGGCCGAAAAGTCCCTCTTCGGCCAACAGTAGGCCGAAAAGTCCCTCTTCGGCCAACGGTAGGCTGACGGGGTGATACTTTTGATTTTTATGCATTAGGGTGTATAGTTTCCGAATTTGCTATAAAAATCATCATAGTTCCAAAAAAAAATCCTGGGATTAGCATATGAATTTTTTATCATCATTGCTGTGATCTATGCAAAAGAATAAAGGTAAAGAAACACTCAAACCCATACTACCCTTTATTATAACTTTCAAGTACGATTACATTGATAGCTGGGTTGATGGATGATGACATGATGATTTTTCTGCTCCAACTAGATGATGACATGATGTTCATATATGCATACACCCCTTACCTAAAGCAGTTCTCTCTGATAAAATATGCCATTCTTGATGGTCTACTTTGCGAGGGAATCTTATATGTCACTCCCGAGGGATGATCTCCAATTAAAAAGAAGGCAACTTGCTATTTACAGAAGGCCAACTTAGTACTTGACTGTCTTTTTAACAACATTGTATCTGTGCAAGCTAGAAGAGTCTTATGCAGATTAATTGCTAATAATGGCTTAACAACACCACAACAAGTACAGGTCCAGCTGCATCAACTGAATCAAATCATCCACTTACAAGCTAGGCAACAGAGCCACCACCTCTTACTTTACTCCTAACAATACAATCACCACTTGCTGCTTCTGTCTGACTAAACATGCATAGAGGATAGCTCCAACACACAACTAGTATTACATCACAGAATAGCATCAAGAAGTTGACCCCTATCATTTGCTCCAAGAAATGGCAGAAGATGAGGCTGAATGTGTGTGTATATAACTAGGGGACTAATGGAGCCAGATGTCAAGCTAAGGTAGTAGTAGCTAGCAGAGATGGAAGCAGAGATAGAAAGGATGAAGATGCACAAGGGAAAGTCTGAGCTGAGGATGGACATGCATGGAGGACAGGAGGAGCTCTACTTCGTCAGCTCTGGAGATGGTGATGATCAGGAGCAGGAGTGGTACAAAATTAGGTCATCCACCATGGATCTCCTCTGCGTCTCCAAGCATTTTCTCCATGTCCTTGGTTAGTTACTTGCATATATGGAACTGAAACTGAAACTTATGAGAACTGCACTTTGATTTGTTTAGAGCTACTCTGTTTTAAACCTTGGTTTACCATTTTTTTGAAACAGAGACAAAAGCTTTGCCTCATCTCATTAAAAAGAAGGGGAATAACAAAGTTTGCAGAGGGCCATTACACCTCACACAAATGGAAAGAAAACACAAGCCTACTATCGCGACATCAAAAAACCCAAATGCTTCGCCCCTGCGACAATCCAGAGCGTCGCCTCTGCTTTAATAGTCTCAACCAACACGTTTGGCAACCTACATACATGCTGAAACACCCTCGCGTTTCTCTCTTTCCACACTTCCCAAGTAACAAGCATGATGAGTGATGAAATCGCCTTCCTTATGTGTCCACGCCTAAGGACCACCGCGTACACCACTCTTTGACCGTGGGGATCCCATTCCAGGCCGCAACGTCTAGTTCATGGCATCCACCCAAACCCTGACCGCATTCCAAATGCGGGCAGAGAACCTGCATTGGAAGAGAAGATGAGCTGCGGTCTCTGGCTCCCTCTTGCAAAGTTGACACAAGTTGCAGTTAGTTTACCGTTTGCACTTCTTTCACTATGAATATATCAGTAGATCAAGGTTTAGCTAACAAATGCTCTGTTTTTTTGTCGTCAAAGATGTGATTAGGCCGACGCTACTAGTCCTCAGTCAAGACATTGAGCAAAATGTTCAGGTGATTGCTCTTTTTCTACGTAATCATTACTCCCATGTTGCCTTGCATTCTGCATTGCATTTGTTCACATAACTAAGCGACTGGGCATACCGACTTGATTGTGCCAATTGCAGTGAAGTGATTACAGTTACATAATAAGCGAGTTTCCCTTTGCAGAGATTACAAGTATCTCCATGCAACAGACTCTTTGAAATATGCGAGCTTGACGGTGATGGTGACGAAGGAAGTGGTGGAAGGGACCTCAAAGAAGACCAATAGTTGCGCCAGGGCAATTATCTGGTTGACCAGGTAACATATGCTGTTTTATACCATATGTGTTAATTCTGTTTCAAAACCTTAGTTTTCATGTGTCGCCAAAATGCGTTGGGTTTAGGTCGCTGAATTTCTCGATACATTTGCTGGAGGGATTAGTGAAGAACTCAGAGTCAAGCCTGCAAGAGATGGTGGAAGAAGCATACAAGAGCACCCTCAAGCCGTTCCATGGATGGATCTCATCAGCTGCTTACAAGGTATGACCACTTTACTTTGATCAGCTGACATACTGCTGTTCATCATCACGTCTTTTAGTTTTACACGACCATACAAGCTAGCAATTTTCTGGAGATTGTTCACCTGATAAATCTAGTTCATTTATTTTTGATAAATGGCAATACATTAGTAATATCAAGCTGTTATTGCAGCCATTAGCTGGTTTGAGTTGTGTCCACTGAACTAATGTCGCGAGCATAATTGCAAACTGTCAGGTAGCATTGCGTCTTATTCCGGAAAGAGACATCTTCATTCAGTTGCTGATGGGGAGCTGCCAGGATCCTGGGTATTTTGGTGAAGATGTCATGGTCTTGGTTTCCATTGTACAACCTCTGCTAGAGGAGATAAATGCCATTTTGGTCGGTGTTCCCCATTATGCACACGCACACATTTTTAATGAAACAGTCACTGCATTGCACTGAAGATATGTGTTTCCTGATGCAGTTCATGATTGTTAATATACAGGTAAAGCAACGGCTGGAAAGGCTAAAATCCACCTGAAACACAAGCACTACTAGGAAAAGGCCTACTAGTGGCGCACTACTGGTGCGCCACTAGTACCACACCACTAGTATTTTTTACTAATGGCGCACCACTGATGCGCCATTACTATCTGACTTAGTAATGGCGCACCACATAAAAGTGCGCCATTAGTAATATATATTTTTTAAAACCCATCCTCACACTACTCCAGCCCAAGCACACTTAACTTCGGAGTTCTATCCAACCCCAGCACCAGCTCACTTCACAGGCATTTGTTGATATATCTAGCATATCAATCCTATTAAACCTTGTTGATGTTTAGGACTTTGTTCATATTCATGAGTGTGATGAAATTTTGAAAAAATATTTCAAACTTCCGTTCATATTACGTATCATATTTTGAAAAACAATTCCCGAAAAAAATCGAAACTAAATTTTTTTCTATTACTAGTGGCGCACCTAGCAAACGGTGCGCCGCTAGTAAGTTTGAATTTTTTTGAATTTTTTGCCTCCAGATCTTAAAAGCCCCGTAACTCTTTTTCTGTTAGGTTTTTGAGGATTTTGAAAATGTTTAACGGGGTTCCCCCAGTTAAATTTGGATGTAACTTTTTGTGTAGATGATTTTTCATATAGAAAACTTTTTAATCCGAGTTCGTATGCAAAAGTTATGCCCATTTTACAAATTCCAGAGAGATTTTGCAAATAAAGTCAAAATTCATTTTGTAAATTTTCCCAACAACTAGACCACATATCACGTGGGAAACTTATTTTCTTTTATTTTTTGACATTTTTATAATTTTCTTTTATTTTTTTTAAAACTGAAAAGGCGGTCCATGGGGGGGTGCATGCGGGAAATTTTTTGGGCCAAGTTAGTAATGGCGCACCGTGGGAGTGGTGCGCCATTACTAGTTGAACTAGTAATGGCGCACCACTCCCACGGTGCGCCATTACTAGTTTTGAAAAAAAATAAAAAAAATTTGATTTTTTTTGAAAACAATTACTAGTGGCGCACTGTGGATGTGGTGCGCCATTAGTATTTGGACACTAATGACGCACCAACACATGGTGCGCCATTAGTATATAATAGTGGCGCACCGCATGTCTGGTGCGCCATTAGTGTCCATTTCATCTATAGCCCTTTTCCTAGTAGTGAAGGATGAAGCCATAAAACTTTGGTGATTCAGTCATACCACTTGCTCGCTTACCGGCCGCCAAGCATGTTTCTTCTCCAATGGACAGAAGTTCAAATATGACTTGGTGTCTCACACTCAAATTAATTTTCTTAAACGCATTATCAATGGAAAGATTCTCTCGGACAAATGACTAGCACACAGCTTGATTGATGTTAGGTAGGAAAAAACAGGTATATTATAGTAACATAAATTCACATTTAGTGCAAGTTGTGCAATGCGAAAAGGACACAACACAAATTTAAGAAATAATAACAGACCACTAGCAGAACAGTTGGTCTATACTTTGTTCTAATGTGCCATGTTGCGAGAAAAAGAAAACCCGCCACCTAGGATTAAAAAAATATTGTAATTCTCGTGAAACAGCGATCGATCCCGCGGTTCCCTGCTTCTAGCATGCATTTCCTACCACCAGGCCACTAAGTCGGAATTTTCGAGTGCAACTTTTTCTTTCACCTCTCGCAAGGCGTCTAGGGAAAGCCTTCCTCCCTTCGATCTTCCCGGGTGAGCCCGTGGATTCACCTCCCCTCCGCCTGCCGTTCCGGCGGCCGGTGGCGCCCGGGAGGGCTGGTGCCTCGGCTTACATAGGTAGGGTTTTCGTTCTTGCGATGGCGGAGCTCGGACGGATGGCGGAGCTTCTTCTTCGATTCAATCTTCCGGGCTCCGATGGTTCGTCGGGACGGATTAGACGAAGCTTCAACGTGGATTCTTGCCAGCTCCTGGGAGTGGCGATGTTAGGGTTTCTTGTCGTGCATACACAACAACGAGATTTGGTGTTAGGTTCTTCGGATCGATTCAAGGATTTAATGGCGACTACTATGGCTCCCGAACTATGGTCCTTAGGGACACGTGCACGAAGACTTCCCGGCTGTCATCGACAAGATCAGGCCAGATCTGATATATGAGCGACGAAAGCGACACGTCGACGACTCGTTCTGGCGGCGGCAATGGTCGTTCGGTTGTCCGTGGACCTGGATGTAATTTTTATTATGTTTGGGGTGCTTTGTACTTCTGGTGAATCTTTATAATAGGTATGATATTTTCGTTAAAAAAATCAGAATTTCTGAAAACCAGTCAGTTTTCGAAAATCTTGTTCAGAAAAAGAACCCTGCAACAGTACAACAGCCACCCACGACGGGATGATGCAATCGACCTAGGTGCCCGCCTATATAAGCATAAGTTCTGTGATTGCTTCCCACACTCGAACGGTCCGGAGATAATCTTCATCTTCACCACCCACACGTCGTAGGTTGCGTCGGTGAGCGTCAGGTACTGGATGGGGACGTAGCAGTGCAACAGTACGGTGGCGCTGCCCCTTCCTCCACCACTGGTCGCTGACTTTCCGTCCTTGTTCACCTTGTCGCCATTTTTGTTCATGTTGGAACCGACGTTGCAGGACTTGTTCGCCTTGGAACCGATGTTGCCGGACTTGTTCGGCTTGGAACTGCCGTTGTCGGACTTGGAGTTGACCGAGTCCTGATCGTTGTCCCCCATCGTAGATTGTAGATCGAAGAGGCTTTAGATACCAATTATTGGCTTTAGAACGCTAGATCAATTCACCTAGAGCTACAACTGTATGTGCAGCAAAGCTATAAAGCAAGCAAGCTAGCATGAGTATTTTATCAATTTAACGGATTGATATGGTACGTCGTATATATAATTTGATTTATTAGGTTTCTTAATTGGCTCAATGATATACAGTTCATAACCGATGATAAGAACTAGCTAGCTAGCAATGATACATGCTCGCGTACCGCAATTATGTTTTTTCAATGATTATGATTGAGATGGAGATTATTTAGAACTAGTTTATTATTCAGTTTGCTCACAAGAGTGAACAATTACATTACTCCATAGTTTTTTTTAGGGGATTACTCCATAGTTTCTTCCCAGCGTAATTGCAATTTTAGCAATGCAGCCGCGCACACCGCCCATGAAAGCCATGCGGCAGCTATCACTACAGTAATATATAAACCAAGTGCAAATCGGCATAAGCTGAGTGTATTGGGCACACGGCTTAAAAGTTTTTTCCTGTAGTGTATGGCGAGGTTTACCACGGCACATCCAGTGCTCATGCATGCGAAGTACGGAGTTTTTGCCAGGACACGCAGAGCACACGAAGAAAGAAGAGGCAACGGCCTGTGGTTAGATTAGCATGACCAGCAACCGTTGCTTAAAATTGCAATGGTGCAAAAAAGATTAGGTGGTATATACGCTGGCATGTTCGATAGACACGACTTCATCATTTTAACAGATTGATACAGTTGTATATGTAATTTATTAGATTCCTTAATGATTTAACCCCTATGTGCTTTCCCTAAAGTTGCCAAACACGCTGTCAAAAACTGCGTTAGGAAGGATTTTCTTGACGTGCCAAGGCTAGTTCTGTATTTTTTTAACACAGTACAGACGCAAGCGCTCATACATACACGCATATACTCACCCCTATGAACGCACACACGCACACCCTACCCCTATGAGCACCTTCGAGAGACTGAGCCAGCATATCATCTTGAGATTTACGAATTCACTGTAGACGCCTCGTCGTCAACGGAAACATCTCCTCCCACTGATAGCGCATCGCCGGAAATCCTAAAATTAATCCAAAAATAATGCGAGCACCAGTACTAATTGTGTAGAAGAATATAATGGAAAGGGTCATACTGGTTGAATGGTCAAGTAAACATTCAAAAATATCATCCATTTAATACTCAAACAAAGGACAGTTATGTACTAGTTATGTTTAGAAGAATAGCTTTATAATACTGAAACGACATGCAACTGGCAGCAACCATTGCTATAAATTGCAAAAAAGATTCGGTGGTGTACATACTGTCATGTTTGGTTTGCATGAGTGTTTTATCAATTTAACGGAATGATATGGTACGTCGTACTTCTAGATATAATCTTATTTATTAGGATAGTTAATTTGCTCAGTGATGTACTCGTAGCAGCTAGCTAGCAATGATTCGGTCGTAACACATGCTCGCTTACCGGCCGCCATGCATGGTTCTTCTCCGATGGACAGAAGTTCAAATATGACTTGGTGTCTCACACTCAAATTAGTTTCTGATCCATGGAAAGATTCTCTCGCACAGCAGCTGATCGATGTATATTATAGTAACATAAACTCACATTTAGTGCAAGTTGTGCAATGCGAAAAGGACACACCGCTAGAACAGTTGGTCTATACCTTGTTCTAACGAGCCATGTTGCGTAAAAAGGAAAACCCAATAAATTATTCTGACTGTTCGACATTACGGTGAATTTTCATTTGCTGAAGTTCGTCTTCAGTTCGTTCTATTATTGAAGTCTTTGTCGGGATCAGACATGCACCCGCGACTTCCTGCTTCGAGCATGCCCTTCCTACTTACAACCAGGTCACTATATAAGCAGGTTATTAACACGTGTGCATACATTTTTTATCCCACCGGCGGTCTTATCCCAGCGGCAGGGACGGCGAGGGGGTTCGACGGGGACGCGCCCCTGTTCGGGCGCGGTCGAAGGAATAAGGCGCGTGGGAAGAAGACGACAAGGGGGGAACGAGGAAGTGGGCCGGCTCGGGTGGGCCGCAGCCCAGGTGGGCAGGGGCTTTGGCCTGTTTACTTTATTTTATTTTTTTGCTTTTGTTTTCTTTTAAACTTTTCTGTTTTCTTTATTTTAGCTAGCAAATTAGTTTTACAAAAATATAACCCTTGCTCCTAAATTAGCTTAAAAACATAGGACACTGCTACAAAAATTTTGGTGACTAAAAAAATAGTATATTTATTTATTATTTAAAAGCATTTAAATAATTGTTTTTTCCATTGTTGTATTCATTTTAGAGTATTTACACATTTCATAAAAATGTGGGTTCTTCACCATAATTACCTATGCATTATTTGGCACCTCTAGAACATTTTAGTTTTAATATTTGAAAACCTTTATCGTTTGACTTGATTTTGAATTTGAATTTGAATCGGTTTCGAATCAACGCGAGTTTATCAACAGTAACCGAGGTGACGTGGCATCATTCGCAAAGGTTCACTGTAGCTTAATTATCTGGGCGTTACAATGTACTAGCTAGCTAACACAATATGAAACCCCTAAACCCCTCCTTAAAAAAAACAAAAACCCCAGGGCCTGGCAGCTACTGACGCGCGGCTGCCTTTTAGTCCCGGTCGGTGTTACCAACCGGGACTAAAGGTCCTCCTGCCTGGGCGCCCCACAACGGCGACATGGAGCCCCTTTAGTCCCGGTTTGTAACACGATCGGGACTAAAAGTGGTGGACATTATTCCAGATCGTTTTGTCCCGGTGGCAGAACGGAGACTAAAGGCCCTCTGAAACCGGGACTAGTGCCCTGTTCTCTACTAGTGATTAACTAACTAGCAATGATGCATGCTCGCGTACCGCAATCATGTTTCTTATCTGATGGGCAGAAGTTTCACTACAACTTGGTGTCTCACACTCCATCATTTTAGCAGATTGATACGGTTGTATATACCCCCACAAAAAAAAAGATACAGTTGTATATACGCTGGTTTGTTTGATAGACACGACCTTATCATTTTAACAGATTGATACGGCTGTATATGTAATTTATAGATTCCTTAATGATTTAACCCCTAAGCGCTTTCCCTAAAGCGGCCAAACACGATGTCAAAATTGTGTAGGAATGATTTTTCTTGACGTGCTAAGGCTAGTTCTGTACTAGTTGTGTAGAAGAATATAATGGAAAAGGTCATACTGTTTGAATGGTCAAGTAAACATTCAAAAACATCATCCTTCTAATACTCGAACAAAAGACAGTTCCGTACTCTAGTGTAAAAAACGCTCTTATATTCTGGGACGGAGCGAGTAGTTATGTTTAGAAGAACAACTTTATAATACCGAAACGTCAGGCAACTGGTAGCCACCCTTGTGCGCTAAAAATTGCAATGGTGCAAAAATGATTAGGTGGTATACATACTGTCATGTTTGGTTTGGATGAGTATTTTATCAATTTAACAGATTGGGTGAAGCATGGTGCAAAAATGATTGGGTGAAGCATGCAGCCACCGTAAGTAATACTTCAATACGTCTGAAGCCACCATTTTGACAACATCTGTCGCTATTCATATCCACTTGATGAAGTGGTGCCGAAAGTCCAAGCCGAATACCAAACATACCTTGCACCATAGCATAACATCTAAAACCAGAGGCCCCAACCAAGCCACATTGCCGGGTCTGGGGCACACACCGGTCCAGCACACTCTCAGAGGACGCCGTACTCATACTAGCAAACTAGCCATGATTCGGTCATACCACATGCTCGCTTACCGGCCGCCGAGAGCATGTTTTTTCTCTGATGGACAGAAGTTCAAATATGACTTGGTGTCTCAGACTCAAATTAATTTCTGAAACGCATTATCCATGGAAAGATTCTTTCGCACAAATGACTAGCACAACAGTTTGATCGATGTTAGGCATGGACAAACATGTGTATTGTAGTAACTTTTACTCATCTTTAGTGCAAGTTGTGCAATGCAAAAAGGACACAACACTATTCAAGAAATAATAATAGACCGCTAGCAGAACAGTTGGTGTATACTTTGTTCTAGTGTGCCATGTTGCGAAAAAAAGAATTTAAGAAATAATAATAGACCACTAGCAGAACAGTTGGTCTATACTTTGTTCTAATGTGCCATGTTCGGTAGAAAAGAAAATCCAATAAATCATTCTGACTGCTTGACATTACGGTGAACTATCATTTGCTGAAGTTCGCCTTCAGTTGGTTCTATTATTGAAGTCTTTGTTCGGATCAGACATACACCCATGACAGACAAGTTTTTTTTTCTGTTACCGATTTTTCTCGGCTCGGGCGGAAAGACCGGTTTCGGAAAATCTGAGAATTTTCGGTTTTATTTCCTCAGATTTTTTCTTAAAAAAATTGAATTAGAAAAAATTTAGCGTCAAAATATATCTAACTTAACTCTGCATATGCATGAATTGCTTCCTAGTACGGTTGATGGCACATATCTTCTCAAGCAGAAGGGCGTAGGTTCGATTCCAGCCGAGTGCAGCACTCCAGGGCGTTCATTTTTTTTTAATATTTCCTTTGAACTAGGACAAGAAAATGTAATTCTGGTGAAACAGCGACACTTATTTAAATTAAAAATAATTTGATATTTTTGGACGATATTTCATTTTCTCTGAAATTTCCGAAAACCGGCCGGTTTACGAAAATCTCGTTCGAAAAAAACCTGCGACTGTACAGCAGCCACCAACGACGAGATGCTACGATGGACCTAGCTAGGCGCCCGCCTATATAAGCATTAGGTCCGGTATGTGCGGCAAAGCTATCAAGCAAGCAAGCCAGCATGAGTATTTTATCAATTTAACGGATTGATATGGTATGTTGTATATATAATTTGATTTATTAGGTTCATTTGGCTCAATGATGTACAGTTCATAACCGAGGATAAGAACTAGCTAGCTAGCAATAATACATGCTCGCGTACCGCAATTATGTTTCTTCAGTGATCATGATTGAGATGGAGATTATTTAGAACTAGTTTATATTCAGTTTGTCCATAAGAGTGAACAATTACATTACTCCATATTTCTTCCCAGCGTAATTGCAAGTTTAACAATGGTTGCTGCCAGCGCACACCGCCCATGAGAGCGATGCGACAGCTATGGCGAGGTTCACCGTGGCACATCCAGTGCTCGTGTAGGCGAAGTACGGAGTTTTTGCCAGGACACGCAGAGCACGAAGAAAGAAGAGGCAACGGCCTGTGGTTAGATTAGCACGACCAGCAACCGTTGCTAAAAATTTCAATGGTGCAAAAAAGATTCAACATTTTAACAGATTGATACGGTTGTATATGTAATTTATTAGATTCCTTAATGATTTAACCCCTATGTGCTTTCCCTAAAGTTGCCAAACACGCTGTCAAAACTGTGTTAGGAAGGATTTTTTTGACGTGCCAAGGCTAGTTCTGTACTACTCCCTCCGTTCCTAAATATAAGTCTTTGAAGAGATTCCACTATGGACCACATACGGAACAAAATGAGTAAATCTATACTCTAAAATGCATCTAGATACATCCGTATCTAGTCCATAGTGAAATCTCTACGAAGACTTATATTTAGGAACGAAGGGAGTAGTTGTGTAGAAGAATATAATGGAAAAGGTCATACTGTTTGAATGGTCAAGTAAACATTAAAAAACATCATCCTTTTAATACACGAACAAAGGACAGTTCAGTACTAGTTATGTTTAGAAGAATAGCTTTATAATACTGAAACCACATGCAACTGGCAGCAACCATTGCTAAAATTGCAATGGTGCCAAAAAGATTAGGTGGCATACATACTGTCTTGTTTGGTTAGCATGAGTGTTTTATCATTTTAACCGATTAATATGGTACGTCATATATAATTTTATTCATTAGGTTCGTTAATTGGATCAGTGATGTACACTTGATAACCGAAGATAAGTACGTACTCGTAGTAGCTAGCTAGCAATGATTCGGTCGTAACACATGCTCGCTTGCCGGCCGCCATGCATGTTTCTTCTCCGATGGACCGAAGTTCAAATATGACTTGGTGTCTCACACTCAAATTAATCTCTGAAACTCATTATCCATGGAAAGATTCTCTCGCACAAATGACTAGCACAGCAGCTGATCGATGTTAGGTATGAACAAACAGGTATATTATAGTAGCATAAACTCACATTTAGTGCAAGTTGTGCAATGCGAAAAGGACACAACACTATTTAGCAGAACAGTTGGTGTATACTTTGTTCTAATGTGCCATGTTGCGAGAAAAAAAAACCCGCCACATAGAATTAAAAAAATGTAATTCTGGTGAAACAACGACTGATCCCACGACTCCCTGTCATTAGCATGCGCTTCCTACCACCAGGCCACTAAGCAAGTTCTAAACACGTGTGCATACATTTTCTCTTTGACCTTGTTCACTAATTTAATTCAAAAAATTTGATTTTTTCGGACGATATTTCATGTTATCGGGCATTTCCAAAAACAGGCCAGTTTCCGAAAAATCTCGTTCAAAAAAAAAACCCCTGCGACTGTACAGCAGCCACCCACGACGATCTGCTGCGATGGACCTAGCTAGGCGCCCGCCTATATAAGCATAAGGCCCGGTGCATGTATTCCAGACAAGGATACAACCTGAGCTAATCAAGATGGCTTCCTCCACGCCTTACCTTGTCCTACTCTTGTGCCTCACCACTTTCCTGCAGGCATTGCTTACTGCGGCAAATTACCCACCGCCGCCGCCCCCGCCGTTTGAGCTGCCGGAGTCCGAGGTGAGGGAGAGGTTCTCCAAGTGGGTGGTCAAGTACTCAAAGCACTACTCGTGCGAGCAGGAGGAGGAGATGCGGTTCCAAGTGTTCAAGAACAACACCAACGCCATCGGCCAATTCGACCAACAGAATCCTGGCACCGTCATCGGTCGCGGGTTCCAGCCAGGTGGGTCGCAGACCAACAGCAGGGGCGGGGTCCGTATGAACAGGTTCGGCGACCTCAGCCCCAGGGAGGTCATCCAGCAGTTCACCGGGCTCAACACCACCAGCTTGAATGCCACGTCACCCACCTACCTCCCCTACCACTCCTTCAAGCCCTGCTGCGTTGACTGGCGCTCCAGTGGCGCTGTCACCGGCGTCAAGAATCAAGGCACTTGTGGTAAGTTGTCAAGCTATACCTTCTTGCAGATTTAGTTATAGTATACTATATGCATGCATGGTCATGTTTGCTCAATGAATTACTCGTGTCGTCGTGCGGATGGATGAAATTGCAATATGGCAGGATCGTGCTGGGCATTCGCGGCGGTGGCGGCCATCGAAGGCATGAACAAGATTAGGACAGGGGAGCTGGTGTCGCTGTCCGAGCAGGAACTCGTGGACTGCGACACCGGGAGCAGCGGCTGCGGCGGCGGCCACTCAGACTCGGCTATGGCCCTCGTGGCCGCCCGTGGTGGCATCACGTCGGAGGAGAAGTACCCCTACGCCGGATTCCAGGGAAAGTGCGACGTGGACAAGCTGCTGTTCGACCACCAAGCGTCCGTCAAGGGCTTCAAGGCCGTGCCACCCAACAACGAAGCTCAGCTGGCGATCGCTGTAGCCATGCAGCCCGTGACGGCGTACATTGACGCCAGCGGTTTTGAGTTCCAGTTCTACTCCGGCGGCATCTACCGTGGCCCCTGCTCCGCCAATGTGAACCACGCCGTCACCATCGTCGGCTACTGCGAGGGTCCCGCCGAGGGAGACAAGTACTGGATTGCCAAGAACTCGTGGAGCAACGACTGGGGTGAACAAGGATATGTCTACCTCGCAAAGGACGTGCCCTCGTCCACGGGCACATGTGGCCTTGCCACCTCGCCCTTCTACCCCACGGCTTGACCACAGGCAGCACTATGTGTGATATCTAAGGAATTGCTTCCGTTTCGTTGTGATAATGCAAAATTATTTTTTTACTATACCTCCCTTTAATTTGATCAATCAGTAGACCATGCGTGTAATAGCATGCCCCGAGAGTAATAAATTTTCGAGTGAATTACACCTTTTTACACGTTAATTGTGCATTTGTGACACGTATTTACCGATTTAGCGGATGTTGTATCGAAATATCCCATCTAAAAACCTGTGTACTCCATTTTAGCATTTTGCCTACTATTATATATGACCCGCATGTTAGGTACATACTTTAACAACAATGTTTAAAGATCTCAGGACAGGATCGACGATCATGTCTAGCCTTCTCTTCTCCATGGAGCCCTGCTCCGGTGCTCCCCCCTAACCTAATTTCGGAGGGGTATTTTTGTCCCAGCGTGTTTGTTTTTTTCCTCGCCCGCCGTAGCCCAGATCCCAGCCCTGTATAACCCAGACCGTATACGTACAGTATCCTGGTCCGAAAAAAACATCACACGACCCCACGTCCACGTAAGACCTGCCGAATCCAATCATTGACGCAGCTCCATCAATCTCGTGAGCATTGACGCAGCTCCATAAGTCACGTAGTAGATCTCCAGCGGCGGCTATCTCGTCGCCGGCGATCTCGTCGGACAGCGGGCGCGGAAACGTCGTGAATCTCCAACGGGCGCGCACAGGTACCGCATCCCGCGTCCGCCCTCTAGTCTCGCTCGCGGCAACATCGAACGAATTGCCGCCGCCAGTGGTAGTGGTTAACCTAGCGGGGCGGGTAACCTAGCTACACGGCGGTGCATGCGATCGTGGATCTTGTTCCAGTAGTGCCGCTCCTCGTGATCTGGGTTCACGTAGCGTCGGTTGCCGTCGGCTGTGCGCACCACCAGTATCGTTATTTGATGTGGCGGCTAACCTAGGTATCCGGCGGCAGAGGTAATCACAGATCTAGCTAGGTTTTGAGATCGTGCAGTTCCTCGCGATTGAATGTGATCACGAAGGGTGTCGTGGCCATCTTCCTTACTAAGTTTGGCAGATCTGAACAGCCTCGGTTGGGGTTGTTTACATAACATCCGTGATCGTGTGCTATGTGTTGTATATTTCATCATTGATAATGTTTGCACATGTGATGATACATATTATTGGTTGTAGGAAATGGCGGGCAAGGAGTTAACTGATATCATGGTAGACATGGAGTTTGGAGAACTGATGAAAGACTGGATAGAAGATTGGTCAGATGATGAAAATTCAGATCGTGGAGATCGGTCAAAGAATGGGAACGAATGGGACGATCTTAATGTGAGTGGCATTGTCATGTTGTAATTTTTTGGTGGCATCCGACAACATTAATTTTTTGTGTTGAAAATTTATAGATCGATGAGCTTGATGATGATCAGGAAAACAACTCAGAGCTCTCGAATGAAGATTACATTAGTCAGGCACGGAAGTGAAATTTTTTGTTGGCATGCAAATTGAATTTTTCTGGAATATTATATGATAAGTAATTATGTATTTGTGTTGTATTTTCAGCTCATTTCCGAATGTCATAATGCGTACGACTATTACGGTGAATCCGACGCGGAGACAGGCCTTAACGACGAATAATTAGATGCACCTGATTCTGGGGAATCCCAGTCGTCGGTCATCATGAGTGAGGTATGTGTGTAATCAATGTTCTATGGAAGTAATGTTAAACGATAGAAAACTGTTTTCATGGCTGTGGTTTGATTGTGTAGGTGACACAAGATGATGGGGCAAAGAATGTCCAAGATATTGCCAGTGCAGATGATAAGAGGGATATGTTCATGCAGATAATGGAAATGACCTTTACGTCTCACGATGCTACGTATGATTTCTACAACAGCTATGCTAGAGATAATGGTTTCAGCATTAGAAAGAATAAGGTCAGGTATAGCAAAACCGAGTCACATCATATGCGTTATAGGCGGTTTGTTTGTTCCAGACAAGGGAAACGTGACGGCAAGTTGCTAACCGAGGAAGGACACAGCCGTAGGCTCAGAGCCGAGACACGCTGCTTTTGCGAAGCGCACCTGACCGTCAAGCTTGACCAAAAGCGTGGGGTTTGGTATGTTGAAAGTTTTGAAGACAAGCATAGCCATATGTTGGTAGGACCGGACGAGGTACCTTTTCTTTGGTCCCACAGAAAAATCAAAGAGTACCAGAAGCATGAGATAATGTCCATGGGAGCTGCAGGGATTAGAATTCACGACATGATGGATTCCTTCATCAACAAACATGTATGGTACGGCGGTGTTGGTTTTACCAGGTGTGAAATATACAACCTTTGCGCTAGGGAGAAGAGGAAGCTGCTTTCAAAAGGTGATGCTGCCACAGCCATAGGCATCATGGCCAGTAGGAAACAGAGGGATCCTAGCTTCTTTTTCGAGTACAAGCTAGATAAGGAAGGACATTTGAATAGGATGTTCTGGTGCGACTCCCAGTCTCGTCATGACTATGAGGACTTCGGCGACGTGCTTGTATTTGACAGCACGTACAAGATGAACCGCTATGGTATTGCCATTCATACCTTTTGTTGGTCTTAACAATCACCGGAAGACCACTGTTTTTGGTTGTGCCATAGTTTCGGACGAGACCGAAGAGACATACATGTGGCTGCTGCAGACTTTTTTGAGGTCCATGTGTCAAAAGATGCCTAAGAGTGTTATCACGGACGCCGACGCTGTGATGATCAAGGCAATTCGCGAAGTCTTGCCAGACGTGTGGCACCGTATATGTACGTGGCATATAGAAAAAAATATGAAGATTCACCTCAGTCACAAGTCCTTGAAGGAGTTCCGAACTCTTCTGTACTACAGCACGTCGACGGCCACATTTGAGGAGAGATGGCACGCATTTTCCAAAAGATGGCAGTCGGAAAAAACTATAACATGGTTGAGACGGATGTATAAAAAGAGGAGACTGTGGGCCACGGCTTATCTAACAGAGGGGTTTTGGCTTGGCATGAAAAGAAACCAGCGGAGTGAAAGCCTGAACTCATGCCTTCACCTTCACCTAGACGGTGAAATGACCCTGGCGGATATGAGTTTGCACTATGAGAACGCCGTTGTGCGTATTCGTGAAAACGAGGCGCGAGATGACTACACGGCCTCACAGAGTTTACCGGTGCCAGTTACTAGCTCGAGGGAACTTGAGATAGCTGCTTCTCACGTCTTCACTCCAGCAAACTTCTATATGTTGCAAGATGATCTTAGAAAAATTGGCGGCATGGAGATTGTACAAATTAAGCCGGGAGACGGATCACAGCAGTACATCGTGGCCTGGAAGAATAACCGGAAGCGCCGTTTTTGGGTGGAGTATACACCAGTAAATTCCGCAGAAACTATAAGGTGCAGCTGCAGAAGAATGACTCGAAAGGGTCTACCTTGCAAGCACATATTCCATGTACTGAAGCACTTGAACATATCTGAAATACCAAAGTGTTTAGTTCTTGTTCGGTTCATGAAAGAAGCAAGGTTGGGACTGCCAGCGAGGCGCACAAGCGATCTGTTGGGATTTGGTTGGACTGGGCCGGGGAAAGAATGAAATATAGCCAGGTCAGTGTGTTAGCGTCAGAAGCTATGCATGCGGCATGCAAACACCCTGCTTTGTGGGATCAGTTACAAGAGAGTTTGAAGGCTGTGATAGCTAAGAGTCATGAGTATGATCTACTACAGGAAAATTTGATCAAGCAAACAAATGACATCAGTATGTGTGCAGTTGAATATGTGGACGATGGTGAAGGCAACATGATTGCGATTAAAGATCCTATGAAAGTGTCAAGCAAAGGTGCAACAAAGGTAGATGAGAGCCGCCCAGTCTCGAAAAATGGTAGACCACTCTCTTTTGATGAGTTGAAAACCCGGTGCGGAGCTTGCAAATTGCTAGGACACACTAGACGTAGAGAGAAATGCAAACTAAATCAGTAGTAAGTGTTCGTATGCATTTTGGATTATTAATTTTTTTATCATTCATTAACTTATCTTGTCTTTTATCATGTGCAGAAAAGTGGAGAAGGAAGAAGAGTAGAACACTTGCTTCAATTATTTACTGTGTTAATCGGGCAGCTCATACTTTGGCTAAGGTAGCTGTAGGCGATTGTGTTTCTTTGGTTTGGAGGCTTTCGCCCCCTGATTGTATCCTTAGTGTATTAGCAGACGAGATCCCAGACTTTGTTTAAATAAAGTAAGATGTTTCCCTCAAAACAAAAAACAAAAAATTATTTACTGTGTTATGACCGGGGCGGGAGGTAGAAAGAATATTGTACATTTCCCCTCCCCACGTCCTAAATGCCATTAAATAAGTAACTGTACCACTCTCCTCCCCACCACGCACTCACCCACCTCCCACGGGCGCCGGTTCGAACTCCCCACTTATCCCCACCTACAGTAGATCGAGAAATGCTCGCCGGCGACCGCTGCAACCGCCTCTATGGAGAGAAGCCTCGGCTTGCAGCAAGCGATGATCGAGCTCGCCGGCGATGACGAGGCGTGGCGTGCGCACTTGATGGAGGTGTGCGGCTGGTTTCCCAGCACAGAGATGTTGGTTAACCACGCGCGTGGCCTCGTCAAAGTCCTCACCGACGGCGAGAAGAAGCACGCCTTCCCCGATGGCCGCGGCGTCCCACCGGCTCTCCTCCTCGTCTGGGCAATGCGAGAGGACACCCTGAGCGACTCCCCTGTTCAGCACACAAGGTGGTGGATGTACCGCTCCACCACCATGCCACAACGGCCAGATCCAGCACGCGTCGCGTCGAGGGCGCATCGCGTCGACGTCGAGCTCGCTCTCCCAACGCCCGTCAGCCCGGAGTACCAGGTCCGCCACGTGCCGGCGCCTGTCCAGCCGTTGGGCTCTGACGTCGTGGAAGACGACGTGGACGAGGTACTGGTCATCCCTGATGACGATGAAGAGGGCGAGGAGGACGCCGTGCAGATGATAGCGCCGGTCGTCGTCTTGCTCCTTCCCCTCCTCCCTGACATAGTGAAGGTGGAAGAAGAGGACGTGGCTCATGATCAGGTGGTGCAGCTGTCGAAGAGCATGGCGGTCAAGAAGAAGACTTCTACGTGTGTGGTGCACCGCTCACGCCGCCCCAAACTTCTCAAAAAGTGAAGATGGGCACAGTTGTTGAAGGAGGAGGAAGCTGCTGGTTATCTTTAGTTAGGTATGCTGTTATATGTTTCAGCATATAAGTTAACAATATTTTAGGTTTGATGTTGGTTAGGTATGCTGGTATATGTAAGCATATAAGTTATGCAATCGATACGGTTTGGTCGGGTTCTATGTGACTGAAGAACTGAATATCTAGTGCTACGATGGACCTAGCTAGGCGCCCGCCTATATAAGCATTAGGTCCGGTATGTGCGGCAAAGCTATCAAGCAAGCAAGCCAGCATGAGTATTTTATCAATTTAACGGATTGATATGGTATGTTGTATATATAATTTGATTTATTAGGTTCATTAATTGGCTCAATGATGTACAGTTCATAACCGAGGATAAGAACTAGCTAGCTAGCAATAATACATGCTCGCGTACCGCAATTATGTTTCTTCAATGATCATGATTGAGATGGAGATTATTTAGAACTAGTTTATATTCAGTTTGTTCATAAGAGTGAACAATTACATTACTCCATATTTCTTCCCAGCGTAATTGCAAGTTTAACAATGGTTGCTGCCAGCGCACACCGCCCATGAGAGCGATGCGACAGCTATGGCGAGGTTCACCGTGGCACATCCAGTGCTCGTGCAGGCGAAGTACGGAGTTTTTGCCAGGACACGCAGAGCACGAAGAAAGAAGAGGCAACGGCCTGTGATTAGATTAGCACGACCAGCAACCGTTGCTAAAAATTTCAATGGTGCAAAAAAGATTCAACATTTTAACAGATTGATACGGTTGTATATGTAATTTATTAGATTCCTTAATGATTTAACCCCTATGTGCTTTCCCTAAAGTTGCCAAACACGCTGTCAAAACTGTGTTAGGAAGGATTTTTTTGACGTGCCAAGGCTAGTTCTGTACTACTCCCTCCGTTCCTAAATATAAGTCTTTGAAGAGATTCCACTATGGACCACATACGGAACAAAATGAGTAAATCTATACTCTAAAATGCATCTAGATACATCCGTATCTAGTCCATAGTGAAATCTCTACGAAGACTTATATTTAGGAACGGAGGGAGTAGTGTAGAAGAATATAATGGAAAAGGTCATACTGTTTGAATGGTCAAGTAAACATTAAAAAACATCATCCTTTTAATACACGAACAAAGGACAGTTCAGTACTAGTTATGTTTAGAAGAATAGCTTTATAATACTGAAACCACATGCAACTGGCAGCAACCATTGCTAAAATTGCAATGGTGCCAAAAAGATTAGGTGGCATACATACTGTCTTGTTTGGTTAGCATGAGTGTTTTATCATTTTAACCGATTAATATGGTACGTCATATATAATTTTATTCATTAGGTTCGTTAATTGGATCAGTGATGTACACTTGATAACCGAAGATAAGTACGTACTCGTAGTAGCTAGCTAGCAATGATTCGGTCGTAACACATGCTCGCTTGCCGGCCGCCATGCATGCGTTTCTTCTCCGATGGACAGAAGTTCAAATATGACTTGGTGTCTCACACTCAAATTAATCTCTGAAACTCATTATCCATGGAAAGATTCTCTCGCACAAATGACTAGCACAGCAGCTGATCGATGTTAGGTATGAACAAACAGGTATATTATAGTAGCATAAACTCACATTTAGTGCAAGTTGTGCAATGCGAAAAGGACACAACACTATTTAGCAGAACAGTTGGTGTATACTTTGTTCTAATGTGCCATGTTGCAAGAAAAAAAAACCGCCACATAGAATTAAAAAAAATGTAATTCTGGTGAAACAACGACTGATCCCACGACTCCCTGTCATTAGCATGCGCTTCCTACCACCAGGCCACTAAGCAAGTTCTAAACACGTGTGCATACATTTTCTCTTTGACCTTGTTCACTAATTTAATTCAAAAAATTTGATTTCTTCGGACGATATTTCATGTTATCGGGCATTTCCAAAAACAGGCCAGTTTCCGAAAAATCTCGTTCAAAAAAAAAACCCCTGCGACTGTACAGCAGCCACCCACGACGATCTGCTGCGATGGACCTAGCTAGGCACGGCCACAAGGAGTTTCCTGATGACCACATAGATGGAGTTTGTGAGGGCCAGAGGTCATGAATTGTCGTCGATAATGCTGGGATGTAAAGAACAACGGTAAAGAACTTACCTTTTTGCCACCAAAGTGTAGCACCGATGAAACCCTAGCCGTCAGTTCTCCTGGCCCACCGCCGCCCAGGAAACCGCCATCCCCTGTTCCACTCGATCCGCCGCCGCTGCCTCCTGTGCCACTTAATCCGCCCCACCTGCTTCCAGGACCCAGGGTTCAACCAAAATTGCGGTCGCCACCGCTCTTGTCGCCGCCGCCGCCCGACGCCCTGGTCGCTGTCATGCTTTCACCATCGAGATTTGGAGGGGAAAATGCAGAGAGAGGGCGGGATTTGGAAAGGGAGCCGAGAAAAGGGGAAGATCGTTGTGAACCTGGCAAAATGGGCTGCTGTAGCCCTGCCGACACGATAGGCCGCCTGTCGGGCCCCTCACGTGGTTAGATGGGCCGTGCCTGGCATCATGGTGAGTACAGAAATAAGTTATTTATATATACAATAAAAAAAACGAAGGGTTTGTCAAACAAAATAGAAAAACATTAAGCCACATAACACGCCATAGAGCCAACGAGCTGACATGACTAATTTTCATCTGTGTAATATTACATTTTGGCTCGATATATTTACTTAGCTAACATGACTGCTTTCATAATCATGTGACGAGGGGGAATTACCAGGAGATTGTGCCTGACGATGACATGCAGATAGCTCTGGCACAAGGCTAAGCTTGATAGAGTTTTAAAAAAAGTATAGAATGTAAATTTTTTAATATGAAACTTAGGAGATCACTTCAAGAGAAAAATAGAATGCAAATACTATTAATGTGAAATTAACATTATAAAAATTTGGAGAACGAGAAAAATATTAAGCAAGAACAATTGATAAGTGAAGTAAACAATTTATTGGTACGACAGAATTGTCTTGTACGAGCGAATTGTCTGACAGACACATACACATGTATGTGTCACAATATTCGAGATGCCCTGTTTATTACATAAAAATGATAGGAACCCTAAGATAATCATGCCGTCAAAACCTTCATCCGGACTAAATCCAAACCACTAAAACTTGAATCTTGCATGGCGCATAAATTCTTCAGGCACGCCTTTTCTTTGCGATTTCGCGAATTTTTTTCGTCACACACTCCATCGAGTTTGAAGGTGACATAATCAACTCGGCGACGAAACATCTTCTCCTCGCATCAACGCTGACCTACAAAAATTGACATAAAGGTTACATGAACCGAAGTTGCAACACGAACATACTAGCTAGTCTACAAACGTAAATAACAGCATACCTGTGTAAAATCGCGGGTCATTCGGTCCCCGTCCCAATGTTCTAGACATTCTATGACAAAAAGGCCACAAGAGTTCCTGGTATATATGCAAACATTAGCGGTGGGCAACACGATATGTGTGTTGTTGTTTGAATATGCATGATGTACTATTAACTCACCCATCCTCTTGCTGGGGCATGTCATACTCATTGATAGGCCACTTACTAACGTCCGGATATTTCCCAGGTGTAATAAGATTTGCCTGACGCATGTCGTGTGCTATAGCCATTCGCTATAAAGAGGATAGTGTTAAAGAACAATCATAAACAATATGTAAGAGCAATGGTACAAATGTTGGTTACATTACCAGTGCTTTAACAGTCCTCTCAGTCAGGTCTAGAGGATAGAGCGAATCGAGACCTTGGAATTCTTGCTTGATCATGTGCATTACCACGGTCATCCAGTGGGTATTGTCGATATTCAACGCGATATACGTCTACAGTGCAAAAAACCATTATGGATCAAAAGAAATACTTGATGAAATATCCTGTAGTGATGAATTACAAACATTACGTACCTTATCACGCACAGTATACTCTTTCGTGACTCTATTAACTGCTCCAGCTTTGGACAGAGCACTATCCATGTTGCAGCTCGATGGCAATGGATCGTCTCGTGCGATAGCACGATCTACAAGGAATTTGGACCTCCACGCTGGACAGAGGTAACGATCATGACCAACGCGCAGCTCCAAATGTCCCATATAAGCATCAATAACCTGCATAGAATATCAGTGTATTACATGTTGAAAGTTGAGACATAGATTATTGAGCATATTAAAAACAGGACATGCAAGTAGTACTTACATCGTCCGACAGCCATCTATGAGCTTGTACCGGTCAAATCCTTTCGGAAGTCAGAGATATGCCACGCCCTTCACTGTAGTAATTTTTTTGCCCTTATTCTTCTCGGTGCTAGCAGCTAACTCGACAAATGAAACAGCTGCACCAATTATTTCCGGCGTCAACTCATCTGCCACAACCTCCGGCACATTATTGTCAGAAAATAGAGCTGCATGAAATAATATGAACGTCAACAATGGTGATCATATGCATTGGTAGTAAATAATAAAATAAGAAAGTTAGTAGTAGTAGTACCGGAGGGTCTCTGACCACGGCTGGTACCCCTGCCGGGCTTGTCAAGTGTGTAGGGGGATTCAAATTTCTTGGGAACGGTCTGCTTCCGCTTAGCGGACATAACTTCCTCATCCTTATCGATTGTTGCACCCTTTTTTCCATTCACCTTAGCCATGAACTTGCTTTGAGAAGATGGACAAATGTCTATGTCCGATGAAGGTGCTAGAGTAGAAGTACCAACCACCCAAGGGTTTTCCGGTGTAGCCCCACATTCATCATTACGCTTAACAGGTGAAGCTTCCTTGTGTCCATTCATCTTCGGTGGGGTTTTCAGTTTGGCAAACTAAATCGTGTGAACATTTCTGGACGTCAAAAATTAAACGAGAAAATTATAGACAGAAAGATAAATACATAGTACCTCAGGTGCGGTTTTATGGTTGGGAAGCACTTCATCAGGCTGCGTCATGTCAATGATCGGCTCTCCATCACTGTCTATGTCATCCTTGTACATGAATTCCTTCTTTTCATATGGACCATTCTCGAATGAATCCACTTCGTCCGCATCATTCTCCGCGGATGGCATGGCAGCAGTCGGCTTGTACATGACACCTGCTTTGTTCAACTTCTCCAGCAATCTCTGCAATATAAATATAAAGTTAGTAATGCCTGCATGGTTTTTAAAAAGTAATCATACTGTAAACAATAAAGTTAGGGTGTGACACCTCGGCAACTAGATCAGGGATTTGCCTCATCTGGGTGTGTATGAAGTCCATACACCGCTTCATTAGAAGCTCCATCACCTCATCCGTGTTTGGGGCTGTCTTCGCCTTCTTTGCGGTTCCATTGTCGGGCTTGCTTTTTGGCTTCTGTGCAGGCGCATTATTTGGGATGTTGGGCTCCTGCGCCATATATTCTTGGGTTATATTGTTTTCAATCTGCATGTGATATTGAAGTACATGTGATGAATTAAAAGTAAATATTATTTACTTACAAAACGTTTAAGAAAGACAGAACACAATGACTTACCTTCACGTTACCACGGCCGCGCCCATTGTCAAAGTCAAACCGATCTCTCCTAGTGGCTGCACCTTCTGTCCAATTCCTCATCAGAGGTTGTATGGACAGGTTGGGATTGAAAGCGCAATCACCTTCCAGAGGTTGCACCTTCTCCCAGTACAAGTACTGCAAAAGAAGAAGATATAGAGTTAGTACAATACATCACATAAAATTGCAATGATATAATAATTGACATTATGCAACAGGTCTCATATGTGTACCTGCAAAAGAGCCAAATTGCCTTTCGGCCATTGGCGGAGGTGTTTGCCTTTTTTTGACTATGCGAAGGCAATTGACGAGAACACGGAGGGTGAACGCATTCCAGTTAATCTTTGTAATACGTTTCACATCATCGACCAAAGCATAGTATTGTTTAGGCACAATCTTGCTCGACATGGGAGCAATAATTGTTCCTAACAGGACAAGGACTAATTTCTGAAGGAAATCGTCATCGGTGGATTTATTTTTAATTATGTCCCCTATGAGATCATCTATCACTATGTTTCATGTTGTCTTACTGAGAAACTGTGGCGGCACCCACTCCTTAATGTCATCGCCTTCTTCAATCAGAATGTCCGAAGCGGACAGTCCTTGGTTCTCGAGGTTAAAAATGCACTCGACGTCGACTGCACCGAGAGTCACCTGCCCAACCTGCTCTTGTATAATGAATTTGGCCATGCTGGCCTCAAAATTCTCAATTATATACCTAATCAATAGGGCACGCATTTTAATAGATGGTATCTGAAGCATGCTGTGGAGTGTTGTATCGGCGAATCTTGCGCGTTGACCGCTCGATAGAAGATTAACAAGCTTGCACCATTTTTCTACGGCACATACAATTTCTCCATTCAGCTCGTCCATCCTGTTGAAACAAAATATAATACTTCGTGACATAAGCGAACACTAATGCAAAAATAACAATAGACATGCAAATATATAAAACTTTCTGACAGTACCTAGCACTAATGCAAAAATAACACTAATGCAAATATTAAACTAGCACCATGTATACCGCAACATGCAGCCAAGTGTGTGCTGATATGAGGCTATAAAAAAATAACTACAATTGGTAATTGAATTTACTTGCATCTGATCAAGTTCTTTGAGTATCAGATAAATTATATAATCAATTAATTTAATATGGTAAACTGATAGAAATTCGTCCGGTTGTCTTATTAACACGGTGACAAATTGATCAGCTGTAAATAACTACAGTCTATAGCAATGGTACCTATTTGAGGTTCATCAACATCTAATGCATAACTCTTTAATGTTCTATGTGCACAAGAATATAATTGGATCGTGTGACAAAATATAATTGGATCATGTGACAAAAAATCTATTGCATCATGCTTCTCGGGGAACAACATCTTATTCTACCATGCTATGAAAGAACCAAAGATTGAGTTCATCTACGCCATCTGGTAAGAACGCATCTAGTGGAGTTGATACTATTTGAAAAAATGTGCTAAACCTAACTCCATGAAAGCAATGACACGGAGGAACTAGCTTGCTATGAAGGCGGTAAGGAGGACAACTTACTTAGTCGGTCGATGAAGATGAAAGAAGTCGGCGATGCGGTGTCGACGTAGTTCGTCGAGGGCGGCCACCACGTGCGGACGACCTTGATCTTCTCGGGGTTTTTCCGGCGTGTGGGATGCGGCGGAAGGAGCTGTCGACGACTCGCCGGCAGGAGGCGATCTAGTCGACGACATGTGCGAGAAGGTGGAGATTATATACGAGGTCGACTCCTAGGTCGTCGTAACTTCCCTGAGGCAAATCGTGGGATCTATATTTTCCTCGGTTGAAGCGATGCTGAACGTGCACCTCAATCGTAGGGATAAGGAAAATATGGATTAGCACGATCCCGGAATTGTGTAACAGAATGGCAACTACTCCCATGATGGACGTGCATGTGATCGACGTGCATGGAAAGCGCACCGTTGTGGGCCCACGCAACATGGATCCCAGAGGTATTGGCGGTCTGGGCCGGCCCACCAACCTACATCCGTAACCATATAATGTTTGTTTCAGTTGCTCAAAATATATTTCATTGTTTCTTCCCTCAAAAAACAATATATAATCTTTGTTTTCACCTATTAGTTATTGTATACTTGTATATGTTTAACAATATTTATAGTATCTCTCTCATATCTGCAATATTATAAATTCAAATGTAATGTTTCTCTTTCCTTTTTTGGTTTTCCTGTTATTTTATGTTTTCTCCGTCTTATTCCTAATTGTTTTTTCATGTTTCATATTTCCATATCATTTCTTCTCATAGTTTTCAATTTCAAATATGTATGATTAAATGTTGTCCTATTTATGACTTCCTAATTGGTGGGACCGGCATCGAAAACCACTTTCTGACCTGCCCTCCGGCAGTCCAGAATGGTCGTGCTTGTACATGGTGCATGTGGAGGCATACATGAGATGACCCCAACTTTTGGAACCATGTGGGCATGGCCAATGTGGTCCCGCAGGCAAGGTCTGCACGAATTCGGACACAAACCACATGTTGCCTCACGTCCGGGCAGTGTTCAAGGGTTTTTTTAATCGGGAAAACCCTACAAAATGCATCGAGTCTCGCAAATGAATGATACTTGTCAAGCATGCTTGCCATGGTCATCCTAGGGTGTGCATAAAGTTTGGGATCAATTGGTGGGACCGGGAAGGAAAACCTCTTTCAGACTTGCCCTCTGGTAGACCCGAATGGTCCTGTCTGTATATGGGTCTTGTGGAGCCTTGCATGGGATGACTCCTACTTTTGGGTCCATGTGGGCATGGCCAATGTGGTCCCCCAAGCAAGTTTTGCACGAATTCGGACACAAAACGCACGTTGCATCACGTCGGGGCAGTGTTCTAGGGTTTTGTCACCGGAAAAACCGTAGAAAATGCAACGAGTGTCGGAAATGAACGATACTTGTCATGCATGCATGGCATGGTCATGGTAGGGTGTGCATAAAGTTTGGGATCATTTGGTGGGACCGGCAAGGAAAACCTCTTTCAGACTTGCCCTCCGGCAGACCCGAATGGTCCGTCTTGTACATGGTTCATGTGGAGGCATGCATGAGATGACCCCAACTTTTTGGGAGCATGTGGGTATGGCCAATGTGGTCCCCCAGGCAAGGTGTGCACGAATTCGGACACAATACGCACGTTGCGTCACGTCGGGGCACTGTTCTAGGGTTTTATCGCTGCAAAACGCCTACAAAATGCATCGAGTGTCGGAAATGAACGATAGTTGCCATGCATGCTTGCTATGCTCATCGTAGGGTGTGCATAAAGTTTGGTATCAATTGGTGAGACCGAGAAGAAAAACCTGCTTCTAGTACATGGTGCAAGTGGAGGCATACATGCGATTGTCCCAACTAGATTTGATTTAGTAATATTTCAAGTATGAAATAGAAAAGAAAATTTATAATTAGGAAAGACAACCATGAAAAGTGAAATAAAAGACAACATTATATCATACATTATTTAAATTTATAACTGTCAGAACAAAGAAAAGAGGAGAATATAGAAAATAGAGGAAAAATTTGAATGAATAAGTGCAATAAAAGACAACATATTATCTTACATTTAAAAAATAATTCAAATATAAAAAAGATAAGATCTATTAGAATGAAGAAGTGAAATAAAAGATAACATATTATCTTACATTTTGAAAATATTTCAAATATAAAGAAGAGAACAAATATTAGAATGAAGAAGTGAAATAAAACATAACGTTTTAGTTTATATTTCGTAAATATTATCAATATAAAAAAGAGAACGAACAAATGAAATAAAACACAACAGAATTTGGCATATTTTTTAAATTTTAGTAAACACGGTTAGAAATAATATAGAAAAAAAGAGATTTGATTTTAAATATTAGAAATATAAACAAGAAAAGAAATTTTGGAGTTAAGAAGTGAAAAACATAGAGAATATAAAACAGATCAGCGCGTGGATAAGGCTGCCCTAGGCCAGCCCGCCCGAATTGGGCCCAAGGCAGAGCCACGCAGGGCACAGCGCAGCGCACAACCGTGGGGTGGTGGGAGTTTAGTCCCACCTCGCCAAGGGAGAGAGCGCCGCACCGGTTTATATACCCGGTTGCGACTTCCCTCCCAAGCTCCTACCATATGCATGCAGTACATTGCCTAACTCTCGATCCCTCTGCCCCGTGGGGCCTACTAGCAGCAGATATATTCTGCACCACGGGCCTGCATCCTGGCCCCTGAACGGCTGGGTTCCTAGTCGTATGCAGGCCGTGGTGTATGAATTCTCCTGCTCTGGTAGGTGGGCACTTTTTTTTGGCATATTGCCATGTGTTTTGATCTTCAAATCACACACTAAATTATACTCATGCTCACTTGCATTCAATCCACATTTTTTTGCATATATGATAAGTTAAATATTTTGACCTTCAAATCACCTAATAAATTTTACACATGCTCACTTACGTGTAATACACATGGCTATTAATGGGATTTCAACAAAAATTAGGCCGCGGTGTATGAATTCCCCTCCCACATGCATGGCATGGTCATGGTAGGGTGTGCATAAAGTTTGGGATCATTTGGTGGGACCGGCAAGGAAAACCTCTTTCAGACTTGCCCTCCAGCAGACCCGAATGGTTCAGCTTGTACACGGTCCATGTGCGGGCATGCATGAGATGACCCCAACTTTTGGGAGCATGTGGGCATGGCCAATGTGCCCCCCCCAGGCAAGGTGTGCACGAATTCGGACACAAAACGCACGTTGCGTCATGCCGGGGCAGTGTTCTAGGGTTTTTTTCGACCACCTCCAAATCACCTCAACTTTTGCACACATGATCTCTTGGACAAACAAAGCTAGGTTTCCAAGGTTTTATATATTTTTATTTTTTTTAATTTATAATGCCTTCTAGACTGACTGGTCAAAACATCGGTCTATACCTCATGGGGGTCATTGTAAAATATTCGTTTTCCAATTTTTCTTTCATAGCCATGTTTGGCACATGTGGGTCACCATGTACAAGAAAATTTGGGTGATTTGGAGGTGGTGGGAAAAATCACACTTGTTCAAAAACTGCCTTAAGTTAGACCTAATGGCCCCTCCGTAATGCGGTGATTTTTTCGACCACCTCCAAATCACCTCAATTTTGGCACACATGATCTCTTGCACAAACAAAGCTAGGTTTCCAAGGTTTTTTATTTTTTTGTAATTTTTATTAATATATAATGCCCTGTAGACTGATTGGTCCAAACATCGGTCTATACCTCAGGGAGCATTGTAAAATATTCTTTTTCCAATTTTTCTTTCATAGCCATGTTTTGCACATGTGGGTCACCATGTACAAGAAAATTTGGGTGATTTGGAGGTGGTGGGAAAAATCACATTTGTTGGAAAACTGGCTAAAGTTAGACCAAATGGCCCCTCCGGAATGCGGTGATTTTTTCGACCACCTCCAAATCACCTCAATGTTGGCACACATGATCTCTTGCACAAACAAAGCTATGTTTCCAAGATTTTATATTTTTTTAAAATTTATAATGCCCTCTAGACTGACTGGTCAAAACATGGTCTGTACCTTAAGGGGGCATTGTAAAATATATTTTTTCAAATTTTCTTTGAAATTTCTAATGCCCTCTTATATTTGTTTGTAATTCCCTCTTATATTTTCTTTGAAATTTATAATGCCCTGTTATATTTTCATTGTATTTTTTTGAATTTTTGAATTTATAATGCCCTCTTATATTTGTTTATTTTTTAATGCCCACTTATATTTGTTTATTTTTTAATGCCCTCTTTTTTTGAATTTTTTTATTTATAAAGCTAGGTTTCCAAGATGGCTAGGCTGGCCCATGCTTTTCCTTTTGTTTATTTTTTCCTTTTCCTTCTGTTTACATAAAAATTACCCGAGCACTCAAAAAATAACATAAAAATTACACGACCCCTCAAATAATAACATACCAAAAATTCAAAAGGTATTTTTATCAAACACATCTTTTTGAATATTTATATTTCGTTTCTTATAAACAAGTGACATTTTCAAAATTCTAATAAGTAGGGTAATATAACTTTATTAAAAAATAAAGTACATCTTATTTCAAATTCCTTTTTTTGCACACATTATTTTTAACTAGTATTACATTACTCTTCTAAATTTACATTTAATTCCTTCACACTTTGATGATGGAATATTTGCTCTGTTATTGCAACATAGGTTCAAATGATGGAACATTTGATCTTTTTGCTTATTCAAATGATGCATTGATGGAATGTGTGAGGATGAACAATTATCAGTAACTTTACTAAACCCCATGTACTATAATTCATGACAGCCAATTTGGAACAATGCCAAATTCAATATTTGGTATGATTGGCACATGGGAAAAGCATGTTGCACTTGCCCATAGCATAGACAAGTGTTGCAGCATGTCTGAAGCAACACTGAAGCGCCATTTGTGATCATTGCACCATCGAAACAACAACTAAACATGAAGTAAGCATTCACCACCAATAAAGTTAAGGCCACACATATATAGATAGCATTCTAGGTTACCACCACAGGTACCAGGCAGTTCACAACAGATCGAGTTCAGACACACAATACATTACATTACATTACATTAATAGATCTAGTTTCCAACCAGTTCAGACCCAGATGCAGCTTTTCAAAAGTAAAACATCATCAAATATACTGAGGATGAGTACGGCTTCCAGCTTCTGATGATCAGCATGATGTAGGACTAGATGTTAGGGTTTCTGAGGACCTTCAGGAGGGCAGAATGCTGAGCCCTGATCTTTTACTCACCACTGGAGATCGATGTAGCCCGGCAATGTTCCATCAGATGCTCCAATAACCCAGACCTGGGCTTGGGCCTGCTGCAGTAGGGGCAGCGGTACTTTTCCATCCTCCAGTTCTGGTACATACCAGATCCTTGGACCCTGATCTTCAGCACCTCCTTCTCTTCAAAGGACTCGAAGTTCCCCTCGACCACATCATCTCCAGATTCATACTGGACACTTTAATGACTGACATTAATACATTATGCATTCAAATACTATAAACACGTAATACTAACTCAATGCACAAATAACATTTCAACTAGGCCTTACCTCATACGGCTGATCTTCATCACTGTCATCTGGGTAGAACCCAGTCTGGTCCCACTTCCTCTTGTTTCCCACAAGATCCTCCTCCTCCTGCTACATTGTCAAACAAGCACATCAATTACAATGAATTGAATTGTAGTTCAAAGAATGTCATTACAAAGAAAATTGTGAATGTGAACCACATCGGTATGTTGCAAGTGACCAATATTGTCAATAAATTTTCCAATGCAAAATAATTTAATATGAAACCTACAGATAAACAAATAAAGCTACCTAAACAATTTGTTTTTGCATTAGGGTTATCAACATATATATTAAGCTATCTACATATTAAACAGTAGGGTTATCAACATACAAGTTCATTGATATGTACATACAAATAAATGCTTTCCTTATAAATACAGAATCTAAGCAATCAATCAACAGACAAATGCTTTCCTTCATAAATGCTAATGAAAATCCAAGCTGGATTCTTGACATTGTCTGGATTAACCCAACACTTTTCTTTTGAGGGAATCCCCCCCCCCCACACTACTTAATGGAAACATATAGTATATTTTGTTGCTAGGATGCTGCCTTGGAATGTTTACTTCATAGTTATACAATGGTGACATCCCAGCTGCATATTTTTGTAATTCATCATAAGTATTTGCACAAGAGAAAACTCTCTGGCCAGGTTAATTTTATGAGGCTGGACAATAGGCCTGCCTACAACATTTGGTTTATAAAATTTTGTACAAGGACAATATTTCAAGGCCATGTTACTATTTTTGAGGCCACCCTTCTGCAATTGTACAGTGAGTTATCTCTTAGCCCCCTAAATATAAAATTACATCCATTGCTACTATTTACAGAAGCCAACTACAAATTTTAATATGCACAAATTACTGTTTTTAGGATAATGCAGCAAAGCTCCTACACATATTAACATAATGCAGTAGTTAATTAGGTACAACTTCAACTATAAATGCATACATCTCCAACAAACATCTAAACTTTCATTACTTATCTAAACAAGAACAAATTGTACAATAGATGAATCTTGTATCATCTAAATCAATTCATTGGCACATCAAAATTAATGCATTCCAAATCAAATATGTTTCCATCCAGTATCATTGAACCACAGATCAAATCAAATAATCATATATGTCTGCAGCATTGAACTACGGATCTAATAATCATATGACGTCTATCTGACCTTAAATTCCCCCTTAAATAAGGTGTTCAACCTCATACTAATAAAAATCTATCAAGCAAAAATTCCACTACTAATCTAATAAGCATCTGAAAAAACCCATCCCTCAATCCGGCTACTTCTAACCTAATCTAATAATCATATGTGGTCCACCATTCTTGCACGAATCAAATACAGAAAAACCCTAATGCAGAGAAAACCCTACATCCAACAAATCTAACCAAAGAAACTTCTGGCCACAAACCCTACAATCTAAATACTACAAAATAAAAGTGATAAGCAGATACCTTCTGCTCCGCCTGCTCCTCGCCGGAGCCGGCCTCCACCTTCTCCACCTCGTGCGCCTCGCCAAAGCTCGCCTCCACCTTCTGCGCCTCGCCAGAGCCCGCCTCCACCTTCCGCGGCTCGCCGGAGAACGCCAGAGTGGGCGCATCTGGCTAGACTGCGCCACTGCATCCCGCCCCCGCCTTCTCCAGATCTGCAGCGGGGGGCACACCGCGCTGGACACCGGCACGACCCTCACAAAGGTGCCCGCAGCGACCTGCCGCGCCTGCTCCACCAGATCTGCGCCCCAATCGGGGCGCTCGCCTCCTGCATCCGCCATGGCGATGGAGAGGATGCGGTGAGGGAGACGAGGAGGTTGGAGAGGAGAGGGTGTGGGGAGTGGGGAGTGGAGAGAGGGAGACGATGCGGCGGGGGGAAATTGTGGGCGATGCGGCCGGAGGTGGTTGCCGTCCACATTTATATGATGGGACAATTTTGGCAACTACCCGTGACACGTGCTGCCCCACGCGCGGGCGGCTGCACGCATGAACGAAATGCCGCCATATACAAATACTTATACGGCCGGGCATACGATCTAACCGGGCCCGTACGGGTCTCCCAGGGCTCCTCGACGGCTATACGCGGGGGCAACAAAGACGATCGTGCCCCTCGTTATGAACCATTTTTGGTTCATCCTGGCCGTCGATGTGTTTTTCCACCTCGAGTTCAGCCCAGGGGGGAGCACCGGAGCAGAAACGTTCTCCATGGGTTCCACTCCACGCCGTCCTTGTGGTATCGTCTAACCGTGATCATCGCCGCACACATTTTACAATCGACATCCATGAGAGATACATGGTACAAAGTTTTTAAAATAGGGTAATCTAGACGAATGCTCATGAAATGGGGTGACTGGTGCGCCGCGAATGTACAAATTGGAGGTAAAAGGTGAAATCCAGTCTGAATTTCCTGATGACATTTTGGGTACGTATCGTGCTCGTGCGCACTCTTCTTTCTTTTCTATTTCTCCATGGGATTTTCTTTTAAAATGAAATTTGCATGCGCGATGAGCATTCTTATGGTACTGTTAACAAAGATATGAAACCTCCATTTATTAGAATCTGATGGCTGAAGATTCATTTATACTCTGACGTAGATATATAGGAGTGCCACCTCTAAAGTCTGCGGGGTACCTTGTGAAGTCATAATCAAGACAAAATTATTGCGCCGTAAGATTATCTCAATTGCGCTCCCGTTATTATGTATGCATGCCCCCTTATTTTGTTCGTTTTTTCGACGTCTAAACACAAGATCTGAATGAATCTAGGCGGATGTCCCCCAAGTGTATCCCCAAATGGATTATAATTCCTCTATTTTCTCTCCCGTTATTATGTAGGCAAACTGGATCGAGGTCTTCAGCCTAGATTTGGGTCTTTAGACCTCGCTCAAGTCATGGGCCCCCCTAGGCCTCTGGGTTGTATCCTTGATTTGGTCTCTGATGACCCACAAGTATAAGGGATTAATCATACTCATTTTGATAATTAAGGGTGTCGAACTCAACGAAGAGGAGATGAAATCGACAAGCGGTTTTCAGCGAGGTATTCTCTGCAAGTGCTATAAATAGTAGTAACAGATAGTATGATGGTAAGGTAATTCGTAACAAGTACCAAGTAATGATAGTAACAAAGGTGCTGCAAGGAGGCCCAATCCTTTTGTAGCAAAGGACAAGCCGGTAGTACGTCTTATAGTGAGCAAAGCGTTCCTGATGACACATGAGAATTCTCGTCTAGTCACGTTCATCATGTTTAGTTAATTCACCTTGACTACATTGTCAATTTGATATGTGGGTGGATCAGTGCTAGGGTGTTGTTCTTACTTGACCAAGCAACCCACTTATTACCCCCACTCGAAAGCATCCGCAACTATGAAAGAAGAATTAAGATAATCTAAGCATAGCATGAAACATATGGATGAAAATCAGCTCCTTACAAAAGGCATATCATGAATTTTTTCCGTGAAAAACAAGTAATCTGAGAGAAAAGGGAGTCCGGGATGTACACGAGGGCTCCACAAGCTCGGCAGGCGCGCCCCCAGGTGTCGGTTCAATATCCGGCATATCTCGTAGTAGGGGTCCTAAGCTAGGCGTCTTGGAGCGATGGTAACATGGACACGGGGTTTTTACCCAGCTCCGGGCTATCGTGATGAGATAGTACCCTACATGCTGCTTTTGATTGTATTCATATGGGTGTGGTATGGAGTACATGTTTCTACCACGAGATCGTAGTAATGAATCCCATCCTCTATTGACTAGCCTGGCCTCGGTTTATATAAGACACCGGAGACCTAGGGTTTAGGAGAGTCCTTGTCTTGGGCGCCAAGTCTTGTGGAGTCTTCCCTATATGTGGCAGGGGTTGTCCTAACTGGCCCATGAGTATGCGGCCATGGGGTCCTCGGCCCAATCTAACTGATCGGGAGACGACATGGTGAGTACCCCCTAGTCCAGGACACCGTCAGTAGCCCCCTGAAC